>NW_017728933.1:922481-940341 GCF_001723895.1 Crocodylus porosus | reverse complement strand
GCCCCCGCTGCTGGACCCTGGCTGCCCCTGCCTGCAGCCCAGCTCCCCCCGCCTGTCCCGCTGCTTAGCTGCGAGCCGATGGAGGAGCCCAAGGAGACTGAGTACAGCCCGGTTAAAACTAGGCTGTTGGGAGCAATGGAAATAAGAGGCGGTTTAGTCCTCTTCTGCACGCAGGCCCCGAGGCCTGACAGCGGAGAGATGCCAGCTCGCCCCACCATAGGCGCCTACCCTCCTTCTCCATTTTCCTCCTCCCACCTTCCCAGCCATCACCAGGCCTGGCTGTAATTGAAACCCACGTCATTCCCGCTGTATTGACGTGCCGAGGGTTTTGTGCCCTTTGGGATCTACCTAGTCTGCCGGCACCTAACCAGGCCCGTCCTTGTGACTCATTTCCCCTGACCCCCTGTCAGGTGCTTTGTTACTCAACAATGACCCACCTATTCATGCTGGCAGAGCGCTCCAACCTCTTTGGAGACGTTGGCCCAGTGTATACACCATCCATCTGTATTTTGTGAGCGCCGGCAGCATTATAATGTAACTAAGATGACGCGTGTACTGAAGGGCAAAAAGAATACGCATCAAGTGAATGAGTAGAGAGGCACTGACTCTCACCTCGATTCCTCAGACAGTCTCGCCTTTTCTACCAGGCCACAACATTTGCTGGCCCATCTTTGATACCGGTGGGGGAAACAGAAAGACAACAGGGTTGTTTGTTCATTTTTAATTTACTTAAGAGGGGATATAGATCTTTTTGTACAGCTAGCAATGATGATGCTGGTGGGGGAAGGTGAAAGACAACAGGGGTGTGTGCTAATTTTTAATTCACTTGATTAAGAGGCGATATGGATCTTTTTGTATAGCTAATGATGATGATAATTAAGGAAAGCTTTTCTTTCTCGATACTGTAGTCTTATGCTTTGTTAGTAAAGAAAAAAGGCCCAGTTTATACAGCGATGTTGTATGTCACCTTTCTTGAATGTAGGAAGAGCTGACTAACACAGAATATCAAGTATCGCGTCTGTCTTTGAACTATTTTTAAACCCTATGCTCTCATGACCATACAGTCCAAGACTGTCTCAGCTTGCTCGTCATGGGAGTAGGCAAACCAGAAAACAACTTGCATAACTAAATAAGAAACAATCCTAGAGACAAAAGGTTGGGTTTCTTGTGAACACAAAGCACGCATAACTTCATCTTCCTTCTGTCCTACTTTCGATAGTTAAGTGTGTAAGAAGTCTGCTGAATTATGTAACCATAAATAGTTGACCATGCGGGGGTGTGGGGAGGGGAATCTTACTTAAAAGCTCTTTTCATCCATTTGGCCAGTTTATTTGCTACAATTTCTCCTGTATAAAAGGAGTTGGGTAGGGCTGCTGCTCAATGAAAGCTCTTTTAAACTCTGGCTGTTTGCTTAGATTGTATGAGGGTGTTTAAAATGCTTTATTGAACAACATGATGTCAAATACTTGTCCCTGCCCTTGCAACTGCAGCACCAGGGGGGAGAGAAGCTTCTGTACATCAAAAACACAAGTCTTTATCACATACAAATTATACTTGCCAACCTATCCTGCAATGCCAGTTCTATATTTAATATTACAAGTGAACCCTCTCCAGGTTCACCTCTTTGGCTGGTTGTACCATGACTTGTCTCTTAGCACAGAGTGTTAAGCAAACCAAGTCTCTGGACAGGGAAGAAGAAATAAGGCAAAGTGTAGATAGGGAAGATATGTTTCTTGTGATGAGGTGAATGATTCCACTTCCCCACACACACCATAAGGAAAACAAATACTTCCCTGAGCCTGAATAATACAAGTTTCAGTTGTTGATGGGTAACATCCTACTTAATTTGCACATCTAGAATACATTTTAATGCGTCCCATTTGCCTTCCTTAAAACAGCTACTCCATTTTTTTGGCACACAGAGAAAGGTTTGTACAGGCTGATTTTTGGTCGAGGTGGTAACGGTAAAATATTTACACATATTCATGTCACAGAGAATGCAAACAGAACTAGGAGTAAATAGCCAGTATGTAGAATGGAGCAAGATTAAAACCTTGGGGCATGCATCCTTCTCCCATTACCTTAACCTCTCCAGACTTCATGATATATTATCCATATGGTCCTTCTCAGGTCTTACACAGATATCAAAGTGAGCAGCCAGGACAGAATCCCACAAACATGCATCAGACACCAGTGATGAATGTACTAGAGTCCAGCAAACCTATTCAGGATTGATTTCTGATGGATCACATGCTGAGGTTTTAGCCACTTCTGCTCTCATTTTGCTGCAAAGTGATCTCCAGGGAATTTTTTTCACTGGCACAAGAATTGTCATGGAAGAAATGTATCTGCTGTAGGAAAGTATGGTTACCCTTTAGGCTCATCACCTAGTCTTATACCAGTCACTGACCTTCTGCTGGGTGCTAGGGACCCAGACTTCAACTTTCTGTCACACACAAGCCAGAGAATGGAAGTGACCAAGAGCAAAACCTGAAGCTGTCTGGCCTTGCTTACACTAGAAATCAAGCCAATTAAGTCAATTGGGTCATTCAAAAATATGAAAAGCCTAAGTTAAATACTGTACAGCAAAAAATACTAAAACTGTTACTTCAATTCTTTGGCACTCTATGTTGTGATAGAGTTATTGTGGAGGGAGTGGTTTTGTACAATTGGCTTGTATCTGATATTTTATAGACTCTTTGCACTGGAGCACCTTTTTGAATAATAGATAGCATCCAATAAATGCTAAAAGCATGACAGCCTCTTTAGCGAGAAGCATTTTAAACTGGACTTTCCCTGGCTATCATCCAGCAGAGAAGCAGTGCTGGGAAATGCACAATCCGATCCTTTTTGCCCCCATTCTTCCTCCCTCCCCAAAGTATTACTATCAAAATATTACCATTCAGAAAGTTCCTAAAAAGGCATGCTTCACTCTGACATTGTGGGGTGGCCCTCTTGCCATTTGACAAGTCTTAGCCTTTCGCTAAGTTGTGAGTTGAATTTGTTTTAGGAGTTGCACCCACAAAAGAATGTTTCTCTCTCCCGCCTATTAGGAACGAGGTCACAGCTCTAATTACAACCTCAGAGTGCCTCAGATTTTCACAAAAAAATACTTTATTCCCTTCTGCTTTTCCTTTCCTTGACTTCACAATACTTTTTAACCAAAAACCCCTAGTTCTTACTTACGGTGATGGTCCTTTCCACAGCTCCAGTAATGGAAAAATTCTTAAAAACTGGCCATATCAAATAGGATGTTAATGATGTTCTGTCTGAACGCCCTTTTGCATTGCCAGACCAATGTGAAGGAGCCCTAGTATGGATGAGAGTAAGTGCTGTGATCCATTTTGCCTCTTGAAGTGCGATTCATTTTCAAGTGACGTTTGACAGTTTTACATGCAGTAGTCTGTATCCACCCACAGGTAACTGACTCCTAGCTATATATACTAATTTCAAGGGAATACTACAGTATTTCTGGTACCACTGTGAGATAAAATTCTAGCTAATCATTTTTTCTTTGTAAAGGCAACAGGTATATGTTTTTAAGACTTGAGTATTTATAGGTAATGCAGAAATCATGGTTTAACTGAGACCCATAACACAGCAACATTATGTTCATTTAAAATGCATGTTAAAAAGCAAATACTAAAAAACCTGTAATTCTTAAGAAAACAAATCTTACTGTCTTTGGGTCAGTTCAGCCAGACTGCGAACTTTAGGTTTCAATTATGCTGATCTCCTGGCGATCAAAAACTTGTGGGCTAGGAATGGGGGTAAGGGGAGGAAGGCTCCTTAAGTACACCAGGAACAGAAAGAAACTTTGAGACATTTATTTTGAAAATAAACCTCCAAATTTGAGTTTGTGGGTGTGTGGGGGCATGTTTGGTTTTAATACTGGTTTTGTGGATAGCGTTACTGGAGCTGCCAATAACCACCACCCCTCCACCCCCACAAGCATGAGTAGCTAAACTTCTTGTGATTTGGTATGTTATAACTTATATTGCAGGAGCAGATTAAAATGGAGCATGGTTAACTTCCACTGCAATTGATGCAGCAGGTCAGAAACAACAGGGTTTATTTCCCCAAGCACCATGCATAGGGTGTGTTCTTCCTTTGGCAAGTGTGGGCAGGAGTTCTAGCCATCTGTTAAAGGAAAGGGAGTTTTTGAAGGGGTTGTTTGCATATTTTGGGTGCAGCGATCCAAGCATGGGTTTTTTGGGTTTGTCCTAATAGTCCTGTGAATTCAAAGCATTTGGTTTACACTAAAGTCACAAGCCTAGTGAGATCAGATGAGCAGAAGCTTCTTGCCCTCAGATACATGCAGTAATGGCAGCATAGTAGATATAAACAAGGCAAAAAATGTACCCTCAGTCTCATGCCACATCTCCCTTAGTTCCCATATTTATAAATACAGTTGTTAGGACAGGCTAGCACGGTTGGCTCTTATTCTGCATCCTGGAGAAAGCAAAATCACCTCATTCTGTTGTGCAACTCTTGGTGGCTACTATTCAACTGATCAGTGATGATCCCAAGTGGGCATCAGATGATGGTATTTAAGGGCAAGTCTAAGATCATTCGGAGGTCTCTAGCAAGATTGCATGCCTCGAGTCTCTTCTGTATGTCAGCTTGTTGTTTAAATAAAAAAAATCTTTCTGATCATTGTATTTTACAGACGCTCACCATGGGGCGATGCCTGGTAATCTGTTGGATAGCAATTCTCCTTATTGTGGCATGGAGTGATGTTTCCCTTTGCAAAAAAGGGAAGGGCAGACCCAGCGGAGGTGGATGGAACACAGGAAGCCAGCGCAACCCTGGCTACCCGCACAACCCCAGTTACCCCCACAACCCTGGCTACCCGCACAACCCCAGTTACCCCCACAACCCTGGCTACCCGCACAACCCCGGTTACCCCCAAAACCCTGGCTACCCGCACAACCCTGGCTATCCCCGCAACCCTGGCTACCCCCAAAACCCTGGCTACCCCCAAAACCCTGGCTGGGGACAACACTACAACCAGAAGCCACATAAAAACAAGCCTGGTTTGGGAAGCGTGGCAGGAGCAGCAGCAGCTGGTGCTGTGGTTGGTGGCGTCGGAGGTTACATGTTAGGGAGTGCACTTTCAGGGATGCACTATCGTTTCAGTAATCCTGATGAGAGCCGGTGGTGGAATGAGAACAGCAATCGCTATCCAAACAGCGTTTACTACAAGCAGTACCAAGAACCTGTCACCCAGGATAGATTTGTGTATGACTGCGTTAATGTCACTGTGACCAGTTACAAACTCGAGCCTAGCCAGAACCCAAATATGACAGAGATGGAAACCAAAGTCATGCATCAAGTGATCGAGCAGCGATGCACACAGCAGTATCAGGAGTATCGGCTGGCATCAAGCGTCAAACAATTGTTCTCCGACCCCTTGCTGATCCTGGGTACTGTGCTTGTCATTTTCCTCGCAATGCATTAAGGAAATGGTCACAGCTTGTGCCACGCTACTGCCTCTGCAAATGTTTGGAGGGAGTAATCTACATCAACAGCCTTCGTGTGGAGGTCTCTCATTCTAGCTTGTCCTCTCTTAGGCAGAGTACCTTAAAATCTGTTACGGCAAATCATTATCAATAATGCACCATAGACCCAGGCTGCTAATGTATAGCAGTCTTAAAAACCATTACGATTGTATACCTAGGGCCAGAAGTAAGATCAGGGCCAATTTTCCAACATTAAGAAAATTGTCTGTTAGCTCCAAGGCCATACCAGCGCCTACACCTTGTACATCAACACAATGCTTACATAAGTGATTTTTGTGAACACATTAAAAAGTGGCTTTCACGAAAACATCCTCTTCTTAAAAGCTGTTTGTTGTGTTCTCATATATACAAAAGTCAAATGATTTTGTCCTGCTTTACTAGACAGATTTCAGTACACTGTTTTCCATTCTTCCCTCTAGATAGCACTGTTCATAAGCTTTGGATTTGCCTGGTTTCACAGGCCCTCCACATTTATCCAGGCTAAGTATGTCACAGAGGCAGAATACTTAAGGAAATCCGCTTTGCTAGGAAGTGGCGTTTTTAGCCTAAGCTGCTTAATATTGTCAACACCAGAATGGCCCTGACTTGGGGACAAAACGTTGTTGGGACACGCATAGTTCAAGTTCAGTTACTTAGCACATACTCTATGACACATGACTATTTCCGATTATTTCACTAGTAGGTTGTATAGAGCATCTTCTTGTACTTGAAGTTTACTCTCAAGACTTGTGTACCTGTATATAACATCTATTTAACTCTTTGCATGCGGAAATCATTCCAGCAGCAATGACAGAATAGGTTACCTTAGAAGGCACAAGTGAGCCTGTGGCAGCAGTCCAAACACCCAGGTTTCAGCAATTTAAGTTAAGTTGGTTAAAGCTAAACAGAGCATCCTTTTAGTTGAACTGTAGTGGTCTGTGACTTATGTGGTTTAGGGAGAGAGCTAGCTGATGAATGCAGCTACAGCTGAAGCCATAGCACTTATTTCATACCCTACATCCAAATTCTGTTTATGCAGAGCACCTAAGTCAAACAGGCATGGTTTGGATCTGACCATAATCAAGTCTGCTGTCAGCAACTGTCAGGAAAGGTTCCACCCCACCTCTGCATGAGTACAGCTCCTCCTGACAGTCACTCACGCTTACTCAGCATTAGAAATCTTTTCCAGTCTCCTGTGGGCAGAGGATCAAGAATCAGAAAGAAACCTGCTTCAAATTTACTTTGGTGACCCAATCAACTTAGAGCGAGAAACACCCAGAAACCTGATCCTGAGAGCAACTGGCCAAGATGTTGGGAACCAGATTTTGGAAATGATTAGCCGAGTCTCAACTATTGTTTAGTGCTCTAATTTGATTAATTGAATCCATTGGTGGGTAATTTATTACTAATCTGCATTTTGATCAACTTGTTAATGCAAAGGTCTTGTATATAATATGTAGCATATGTAAAGTTAAGCTTGTTGAGATACCCATTCCCAGTAATGTATTTTGTGTATATTTGCAGGGCACTTGAATGACTGATGTACAAAATATAGAGCCATTCTAATTCTTTCTGCTTCATTTTCAGTTAAATGGGTATCTGTTTAAACTGCTCAAAATGCACACTATAAAAACGGGACTTTGAGCTCACGTGTACTTTGTGACGAGAACATTTTGTATATTTGTAATGGTGCATGCACTTAATTTTGATGTTCAAATCCTTTTATAAATGTTTGACATCTCAGTAAAAAAATAAACGCACACACGGCAAAGGCTCAAGCATGTCTCTTTCATGCAAATACTTTTCCTCATTTTTAGGTCTATATCTCCCCAGAAATCAAAAAAACGACCCCCTTCCCTCAGAGACATTTCCATAGGCCTGAACCTTTCTTGCTTCTGTGGATCTAGGCCCTCACGTGGCCTCTTCTCCATACAAACTGAGCATTTCAGTCATTCTGACCCCACTTTCACCACCTGTAACACCACATTCAGTTATGGAATATTACCCCCTTTTCCAGTCAGGTGTAGCCAGTATGCAAAGCAGATTTGCCTAAGGTCACAACTGATGTTTCTGACAGAGGCAGGAACGGTACTTGATGGTCCCAGGTTAGTGTTGTATCTACTAAATCAGTGGTTTTCAACCTTATTAGACTCAAGGCACCCTTCCATAGATTGGAGAACCCCCTTGGACAATGCCAGCTCTTAGTTTCCTCTCATTTTTGGACTACATAAGAAAAACAGAGCAATTGTTCTGCTGCAAAGAACTCAGAAAGACCACAATAGGTCAGAATGCTTTTAACACTACAAATTCCTAATTGAAATCGCTGAGTTTAGCTTGTGAATCATATTTGCACACCTAACAATGCTAATGTAGTCTAGCATGCCACAGCACTCTTGAAAGGATCTCAAGCACCCCAGGGTGCTGAGGTTGAGAATCACTGCACTAGACAATCCTTGCTAGCTTGATTTCATTTCACCTGCATCTTAGCAAGAGCCAAGGTAGCATTTACTAAATGTTTAAATCCCATTTTCAAAAGCAAAGTTAGGGACTCTTGAAAGCACGGCTCACCTATGCAACTGAATAATCTGGTTTTGAAACTTTTTTTTAGTGTCATCAGGGAGTCAATATGATTTTTCTGTGTGAAATCAAGTGCTCGGGTTAGAAATCAGCTTCATGCCCTCCTATCACAGGCAGTCTGACAAAAAATATTCAGGCACCAACACTGAATTTAATCTTTTACTGCATAAAAGCAATAAAAAAATACAACCTAGGGAATTGCTGAATCAATAAGGCCCAGTAACACCATCAGGTTTTCCCTGCCACGTTGTTATGCCTTGCATCACAATGGCTATTATTTTTAACTTCTTGTTTTTACATATAAAGATTGAAGCACACTGACAGCTGCTAAAGTAGCCAGAACTTGGGTTCACTGAAGCTCAAGCATCTCCCAGAAACAATGGTAACAGCAAAAAACCAGCCTAGGGCTCCCACTATGTTGTTACTGCAACTCACTCCATGCGCTGCTGGAAGGGGCCAGCCATACTGTAGAATCATAGAATAAAAGGACTGGAAGAGACCTGTAAGATCATCAAGCCCAGTCCCCTGCCATGGGCAGGAGGTTACTGGGCTTAAACGAGCTCAACGAGGTGCTTGTCCAGCTGCATTTTGAACACCTCCAGGGATGGTGACTGCACCATCTCTACTGGAAGAGTGTTCCAGATTCTAGATACCCTTATGGAAAAGAAGTTTTTCCTTATGTCCTGCCTAACTTTTTCCTCAACCAGCTTGTGAACATTGGTCCTCATCCTCCTAAGGGTTGCCTTTCTGAAGAGTTGCTCACCCCAACATACTTGTAGGCAGCTGTCAAGTCACCTCTCAGTCTTCTCTTACTAAGGCTGAACAAACCCAGTTCCCAGAGTCTATCCTCATAGGTCCTATCCTCCAGGCCCCGATCATACAGGCGGCCCTTCTCTGTACCCTTTCAAGCTTATCCACATCTTTCTGGAAGTGCAGAGCCCAGAACTGGACACAATACTCCAGCTGGGGTCTCACCAATGCCAAATAGAGGGGGAGGAGCACCTCTCTGGATCTGTTCACAACACATTGGCAATACACGCCAGTCCTGTTTGCCCTGCCGGTGACTTCATCGCACTGACAGCTCATATACATCCTCTGGTCGATTGTTGCCCCCAGGTCCCTTTCAGATGCAGTGTCAGCCAATGGGCCACAACTCATCATATAGTTATGATGAAGGTTCTTCCTACCCAGATGAAGGACCCAGCACTTGTCCCTATTGAACCTCATCTGATTGCGTTCAGCCCATAGGACCAGCCTGTTGTTAAGGTCATTCTGGATCTTTAGCCTGTCCTCAGATCTGCCTGCATTTCCCCACAGCTTGGTGCTGTCTGCAAATGTAAATCACTGTGCTTTCCACTCCCTCATCCAAGTCATTGATAAAGTTGTTAAAGAGCATGGGCGCAAGTGTGGCAGAGTGGGCTTCTCTCAGGCCAGCCATCGCCGGCCTCCCACCTGCCTACGGGCACACCACCCACCTGTCTCGCTTGCCATGACTTGCTGGAAAATTAATAAGTAGGTGTTGATTAAGCGGGAAGCTGCCCATTTCTTGCCCTGATGCTAGGAGCCGCTATCTGTGGCTCAGATCCTCCCCTACCCTGCAGCCCAAGCCTCACAGATGGCATCCAGATGTTACAAGCACATCAGCTCCACACTAGGCTCCAGATCCTCCTCATAGGACCCTCCTTTGGTCCCCCCCACTCTGGCAGCCTACGCCGCCTTCATCCGGGCTGCCGAGCTCCACGTAGCTGGCTCCCCTCTCGGGTGTGGTCCCTGCCAGCATGGGCAAGCCGAGGGGGCACTCTACCGCCCGTCTCGCTAGCCCCACACTCTCCGTGGGTCACTCCCCCTTCCTGGACGTGGGGAGCTGGGGTACCTCACACCACAACTGGTGCCCCAGGGTCTCACAGGGGACTCTCACTGCCCCCTGGGGCAGCAGGTCGTGGTGCTACTCCGGATGTTACTTTCAACTCACTCTCTGCCTATCGGGGTCTCGCTCTGGGGATGAGCCCCCCTGTTCACTCGGCCCTTGGCCCAAATCTTGGCCTCAGGTGTCTGGAGACTTACCTGGGCCTGCTCCCCTTGCTTGGGGCTCCACATCACCCCCCTCACCGGGGCTTCAGATCTCTGCCCCTTACTAGGGGCTACCCCCTCACGGAGGCTCCATTACTCTGCCGTCCCTTGGGGCTAGCACACCGCCCCTCACCGGGGCTACAGATCTCGGCCCCCTTCACTTGGGCACCGGGAGGGAGGGGTGGTCTCCCTGGTTGGCTCAGGGGGCCATAGCCATGCCTGGCCCCAACCCTCCCTCTTGGGGTCTCGAACCCCCACAGGGCTCAGGTGGCCTCAGCCGTCCCTGGCCCCAACTCTCCAGCTCAGGGTCTCAAACCCCCACAACTACCTCCGATGGAACGCAAACCCACCCGAAGGTGAGGGCTGGGGTTAAGGCGCCACAACCCACCTTTCACCGGGGTGATAACTGGCCTGGCATTTCCTGGGGGCTCCCGTGCCACTGAAAGCCTCACCAGGCCACCCACTCCCAGCAGGTGCAGTTTTAGGTCACGCCCAGGACCAGGAGCCTCCGAACCACCCCCTACAGCCCCTGCCTTCCCTCCAGATGATACCAGCAGCCCTCCGGCCAGGTGATGTTACCTGGCCTCCAGCAGCAAAACTGCCCTGTTTATATGGGCAGCCCTAGGTCCAAAATGGCTGCCCTCATCAGGCACCTGGTGGCTGCCAGCATCTGGCCCTTAAAGTGGTGGGCGCCCGCAGTGTCCTGCCACACCAAGCACGAGTCCCTGAGGGACACCACTCAAGACAGCCCTCCGGGATGGGCCATCCCCTCCATTACACCTCGCTGGGATCAGACTGAGCCAGTGGCCAACCCACTGCACTGGAGACTGCTCTAGGCCTATACCCTCCAACTTAATTCAGAGACTCTCATGGGAAACAGTATCAAAGGCCTTGCTGCAGTCTAGGTAGAGGACGTCAACTGCATGTCCCATATCCAGCTGGTTAGTTACCTGGTCATAGAAGGGCACCAAGTTTTGTTAGGCATGACCTCCCCTCGACAAAGCTATGCTGGTTGTTTCTTAATACCCCGCCAGTTACGAGCTTGTGGTTGATGTCCTCCTTGATGATTTTTGTGAATCTTTGTCCCAGAACCGAAGTCTATAGTTGGCAGGCTCATCCCTCTTCCCTTTCTTAAAGATGGGCACCACGTTAGCCCTCTTCCAATCGCTCACGACCATTCCTGAGTTCTATGTCTCTTCGAACAGCCTTGCCAGAGGCACCGCCATGAGGTCGGCCAGTTCTTTCAGGACTCTCGAGTGCAAGTCGTCTGGCCCAGCAGACTTGAACACATCCAGATGTTCGAAGAGCATTCTCATGGAGCCCCGGGCGATGCCACCCGCCAGTCACACGCCGCCTCTGCTCCTCGTGGGAACCAAGCTTTGGACCAAACTGTTGACAATTGCCCAAACAAGATAGAAATCCACAAGGGAAGCAACACATCTTCCTGACATGAGCGCTGACCTTCCAGCACTGCCTACTGCCACCCCAACTTCCTTCCTTCCATTACCAAGCTTCCCCCAACTTCATTTTAATAGGAATTGAAAATGAACAAGAAGAATTTTCTCCCCTTCATTTTCTGAAGACAGTTGAGGAAAAAAAGAATTAAAGTGCTTGGAAAAAACACCTGGAGCTTTTAATAAGTGTTGAAAAAAATCATACATTCCTTTATAAATTTTTTGGAAAAAAGTTTTTAAAAAATGTCAAAGAGATTTATTATTTTGCTACTTTCCAACACAATCCAAGTGAGATGATAAAGAGTTAAAAGCAACACCACACAAACACATTACAAAATAAAAAACTAATGTTTGTTAAGCTGCTTGCTCTTCTCTTCTCCCACTGACCAAAAGGAATGGGGAAAGGTTGTATTTCGTCTCCCATTAATATTTATTTTGTATTAATACATTTATTTTGTATTTGAGTGCACTGCCATGGTCACATTGAAAACGTAGCCTGCAGCCCATATTTCTGCAGCTCCTTTCCTTTGGCTTCTATTTGGTCCAGTCACTCCATCCATTTCTCTCTGACCTGGCATGTGACCAGGATTGCAACATTTAGAATGACAGAGCAAGCAAGCTGCTCACCACCCTAAAGTACAAATCTGGGTTAGTAGAAGTCATCAGTGCACCTATTATTGCTGCGTTAGCTCCATCTGCTGGCTTGTTTGGGAAAGATCCAGTTCTACAAACTCCTCTCTTCAGTTCTGTGCCTCTGGAGAAGAATTAATGCAGACGAAATAGGCCAGTAGAAAAATAAGGTGACTGAGTTGAACCCATAAGTTACCAATAGTAACTAAAAAAGAAAAAAAATATTCCCCAACTGAGCTGCCATAGAACAGAATAAGCAATTGGGGCTTATTAGACCAACATCCTATGACCTAATAAAAGATATCACCTCTACTATGAGACCTGAATGCTTTTTCCTCTAGACCAATATGGCTTCAACCTGGATACCATAGAACAGAATAGACATCCCAGCCCCTGAAGCTGCAAGTGAGGAGTCAGTCCTATTTCTCAAAAAAAATAAGATAAATAAGAGACCCAGCGGTGGGCATTCTAAATCCCCAAGCAAACTCATCCACAGACCTGGACCAATGCATCTAACAGACTCCCCCAAGCTTCAGCAGGGCTCCATGATGATGGAAAAGACAAAACCAATACCAGTGTACCAGTGAATCAGGTAGCAAATTTATCTAGGGAGGATGACTACAGAATGACTGCCATCCATCACCTGTCAGGTTCAGAAAGGAGTAGTAGCATCTTTCATAGTAAGTAACACGTGATGTGAGGGAAGTACCTATCTATAGGAAACTCTAGGTGCAAATATAACCAGGGTCACCTCTTGTAGCAGGCAACATGGTAGTGTATCTAAATAACTCTAAATAGCTCCACATTACTGAAAAAATAGGCAACCTTATTTAATAATCCCTTTAAAATTACCCATGAATTTCTGTGACTAATAAACACAATGCTCAATATTTCCACAGGACAAATTGGTAGTGTACCATGGGAGCCATGTACCTACGCAGAAAGCTGCATGCTTTTGTTCTATGAACCCAGCTGAAGGTTAAGCCATTTGCTAGCATCCACTGGAAATGAAGCCTGGCAAAGAGCAGCTTCTTATGATCAGAAAGATCCTTGCTGTAGTTAACAATAATGCAAGTTCTGATGTGACAAAGCTTTAATAATAATGCAACAAAGACAATAGAAATCTTCTGTGTCCTAGAAGCTTCCACCGTCTGAGTTTTGCCTTATTATGATGTTGCGTTGTTGCAATCAATTTTTAAGCAGGCTTTCTTCACTTGATGTCAGCAGGGGAGTTCTGCCTAATTACCAACATTGTGGTATGCTCTGTGGCTGTTAATTATTTCTTACCTCACAGCAATTCCCAAACATTGCAAATGCAAAAGTAAAATGAATGTACTAGGGAATTTAGGAGATATTGGGGAAAAGGGCTCAGAGGGAAAGGGGAGAAAAAAACTGGAATATGACCATGTACCTAGGATCTTTTACAAAGCCTGTTGAAATCAATGCACACATCTTCTCTCTGTATTCTTCTTCTCAATATTCTAATCCCCATTTTGCAACATACAGGACATTCTTGTGCCAGCCTGAAATACCTGGCAAGAACAGAGAAGTCCTCATCGCCATCCTTGATCCTTCATGCAAGATGTTCCTTAGGTAGGTTTGCAAATATTGACCCTAGGCTTCAGCTTCTGCCTCAGTTTCTCCATGCATAAAATAAAAGAGTAAGTCTGGCTACTTGCAGAGGAATCAGGGTGCTGCAGGGAGAACTCAGACCACTACTGTGGTATCCTTTTTCTTCCTTTTTTACTCTTTTTAAAATCCTTTTTTACTCTATCCTTTTTTATTTATATGGCCCCCACTACAATTATGAAGAACCTGCTCCTTAATGCCTTGGTTCTGCCAAAACCCTTCTGAGGATGGGAGGTGGTATTATTCCTTTACAGACTGAGAACAGAGGCCGGGTTGGAGGTTAAGTGATGTGATCAAGGTTACACACAAAGCCTGTAGCACAGCAGGGATTTCTATCTAGGTCTCTTAAATTCAGGCTAGCAATCAAACCCTGTGGCAGTACTTCTTCCACCCAGGAGGAAATAACAGGCTATGTTTAAGAAACTGTTGTAGTAACAACACTGAAACAACCTCCAAGGAGGGCTGTGATTGTGATGCTTATCCTGTGTTAACACAGCCAGAGGGTGCGAGTGCGGCACTTGTCACCATAACCGGAGGGGGCTCTGCTACAGCTAAGACTGACGTGGATAAGAGGGAAGCTGGGGCAACTGTAGCTCTGGCACTGCCTGAGCATGAGGGGACCTGAACAGCTGCAGTTATGCTGCTATTTGTATGCAGGCTAGCTTGGCATGCCTACGCACACCGTCATCGCCCTTCCCAACACCACTGGCAGCCTACATCTAGGCAGAGGCATGCAGGCATTTTGAGGGAGTATATTACAAATCCATACCACCTCTACACAGATGCGATATTTCAGTACGCTCACAGAAGTGCTATCCATTCCCCTGTGCTACTGTGTAATCTCCCCCGACAAAGCCTTCTGATTCCCCTCTCTGACTGACCAAGTTCACTGATAGGTTCCCCCAGCAGCAGACAGAAAAGCCATTAACCTAAGCCACATCTTCCAGCAATAATTATTTAAAAAAAAAAAAAATCAACAAAGAAAGGAGTTAAGAGCAAAATTATAAAGGATGCCATGTGCTTTCTGGCATGGTGTCCAAAATGTAAGAGGTTTACAGGCATTAAAAAGAAAGTGTGCCTGCCCACCTCTTAGCTAAATAATGCAAACGTCTGAGCTAAAGTGACACTTCTCTCAGCTTACCTACTTTTTCCACCACTCCCAAAACAACCCACAAGAGCCTAAAATCAATTCTAGTCACATAGTCTGAGTTCCTTGAGATGGGAACAGCACATACCCAGCTTTGCTGGTTGCCTGTGCACACGTGCGTACAATTTACAGAAACAGCTTTACAGAAATTGCTTAAAAATATGAAGATACTAAAAAGAAACCCCCGAAAAAGAGAGGCCTGTTCTTGTCTCAGGGATCTAAATGAACAGATGACATTTCAAAAGTATACTGAAATGATGCAAAAACTATTGCTCCTCTCATCAGCATCAAATAACATGCTGATTTAGTCAAGTGATTCCCAAAAAAATACAGACGTAATGCAGGATTGTATAAGCTTGTACAAGTATGGCTGTGCTGGTAGTAATGGAGATTTTCTCTCTCGGTTTACAAGACCCAGGCTCCAGGCCCTCACACTCAGAGAGAGGTTAGAAACTTAAATTCTTTCTTTGCAGGGTAGTGGCCTAGCTATCCTGCAAAGAAAGGACACCACCAGTGAGATGCTAGCCAGAGCCTGCCACTCCCTTCCTGTTGAAGCTCTCCCCCCAGGTATGCAAGAAGGGAAAATAATGGGTGTCTTGAAAAAAGCAAGACAGAGGGAGTGTGGCTCAGTGAGATGGGCACTGGCCTGGAAGGGAGGATGCCCTGGGTCCTGCTCCCAGTGGGGAACTACCAGTCCAAGGACTTGACCCAGTCAGTCCTATGCTTGGATTCCCTGTTTGCTAAGGAAAGCTTCTTTTTCAGGGAAATCTATAAGACTGGAGAATTGTCTCCCATGGGAAGTGGGACACTTACTTAAATACCACTCTCAGTAGAACTTCAGCATCCAAAACCCACAAAGCTGGCTGTGCACAGAGTCCAGTGAAACAGGTCCGGAAGCATGGGCTTGCAAGAATCAGGCAACCTTTAGCCTGATTCAGCCTATATGGCCATTTAATCACCTTTAAGCTATAACTTGAGGACTTAAATGGTGCACTGATGTACTGGGCATTTGCACGGAGCTAAATTTCACCCTAGTGCAAAGAGCAACCAACTACTGAACTTTCACTACCTGTCCAGAAAAATGTGTCTCAGTCTACAGGGCTGCAGTGAGGAATGAAACACCCAGCACCATCTACTGGCCAAATTGATAGCCTACACATAACCCTTCACTTCCGGTGGGCTGGAGCGGACATACACTTGTCTATAGCTTTTAAACTGGCTTCTGCAGTTCCAAATTATTTGTTTTCTTCAGTGTACCATTAAATGCCATTCACAGGGGAACATTACTGCTTGCTATGAAGAAGTTCAAGCACACGTCTCAGACAATTTCATCAAAGATGCCTTTGCAGAGATCCTCACACCATATACCAAAAACCCTGGCTTTAAATTGCATGTGTGATGCAATGACTTTTCACAGGGACTCTGTGCCCCTATTGATCTTCTAAAGATAGGCAATCAATAAAAAAAAAAAAAATAAACCACATCTCTGTGCTCTGTAAGCAGTCATTAGATTATCCTCACCTGAAGTAAGTGGCACATGCTTTCCTAGGACAACAGAAGGAAGAGACGCAACGCAGAGGAGTCCCAATTTTTCAGTCCTTATGAAGGCAGAAAAATGCTGGGAAGAATAAGCTTTTTACTTGCTCACTGAGAGGCCTTATCAGGGATCATAACAAGAACAGAAGACCCAAGTCCCATATTTTGCTATTTGCATAACTCCCCCCGCCCCCCTCCCCCACACACACACTTTGTAGTGCTTTGCCCCTTCTAGCAGTAACCAAGACACAAAAAAGTATTGATAAGCTGGCTGCAGCCTTGGTTACCAGAACTTGTTTTTTCAGCTCAGGAGGTGCCAAGTTCAGTCCATGAAAGTATCTGTTTGCTTAAGTATACTTACGTTTGCTATGAAGAGGGCCAGAACAACATTTATATCCTCTCCTTCCTTCAAAATATACTTTGCACTAGCCCTCTTCCCTGGGCTGACTTTTACCTTATCTGCAATTATATGCACTGCTGAGTTTTGCACACAGTTACAGTACAGGTTTGCCATCCTGTTTTCTGGACATAAAGTGTTCTGACCATTTAAGTGTTGTTCTTACAATCTTTATGCTAAACAGATGCACCAATACTTAAAAAAAAACAACCCTTCAACTGGGTTACCCAGGTTGAAAGGCAGGGTAGACACACAGCTTTATAGACTAATTAAATAAGATATGTAAAAAGAGAGCACAAGCTTTTGTGACCCTAAGCTCACTTCATCGCTCAGGTTAAAACCTAGCAGAAGCAATGATGGAACTTGGTTTTTAAATTTCAGTCTGCAACATGTTTTTTTATTTAGATTGTGACCTCTTCAAGGATTTTGCACATGTATGGTGTCTAGCACAATATGGCCCCCAGGTGTTTCTATAATACCAACATAATTGTCATCAAGAGCTGGAAGTGTAAGTCACAACATGCTGGGATTTAAAGGCATACCTCTTTGGTGTAACAGAAGTGCCTGGGGCTACACATAGGCATGTCTAAATTTACAGGGGTGAGAAAAAACTTTCTTGCAAGCAGAACATTTCTTCAAGGGTTTCTCAATTTATGACATAAACACTCAAAGGGAGCATTCCCATAAACCAGTCCCCACACCTCGCCCAGATCTAGGTGTGTCTGAATGTATTGCCAGGAATCAGATGTCAGACTGTGCTGTTCCTCAAGGGCCTGACAGCGGTAGAGCATGCAGCTTCCCATCAAGCTCTGAGTCACCCTTTCCATATGTCCTTTCCACTGCACAAGAAGAACTTGTGGAGAGGACCCAGAAGAGGAGGAGACGCGTGCTCGTCACAGGCGATTCCATCCTGAGAGGT
>NW_017728933.1:890380-922470 GCF_001723895.1 Crocodylus porosus | reverse complement strand
GGACTCGATGATCCATTGAGGTCCCTTCCGACCCTGGCATCTATGAATCTATGAATCTATGAAAACTTTGCACAGACCTTCAGGTATAGTCTCCAGCATCTAAAGAATGAAACGGGAAAGGGAAAAGGGGTCCTAGAAGTCATTTACCAAATGCACATTAAAACCTAGGTTGTCAAGGATTCAGTGTAGTCTCAGGGATGTCAGTGGTCCTAAAGCCCCCAAAAGAATCTTCACTCTTATTTCAGGTAAGGGCAGAGGAGTGTAAAGGGCAAATGTGCACAGAGTGTAAATGTGTCACCTCTCTCCCCAGTCAGCACTCAGTTAGTCACACTAGTGAAAAATCAATCCATTTTCAGCCCTGTAGGGACTCTTGGAGCATCTGGGCAGCCTGCCGCATTGCACAGGCTAGAGAAGAAACCCACCCGGTGTGCCATAACTACACAAGCAACAACCACAAAATCCTGTCCATTAGCTGAGGGAAACACTACTAGCTGCGGTGTTCATGTTTTCTATGATGTAGCTCCAGTTCTGAGCCCTACTTTTGAAACCTCAGAGGTCGCAGCCCTGCTATCATCTCATGCCTTATGCACTGCACCCCAAAGTCCAGATTATGAACATTGCTGGCCTACAGGTGAGCAAGTTCCTGTACACTGGAAGGATGCTCACCTTCTACCTTGCTGACTCCTGCAGTGGAAATCGCAAGATGTTGGTTTCTTAATCCACCGAGATGTCATGCATTTGTTCTTTCTGCTACTTGGCTCAGCTCGTGTTGAATAAAGACATCTGATGTGGGCTTAAGCGTAAGCCAGTGGAAAAAGCACAGGACCCTGATCCCTCACTGTAATTGTATTTACCTACAGAAGAGTTCTCAGCCACTAGCTGTCCATGTGCTGCACAGAGCAGTCTTTTACAAAGGGGGGACAAAGCTAGAATTCATGTCTTATGTCTGCAGTTGCAGCTGTTTCAGAAGCCTCCCTCTCTCAGAGCAGACCCCCATACTTTCCCCTGCTCTCTCTGCATGTCTAGTTTCTTCCTCACTGCTGCTTTGCTGCCACAGGGCACATACTTGTAAAGCCAAGGGAAGGGGCCCCAGGCTTTGCCCAAGAGCAATATCACAATGCCAGTGCAAGAAACAGGAAGCATAGCTAAACCGCAACATAACAGTAGAACTGATGATGCAGAAAGTACTGCCGTTGGCACTATGACAGCTTTGCTTCCCCCTGCACCTCTTCCTGTTCTGCTCAAATTAGGGGCTGCTAGTAACAGAAGCAACAGGCTCTCCATATTGACTGTAACCCATGATTCAGAAACAAGTTAAGCACCTTTAATGGTATTGCACAAAGATCGGGCATCCCTTGGCAGCCTCTATCAAGTGGAGTGATAAAACCTCAAGGGTCTCACAGCCCCTTGTTTTCTGAGAACTGTGTGTACCCAGTAATTTTCCATCTGAGTAATCCATTAGGTAATTAGTTAATTAAAAGGTAATTAACCTATAAAGCCAAGAACACAATATTTGAAAAAGTATGCCCTCACTCCCCTTCCCTCTACTCTCCACATGCCTTTTTGGGGGAGTATCCAAACGCCTTAGAGGCAACTGATTTTTTCCAGTCAAGGAAAGATCATACTCATGCCATTACCAGACTTTTGGGCTTTGGTACATGAAAAGGCAGCCTGGGACCTCAAGGCAAAACCTGCATCTATGCATTTAGCAAGATCTCATTTGGCATATTTTACTGAGTGCTAGTTAAGTCAGTACCTAAAAGCTGCTTCAAAGACTTGAGGAGAGCAAAGGAAAATGAGCGTCTTGTGTACAGTAAGCATAGAGGTAGAGGGCAGAAGATATTCTTTATTCAACTCTTTTAAGTTTAACTACCATCCTCATTATTATTACAAGGGGAAAAAAATCTTATCAAATGTATATTTGCAAATGTGGTCCCTTGTTTCAAAAAAAATATGCATCTCCACCACCCTCAGCAGTACAGCTGGTCGTGATGATGTTTGCAAGCATCAGTGAAAAATGTAATTTGGATGGTAAAAACCTGGTAGTGTTTTTACAGGTTCCCCACCACATGTATACACTCGACTACTGTCACTGACTTCAGGCATTCTGGAGTTGTAAAGGACAGCTGTCGGTGAGAAGCACTGAGGCATGACTTGGTCTGAGAGATGACTTCCTACCCTCCTTTCTGGTAATGTTTTGGGGGTAGGGAGTTGAGGAATTAATCAAACCCTAATTAACTTAAAAGCAGCATTAGGCATTTCCTGCGCTGAGTGGAACACTGGATAGGATACAACAAACCCAAGTATTTCATGGCCCTAATTGAAAGAAGTTTTCTGTTGGGCAGATATTTCATGATAACACCATCCAGAAGCAGCTAATCGGAGAGAGTGGTGTCACAGACTCAGTGAACCAAAGGTCCCATTCACCTTGGCAATTCTTTATTCCTTTCAAAAAAACCCCAACACATTACTCTTTGGAATTACTCTTGCCAAAGTCCTCACTAACTCCAATAAGAGTTTGCCCAATTAAAAACTGCAATGTGCAGCCCTTGATTTATATTCCTTCCCTCCACCCCCCATGAACTCAATTATAGGAGAATTGCCACATGGACCCAGGTGTGTAAGTCATCCTGGCATTTGTGAATTTCCTGATGAGAACCTAACAAAAACAAGTTTGCGTAACCACATCTAGTGGAGTTTTCCAAAGGTAGAAGCAGATCCCTCTCTCTCTGCCCTTTCATGCGATGTTGCATCAATCTCCATTTGATCCTATTGAAGTCAGTAATAGGAAACTACTCTCTTCATAGAGAAAAAAAATTTAGCTCTGCAAAACACAACCTGGAGAATTACTCATCATACTGAATGCTCCCAGTAGTCCCTGTTAGCTCATCTCATGGCTGTGCAATGCACATGATTATTTCTAAAGCGCTTGATCCCATATCTACAGAGAACAGGATAAAGGCAGCTGGGATTAACAGGGCCTATTTATCCACAATGTTGCACTTTAAAATGAACTACATTTGGGAGCTACTAGCAAATGGTGATTGTCTGGATTTTTTTTTTAAATCTAAAATTAAAAGAATCCTTTCATTAAATAGTCACATAAACAACCATCAGGCCACAAGGGGGGAAGCAGAGAGAACAGATCAGAACTAAGTGCTGGGATTTTCACCCATAACACTTGCAGAAACATTCAAGTTTCTGAGGGAAAAAATAAGTGTTTAGCAAGAACTGCCATTGCTAGATATTTGCACTCCAACATTTACTAGCAAATCAGTGAATTCCAGTAGGAAAAATGCATGTTGGAACCCTACCTTTCAGTTGTCAAAATAAATAAATAAAAATACTGAAAACTGTTTCATAATGGGAACTTGTCCCAATTTAAGATCTTGGGCCTGGCAACAAACCCATCCCACACCCTTAGTATTTATTCAGAGCTCCCAGCTTTGCCTTCCAGTCCCCCATTTTATCAAGCAAGCATCTAACTTGCGTCTTCAAGGAAGCACTAATTGGTTCATGGTGGTGAAAGCATTTTGACTATCTCAGTGCAAGTCTTGAAAATGAATCAGGCAATTGAGTTTTGCTGGCTCTTTACAGGGCAGAATTAAGGTTCTCTTCCATCACTATACGAGGCCTACTTATTTTGACTGGAAAAGCACCTCTCCACAGTCAGTAGTGCTGCATGTAGGCAAAAACCAGGTACCAATAATATTCAAACCATTGTCAGGCTCAAGGTGATTTACCAGAGGATCTGTGGTAGCTTACCACCATAGGACACAGGATTGGCTAGATTCACTCACTCCAACAGAGCAGCCATTCAGTCTCTTGCCAGTCATCCATCCAGCCCAAGGATGCTACAGCACTATCAGGAAACAAGCGCAGATTTGTGCTACCAACCTAAGCAGCTGTGCCTTCAAGACCTGCAACCATCTCTCTCTTTCTCTCTAGAGCAATCAAAATCTCTTCCAAACACTTTCTGAAACCTGCATGCATAGAGCCTGAGCTGGAAAGAAACATAAGCCATACCTTCTTGTGGAAGATGGCCAGGCTCAAGGACATCTCTTTTCTAGGCTCACTCGTGTATTGGTTGGGCCAGTATCGTACCTAAACTCCTGGCAGCTGCAGGCAAACTTTTACTATTGGGCCCCACTTTGCCAGAGATAATGATAATAATAATCAGACAATGGAAAACAAATTACCATTTCCAGGCCCCCTTTCTGTCCAGGCAGCTGCCCGCTTTGCCAAGGTCTGGGTTGGGCTGTCTGTTCTCTTTGTTTCTAGCATGAATAGATCCTCTATCTTAGCTACCCTGAGACTCCTGAGTGGTTCTCTTTCCGTGTTCGGCGAGATCAAGAAAAGAGAGCTTATAGGTTTCAGAGAAAGCAGGAATCACCCTCTGTTTAGGGTTTCCCATCAGTTCAACCAGTTTTTGAAGAAAACCTCTGGCTACAAGAATGACATGCAAGAAGCTGCACTTATTTTGTGGATTGCCAGCTTTGCTCTCCTGAGTGTTTGGAAGGTTTCAGAGGAAACGGAGGGTCAGGAAAGGCTCCTAGTGGATAAAAAGCTAATGAGATTCACCTGAAAAAAATCAAAAACGTAGCAAGATGATAAGAAGTAAACAGCAGCTGTTTGGAAGCATACATCTTATAGGCTTGTTCATAAGAAGCCAACACAACACATTAAGATCCCTGTTTTGAGATCCAGAGTGGGACTTCTGTAAAAGATCAGCCTCATGCCAGGCCTCTGCACTCAAGGGGGATGGAGCATCATCCAAAGGAATTTGCAAATGACAGAAGACAAATGGTCTCTCATCCCAATTATATTGGGAAAATTTCTTCCCCCCTACCCCCAGTATAAATCCTGCTGCAGGAAACCTGGTGCTAATGCATGCAGTAGGGTAGGAAACAGATGAAGAAAGAACAATAACGATGAGTGAGAAAGACTCAAAGCAAAGCTTTATTGGAGGTTAAGGAGTTTCTCTTACAGGTCCTTGAGCCTGTGCATTCACTTAGCAGGGAAGTTGTCACAACACCTTAGGAAGCATCAAAATCCAAGGGTCTGATAACACCGCGCAAGTCAGAGCAGCATCCTGTAGAAGTAAAACCGTTTGGCACTTGGGTAGGGCCCTATCCACTGTGTGGATCAGCTGTTATCTAATTACTCCTCGCAACACCCCTGTGAGGTAGGTGAGCATGCATCAGCCCCATCCCACAGCTGGGGGAATGACAACTCAAGTGACTTGCCCAGGGCCATGTAATAAATCAGTAGCAAAACTAGGATTTCACCCTGACTCCCAGCTTTGCATTCATTTCTCTGAACGTCTCTCTTGCTGTTGGGCATTTCTCTCTCCTTCATTTTTCAGAAGCAGCATTTTAAATTGGTGGCCATAAACCAAGGCCAATAGAGAGCAATAAAGCCACTTTGCTTTGAGGAATTTTTTCTTGTCTTTAAAGAAGCATTTTAAATAACCTTCCCCACATACACCGCACCCCTGTGAAGTAAGTCAGTAGCATTATCCCTATTTTACAGTGTGGGAATGATAGGCCTCAAAGGTCAAGAGATTTGTCCCAAAGCATAAGAAGAGGCAGTGAGCAAGCCAGGTTTATAACGTGCTTCCAGTCCCCCCCTCATATTAGGCTGCTCGTGACAGCACTGTTGCTCTTTGGAATAAAGCAATAGACCAAAGACAAATGTGTCTAATTATTAGGGAAGAAAATAAGCTAATGTATTTGCAAGTGTGGAATCACACAATGGAAAATGTAGTAGCTTACTAAGAGCCCCAGGGACAATTTCATCTCTGTTTCTATATGTTCCTTCCTTAATCCTTCAAGTATTTCATGTGTCCTATTCTGTACAATATCATATTGCTATGGCTGAACTAGGGAGAGGTTCTCAGTGAGTGCTGGAAATCTGCTGGGCAATGTAGAACATTCTTGAAATTAATTGGAACTACTATAATGAATGTAACTGGAAGTCAGGCCCTGGCTAAAGTTCGGTTTGGCTATAGAAAAGGACTCGGAGCATTCATCTTTACATCAAAGCAGATTTACAGATAAACACGTCCCATTTATCTCACGCCAAGACGAGCTTGGCGCTCTCAGCTATCCAATCAGCCCTTTGTGCAGATTCCACAAGCTCAATAGCTGCCAGTCACAAAGATCTGGAAGTACCAGCATGAGGAGACAGAGAATGACTGTGGTGACATGTGGGGTGTGACAGTGGCTCAGCGTCCCCAACATGAGTCAGTACAGCTGCACACCAGCACCATAATCAAAGCCAATACTGCACTGCACACAGCCTTGAATTTGAGGAATATTTCACTTTATCACGAAAGAAAAATACCTCTCTGCAAGTGCACAAATACCTCTCTGTACAAATGCACATTCCTGGGAGAAGTCCGGCTTTTGGCTTTTTTGTTTCATGTATCTTTTTTTGCTAATTAATGATGGTTCAAGAAAGAACCTGAACTTTTCTGGAAGAATTTTGTCAATTTTCCTTGAAATTTCATATAACAAAACAATTCAGCCTGCTTCAATTTAAGTGAGGAAGCTGTGGCTCTGTTTTTTGGGCTTTTTTTTTTTTTTTTTTTTGTATGAATGGTTGATCTCCCCAGCTTGGATATACCTCTGTCTCTTGTATAGCTTGCCTGCTCCCTAGAGCAGTGACCATCTCCTTTACTATCTGTGCAGCCTCTCACATGGTGGCACCCTCATCAATTCATTCTGAAAAGCTGTCAACATAACTTTTCAGAAGCTAACCCTGTGATCCCAGCCTGGTGGCAATGAGTGACATAGGGCATAAAAACCTAGGCTTCCATGGTCTTAGACATTTCATTTCAACCAGTGACATTCCCTAGTAGATCCAGCTTCTCTGCCTTATTCTAGTGTTCAGAGGTTTATTCAAGCTAAGGAGTTTTCACAAATGATAGTTGAATAGACAGTTGCATGTGGGCCTATAACTGTCTGAAGATGCAGCAGAGGCCTGCTCACTGTACAGAGCTCTGCTTATTAGAGCTAGAGGTTGACTAGTCGTTTAATAGATCCCAAGAAGAACCGCAATCGAATTCTCAGCTGAGACTCTCAAAGGGGCCTACAGAAGTTAGAAGTCCCCACGAACTACATGCAACTGTGCAAACCCCACCGGGTCTCTGCCCTGCCTTAGGACTAAGAGACAGACTAGAGCATGGAGAACCCCATGCCCCTGTCCTTTTCCAGTCCTGTGAGCCAACTCCACTGTAATACATCGACAGTAAAACAGCAAGCCCAAGGCAGTCCAGCCATGAACAAGCTTCATGCAGCTCAAGGCACAGCATGCTGGGGCTACCTAGAAGAAACTACAAACGGACTAGACCCTTCAGAGAGACCATGACACTGACTCCCTTGTTTCCTCATTGCTTTTTTTCAGCTCACTTGGCTGAGGGCATCATTCAGCCCCTAAGGATGTTAAGGCAGCACAGAATCAGAGACAGGATGAGGGTAGTAAAAGCCTGAGCACCTTTTGGTGCCTGATTATACAGTTCTCCTTTGGCGAAGGGCTCAGACCAGTTGGGGTAGTAAAAGCCACTCTGCGTCATCTGCTTTCCCCCAGAAGTGCCGTGTCCTGCTCGGGACCGCCCCAGCAAACCCATGCCGTACCCGACGGCAGCACCAGCTGCAGCCACTCCTGCCATTTTTGTGCCACGTTTCGGGCTGCTCTCCTTGCTCAGGCTGCTGCTGCTGCTCTTGGCTAAGGACTGGAAGCCTCCACGCAGCCCTCCACTTTTCACACTGCCTCTCCCACTGCTCCTTCCTCCTCCACCTTTGCGGCAGAACGCGGCATCGCTGAAGAGAGCTATCAGCACTACTGCTATCCAGATCCAGGCATCCAGGTGTCTCATCCTCGCAGACCTGCAGCAGGTACAAAAAGAGAGGACAGCGAGCTTTGTACTGCACACAGGAAGCTATACAAACAACAGAAGCGTTTATGCCCAGCCTGTCAGTCTTCCCATGTGTGAAGAAGCAGCATGTGGCAGCAAGGTCCAGTGGGCTGGGTGACTTAGCTGGGACTCTGAACCCCTGGATTTAACTCCCAGCTCTGCCCCGGGCCTCTTGCAGACTTCACTCCAGTCCCTTCCTCTCTCTGCAACCCTGTTTCTACCTGGAAGGTTTGCATTGTAAAGCCTTCCAGAGAGGGGCTCCTTTATAGATATGCATATAAAGTGCCTTGCACAGTAGAGAGCCAGTTATGTCGAGGTCTCTAGGCACTAACCTTGATAAAAAGAATTACTAGGTTTACTACTTATGGCTAAGCTAAAAAAGGAGATAGGATACAAAAGTCAAATCCATTCTATGACATTCACATGGTGCTGTGCTCAAGCATAAGTATCATGAAATTTTCAGAGCAAATAGCTGTATCTACAATGATTTAAAGGGGAGTACTGGCTATAGCTCACCGGGGCTAAGCCAGTTGGTCTAAGGAGCTCAATGGAAAGATCATCAAAGTCACTAGAAAGATTTCCACTGACTGCAAACCAAATCCCGAGGGCATAATTATCTCCAGAGCTAGGAACAGTTCACAAGGGCTGTTAAAGCAAGCAGCGCAACTGAATCTTCTGTCCAGGAGCTGAGCCAACAAACGCATTGTGTTTGACCTGCTGAGCCATCGCTGCCCAAACACCACCCCCAACCCTGCACATTAGCAGAGCCAGGCCCTGGCTCTGCAAAAGCCTTTTGAAAAGCCACATGCGTGCATGGTTCCAGAGCGAGTTGTCCCATTGAAATGAAACAGAAGAGCTGTCCTCTCTAAGTCAGCATTTCTCTTTGGTGCCAGCGGGTACAAATAATTAATGGATGAGAGCCATAAAGTACCCCTTTAACAAGCACACAGTGGGAGGGAGGGGTTAGATTAGAACAAAACTCATTCTATGCAGTTTTTTGGGAAAAGCTGCCTTATTTGGGAACCATCACAGGACCTGATTCTGTAACATGTGCCCCAGCAGATTTTTCTAGGATAGTACCAAGGATACGATGAGTCCCTGCACCCAAGCCCTTCTCACAAAATAGAGGACCAGAGCACAGATTCCACCCTGCCCTCCATGCTGCAACTTCCCAGTAGCATTTGAAGGGGAGAAAGAGGGGCTGCATCAGTGGAGGCAGGGTTTCCCTTTCCAACACAAACTCCCCCCTTCCCAGATTTTTAATTCCAGACACTGCTTCCCAGTTTTGTTGTACAGAATAAAAACGGCTCGGTCCTGGGATGGGTGGTGGGTGGGTGGGTGGAAAGAAGCAGACCATCAGTAAAGGGTACACACAGATCGGTGCCTCTGAAAAGACATTTTGCTCATAGCACGGGTAGCCCCAAATACAGGCATGATTCAGGTTATACCTAAGGAAAGAGCAGCTAGAGGTTGGAACTGATTCATTAAGATTCACAGTCTCCTTCTTGGGAAGTTTTTAAGGCAAAACTGGGGAAACATCTGTCCCAGATGCTTGAGCTGCAGCAGAATCCACCATTGCCATGGGCTGGACTAGATGATCCTTGGAGTTCCTCCCAACTCTACCACTTACCAGTTAATTTTTGGACTTTACTTTCTAGAAATCTTCACTTTAGCTAACCCAGCTCTTGTATGCCAGCATTCCCAATGCCCTTTTTTCCTGGTATTTTAAAGCATCTATAACCCTTGTACTGAACTCTAGAAACTGCACAGAAACCAATGGGGGTTTCTTACAAATTTATATAGGGTTACTGAGCGCCAATGGGCTTAGGAGACTGGGAACACATGGGTGAATACATTAGCATTAAGGTACATACACTGAGAATAAACATAATAGGCAACAGCCAGTCCCCAGTGGTAAAACCTTTCAGCAGCAGGTAACAAGGTAACCAATAGCATAGACACCAACTTTTATTTTTTGCTGGAGGGGGCCGAAGATGATGGACATGGGGAAAGTTTTAAGCATTTCAGGTGACAGCCCTCTTCCCAAAGGGCCAGGACCCTTGGGCCCCTACATGCTTAGTACCTCTGACCAATAGGAAACACTAACACTGAGGGCCTTGAGCTCTCTCTCAACTCCAGAGGACCCTCAAACCAGTCTCTGGTCCCACGGTATGCCTAGTTTCATAGACATTAGGGCTGGAAGGGACCTTGCAAGATCATCAGGTCCAGCCCCCTGCCCAAGGGGCAGGAAATCAGCTGGGGTCAAATGTTCCCAGCAAGACAGGCATCCAAGCACAGTTACCATGCACCCAGGTGCTCTGCTATACACTCGGGCCCCGCAGCTGTGGTTCACCAAGTCAACCCCACTGCAGCTACCCACCACACATCTCACCAGCTGCAGCCTCTTAGGATCACCCCACCACAGCTCCTGGGTCTCCACCATGCATCTCACCAGCTGCTGGCTTTTAGGATCAGTCCTGCTGGAGGTCCTAGACCTCTGCTTGCATCTCGCCAGCTGCCGCCTCAGGATCAGTCCCACTGCAGCTCCTGGATCTCTGGTACGGGTCTTGCCAGATGCTCCTGGCACAACTCCCACACTCACTTTCGCTCATCTGGCACATTGCGTGACAAAACCCCAGCTCCCCCTCCACTCCCCACCCTTCCCCAGCAGCTTATTAGATCCATTACAGTCGGGTACACATTACATTTTCCTTCAAGGTCTCTAGCTTTCCAAGCAGCAGAAGGCTATACTTTCTATAGCTTAAAGGTACAAGTAACCCATTTTCATGGCTGCAGGCCAGACAACAGTTACAAAAGGATGTTCTGGACTTTTATAAGTTTTTAATACCCAGAATACTCTCTACCCTGCTGATGTAATCAAACCAGGAGAACATGAACAGGATGAACCCCTGCCCTCTCTCCCCTGAAGAAATTACCTTCACTTACTTGTGTTGCTTGGGTTTTGGGAGAGTTTCCTGTTTCCTGCCTTTGTCTAGGGAGGACTTCCAGTGTGCTGCATGCTGGATGGGTTGGTGATGGAGGTCTACGATTCCCTATCGGTTAACAAAGCCTCCCACCTTGTTGTCATTTGAATGACAGGTGGAGCTGACATCACCCTTTTCACCTCCTGCCCAATGACAGTGGATTATTTTAGATCCGGGTGAGGTCTCTGCAATAGACACTGTTAGAGGCATGCTATAGAAATTCCCTGCTGGGGAATTCAGTCATTCTTTAGCTGGCTTTACATGAAGCATTACAATTGGCATTGCTCTCCAGTGGTCTGGTATCAGCAAAAAGGGAAGCGGTTACTACTTGTGTTGTTCTCGCTCAGCTCAGATGGACAGGAAAGCTTCAAGGCAGCCACTTGTCCACTCTGAAAAGCACCGAGGTACATTGCAGAAGACAATTTGACCAGCTAGTCCATTTGTCAGGTCAAGAACGGTGTCTGAATTGATACAAAGGCAGGGCAAGATTATAAAAGCAAAGCCATCTTCAGGCTCCAGGGCACTGACTGAGACTCGGACAGAAACGTCTCCCATGTCAGTGTATACGTGTGCAAGTGTATACTCGTTAGATCCTTGGTTTTGTCTCTTTTTGCCCTGATCCTCAGCCCCCAAAAATACACAGGTAGTCAGTTTTCTCAGTAGCATTTCTATCTGCAAAGTGCTTTATTTAAAACAAAACAGGATCTAAGTTATGTGCTTTCAGAATGTATTGAATAATTACATAAAAATGTTCTTGTTAATAAATGAGGCAATGTCAAAGTCATGGTCAAAATACATAAAAAGCATCTGTCACTTTACAATACTCTCAGTAATACAAATGTTGGTCAGGTCGCTGTAAAAGGTACCATTAAAAAAAAAAAAAAAAGCTTACAGAGGTACGTTGAAAAAAAACTAAAAGAAGGAAGGAAGTCATCATGTTTTTTCAGTTAGCACTGACTTACAAAAAGGTATTGCTAGTTTAGCTCCACAGTTAGATGCATACAAATGTCCTAGTATAGATAGATGCACACAGATATCCTGGAGCAGATACTGCAGGTGGTAGCTGAGGCTCAAACTGCAGCAGAAAGGAGAAACTGGGATTAACCCAGTAGTGGTTTTAGTTACAGATCTGGGTTTGAAATCACAAGAATCTCAGATGTCCGCTTGGGGAGCGAGGGGTGCGAAGTGGTTCTGGCATGGCTCCGGTCTGTCATTCTGGCTGCTGCCCATTCCCTTCAGAAACAGTGATGCAGCATTGCTCCATGCATTTCTCTTTGCAAAGGAGACAGTATCCAAAGCCAGCCCATGAGGCAGCAAGTCTCAAAAGAGACCCCCGACAACACGAGATCAAAGCATATTCAGCTTGGAGACAGTTATTATGCTGACCTTGAAACCTTCTTTTAGCTCCACTTTCTACCCCATGAAAAAGCTTTGCTAGACCCCAAGGGGAATAATACTGATAACTGCAACCATCTCCCTGAAGCACTTGTTCTGTCACCAGAGCTTAATTCCCAGACTGTCCCATAAAGCAGTTAAAGCCTGCTTTAACCGGGCTTCCTCTATGTATTACTTCAGGGGCAGCAAGAAACAAATCTTTGAGGGCATGCTGTGCCCACTACTTCCTTTGGCTTGAAGTCCTAATGCTTGCTAACTAACTACCTCAACAGAGCCCTCGCTACAATGCCCAGGTGAAGGTCCATCTACATTAGGGAAACTTGCCTTTTAATAGGCTTGCTGCAGCAGTGCAAAATGGAGCTCATACTGGATAAGGACACGTCCCTATTTTCTGATATAGGAGGGAACACCTAAATCAGAGAAAAATGACACTAATGCAGGCAAGCCCCATATACACTAGCTGTGCGCCTTAAGAGGTCTCTCTCCCCACTGGCTCCCCATGGACAAGAGCAAACTTAACTTCATCCATTTCATGAACAACAACAACAACAAAAATGACACTTGGACTCCAAAATAAGGAGACAAGAAGGAATTCACAGGTTCTTTCTTTTGTGCTTTTTGAGCCCTAAAACAGGTCTGGAGTCATCTCCAGGATCCATTCTACTTGGAAACTCAGGGTGCAACTCTTCATATTGTCCTTGTGCTGGTCGAGTTTCATTGCAACATCATTCAAGAGAAGCTCATTACTATAAACTCTTTTTTGCGAGAGAGATTTGGCATGTTTTGTCTACCAGAGCCTGTATCTTATTTTTGTTTTAATTCCACCATAGAAGTAGTGCAAATCAGATAGCAGGGGTCGGGGGAAAGGGTTATATGATCAGATGCAAACATTAAAGAGAGAAACACACACACCAGGAGGGAATTCGCCCACAGGAAAGTCCAACAACATTCAACTGTAACTTTTCCTTTCAGCAGAAGCCACCAACTAAGGAAAATATTTCCCAGGTTATTTAAACCTATAGTAAAAGCTCCCCCTCTCCTTTCAATTATTGCAATCAATTTTTTCTTCTTTCAATACATCACCTTTGCTGTAGGTTACTCTGTTGTGATGTTGTGTAGGAATGGGTAGGGTTTCCTCTTCAAACCATGCATGTGAAGTTAGTGCTGGTGAACAAGGCTAGGTACCTCTATCTGAGCCAAGTGTGTGCTTAACTTGAAACAATGGAGTCACTGGCAGTCCAACCTATGCTTAAACTACCTGTTGAACCACAGCCCTGAAAGCCTTGGTTACCTACATAAACAGGCATGGCATGAGTAATGGCCATAGAAACATCCCCAACACTTCTGTGCCCAATGTGCCTGCACTATCTGCATGGACTACTCAATGCTGAGACTCTGTTAATTTGGCCACTGAGAAAAGGCTACCTACCACCAATTCTGGCACGAAGTGTCATGCCACTAGGACCAGTTCATTGGGAAAGTCATGCCCAACACTTGCTTCCTGAGAAGACCACTGAACAGCCAACAAGACAAAGTGGCTTATAGCCTCTTCCAGCTGGAACTGGACGAGGTTTGACCGGAGTTACTTAAACAAAATAAAAGCAGTCCAGAGGTGAAGGGATAAAGCCAGTCATAGTTCATGCTGTGCAATATACAGACCGTGAGCATCTCTTGCGCCAGGAGCTCTAGAGCACATCAACTCCTTGTCCACAGACTGAAGCCTGATCTATACTAAGATACAAAACGGTGAAATCCCCACTAGACAACTCATCACAGCAATGCAGAGCTAGTGATTCTGTTAGTCGGTTGAAAATGCAACTTTGTGTAATTTACCTTGTTTGCCAGTGGGTCTGATATAATGTGGAAAGAGGGACTGGAGGGTTAAAGGAGTCCTCTAAGCCCCACCACAACCAGTAGCCCAAAGAGCAAAGAAAATAAAGATGCAGCCCCTGAATCATCCAAATCCCGTCTCAAATTAAATGACATTGCATAGATAATTTCCCCAAGGTATTCACTGAAGACAGAGAACCTCACAGCTCAAGAGTCATCTGAAACCTGTCAACTGTGTGCTGCAAACCTGCTACCTTATCCAGCAATATTTTCTACACATGCAGCAATATATTCCCTCACATCACAGGTTGGATAACAACTCATGTTTTTCTTCCCTGGTCCAGAACTCTCCAAATGAATGAAGAGGGCTTAACATTAGATCCTGACTTCACTGTCAGGTTTTCTATTTATTTAAGCTCTGCATTAAATCAACCTTTCAAGTCATCATCTAAAAAGCAGAACTTCTTATTTGAAGCTTGGTCTGTGCCCCAGGTAAGTATACATGGTTTAAAATAGCAAATTAATGATTGGAACAAGAGAGCAAAATCCTCATATTGCCACAGTTAGGCTTCCATTCCAAAGGAAGTGTTGAGTCAAGAAGCAAGCCTCTATCCACACCAAATAAATGCCTTGCAAACTCCCGCTGTGCTTCTATATCCATCATGCCATGCAGATTCAGAGGTAGATGCTTAGAGACAGATTTAAGACATCAGATTTCCAAGGGCTAGTTAGCTCTCCCCCCAGGGAGATCACTATGCAACTGGGTAAGTGTGAAGCTGAAAAGTATTATTCACAGGGCAGAGGGATGGGTGTGCTGTTTTCAGGACTTTAAAACCTCAGTTAATGGCATGACATGCTTCATTTAAGACTGCAAACCCAAGGCACGCTATCATGGGCGGAATTGCCTGGTATAAGTCTGGACAAAGATGAGAGTCTTTTATCCCTGCTTGAGAAAGGCATTAAAAGCAAGATGGCTCAAGAAGCAGAGCTACTCTCCTAACACACTTAAGCCACAAAAAAGTAAAGGTTACAATTACAGGGCTTCAAGACCTTCTGCCCCACCCTTACCCCTGCAGCTCTCCCGACACATCTTGGGTCAGAATGTAGTCAGGGCTGTCAGGGTGTCCCCATCCAAGCTTATCTCCCATCAGTCTGGTCGAACTCCCACTTCCTGCTCAGACAATACCTGCCTTCTCCTAGCTTCGTGATAAACAGATGAAAAGGGCACACCAGGCGAGGGCCAGAGCAGACTGCTTGCTGTGTGTCATGGGCTAGCTCTTTGAGGACCAGTGCTCAACTTGCCACTATGGTTGAGTGTCTCTGGCTCAATGGCAACAAAACAGGGGGAAAGCCAAGACTATTTGCATGTGGACAGAAAGTCCCTAATGAGAAATAAACTAAAAACCAGTCAAGAATGGCTGAGCGTGGGGGAGTTTTCCTGACAAGAAAGAAGGGGAGAAATCCAAGCAGGAGAGAAGCAAAACCTGTCTTTCACCAGTGCAAGTAAAACAAAAGCTCCCTCTGGCTACATTCTGGCAGAACCTTCTGAGCAGGAAAAAGTACAAGGCAAAGGATCCCACGTAGAACAAAGCTACCCAATACATTCACCTTTGCAATCAAAATGCATTTCCCAATGCATTGCAACTCAACATAATCTGGAGTCAGAAGCAATTATTGCAGTTACTGTAGTTACCATAACCTTGGACCAGTTTGGTGCACTGACCAGGACTGGTCATGTCTCAAGTGTGCTGGCATGGCAAATGCTGGTTTCAATGGACTTGCATTTTGTCTACTTTCTTTTTCATACAGACATGAAAATATATGCATAGTAATGTCAGAATTTAGCACAGTTAAATTTCTCAGACTGGATTAGGCAAAAGGCAAAAGAATATGACCTACTCCTCTTGAATTGACTCTTCAGTCTAGACTCCGCAGGTTAAAGCAGTTGGGCATGGCACCATAACCTTGGTAGAAATATCCCAAGGTCTTTCCCTTCAGCACACTAGTAAAGTAGCTCCCCTCTTAGCAAATACCAAGCACGGTAGTTCCAAAATCACTTCTGAGGGGTATTTCCCCCCACACACACAAGACACATACTTGCATTCAGCAAATTACTTCCTTGGGTGGACTTGGGGAGGGGTAACTACTGGAAGATGTTCCTTCTGTGGAACAAGTCCATTGGCTCATCCACATGGAAGTCTGCTGAGCAGATACAGGGCACACCTCAGTCTCAGCAGGGTTGTGTGTGGTCAGGTTCGATTCCCAGAAGGAAGTGCATCTTCTCTCATTACAGCATGTTCTTCATGTAAACAACTATCCTTAAAAGAGAATCTGTTGCCAAGTCAGGCCCGTGGCACAGTGCTGAAAAGAACTTTAGATCGTTGCTGGGCTCTCAGAAATCTCTTCTAGTCTTTGTTCTATCATTACTCGGAGGTGAGTGTACCTTAAAAAACCAAGGAGAAGAAAATAAGCAAGATCTGAGTCCAAAGAAAAATTTGAAAATATTTTAAAAAAATGCTTTCGCCCACAATTCACCCTCTGGCGGGAATCCTGAGCATGACATTTGCAAGCCGCTGGAAATCACTGAGCTCAGACTTCCTTAGGTGTAAAGTTCCCTTTCACTAAGAATACCCTACTCCCAGATACGCATCTTCTATGGGCCATCAGCCTTTGAACATCTCAATTGTTGGAGAAGGCCATGACAAGAGGTATGTGCCTTGGAGACGGCCAGAGCTCCAAACCACCCCAATGTGAGGACCAGGCTTGTACACCACAAACAGGTCTGGGCACCTCAAACCAACTTGGTTGGCATTTCCCAGTGAACAGCACTCTCCACTTCAATATTTAGGCAGCCAAATACCTCTCAAGGCCCCATCTGTTTAGCTGATGGATACTAGAAAGATTTAAATTTGCCAAGGATTATTAACACATGCATTCCTTCACATTCAGCCTTGTTGTTCACATGGAAAAGGGAGCATTTCCCATTCTATACCTATCAAGCACTGTTTATGGGAATAAACTATACTGCTTAAAGCATACTGCCAGGAACACTGTCCCTTGCTTTGTGGAAATATCTCTGCAAGGAAAAATCTGGAATCCACTCCAGCTGCCAGATCATCATGGGTCAGCACTCTGGCTCTAAGGCTAACTCTCCAAAGTATGTGATATTGGAGATATAATGAGGGCTCAGTCCCATGGTGGAATAAGCTAAACAACAGGTGCAATGAGCCAAAAACAGGATTACAGGGAGCCAAATGGCATGTCAAAAACAGCTTAGCATCTACCCTAGGCAGCTTGGCCCTAGACATGCTAAGCCTGCAGCTAACAATGAAGTGTGTCGAAAGCCTGAAAATCAACCAAAGAAAGGGGAACACTCATATTTTGTCTGTGTCTGGTGCAGATATAAGTCCTGAAGCAGACAGAAGGCTCATGGGTATTGTAAAATAAAGATACCCAAGAACACAAGACCTTGTCAGATCAAACTTTATACTCTTGTGTCTTGTCTCTGCATTCCTCCTCCATGCTTGAACAAGTTGGATATTGAGGATCACGCTTTTCACCTGCAGGCGATTGAAGTTAAGCTTCTTAGCCATATTCAGGCGCCTAAATGTGTGGCATGCTTTTCCAAAAAGGACTCAACCACCAGCAACTCAGTAGTTCAGTAGTGCTGCTGGGATCTCTGCAAAACTAGAGGCACCTACTCAGGCAAGTCTCAATGAAGTGCAGTAATGGAAAAACATCAGATCATTTGGAAAGGAAAACTTACTTGTGCATGAGCTTCTTCACTTCACGATCTTCTTCTTCTCTGAGCTTCTGGATGAAGCTTTTGAGAACTGGCATTTCAAATTTGATATACTGAGCAACCTGTGTTGAAAGGAAATGCAAGTCAGGAAAAAAAAAAAAAACAGTGGAGGAACCTGGACAAACGTATTCCTAAAGGGTTACAGTCCTGGGCTCCTAAAGGTTTTATTCCTCACATGACAGATCTGAAAAAGGTTTGTTCTAATGTTCCCACCCTGACGACCAGCATGAAGCTTACCATACACACCTTTAAAAGGTAGTGCTTAGCTCCAACACTGGGCTAAACATGGAGGTGACTTCTGTCCCAGAATGATTATCTTTATATTTGCTCAAACTTCCATAGGAGCAGAATTAGACCAATGCTAACAGTTTCTGAAAGCTCCACCCTGAGCGATTCAGGCAAAGGCCATAAACCCCATCTGTGGTCGAGCCAGGCTCAGAATGGACCTCCCAGTCCGTTAGGAAATACCATTTGCCAACCGCTTCATTTTGTTTTTCAACAAAAACCCTCCAACAAGTTTGTCATGTCTCTTTGGAAGCACATCTCACTGTTTTGCAACATACTTCACTGCACTGGTATCACATGAGGCTGTCTTATGATTTGACTTTTGTTCCTTTTTATCCACTGGAACTCAGTGAAACAGCTCAGTGAAACAGCTGTCTTCATTTGCAAGGAAGACACCAAGCACAACTCTGGGAGAACGCTGACATTTGAAATCCATGACTTAAAGGTCTTTGCAAATCATTTCAGGAAAACAATCCTATTGCCTGGGGAATTGGGAAGTGGGACAGCAAGGCAAATAAAGCCAGTTTCTTTAAGAAAGACAGTTAGATGCATTTTGCACAAAGTTACTGAAACTGAAAGCAAAATGTAATTTAATATATCTCCTATTCTCCGTTACACCCTTCTAAAACCAGAACAACTTCATAAAAATAAATCAGTCCATTTATTCCACCCTTAAACTAGTTAAGTAAAGCAGAAGTCCCCCCTGCCATTCTAAAGCAAAGTCTCTTTTCTGGCCGTGCCATTTACATCCTGTTGTTGCACATAACTGGAAATCACTTTCTAAGAAAATCTCTCTAAAATTGTTACATTTCACTAATTTGTCTCAAATCTGGGGTGGTCTCAACTCTATATGGGTGTATTTAACTTCATGGACATGTGAACATTTTTTTTGCGTGGAGGTCAGCTCCACCATGACTGGCGTCGTGCTGGCTTTCCAGGCATGGTGAAGATATGTGCTCACATCTTCTATCCTTCACAGACCGATATGGAGCATCAGGTGCAAACAGAGCACCTACCCTTCCTCTACCCTAAACTCTGCCATTTCCTACCTACTTTAATAAAAGAGTTACTGTAAGTGCCAACAGGGACTCCGGTTGCAGTAGGATTACCATGCGTCCACCAGAGGGCAGACAAAAGCTATTTTTCACCAGCAGTATTTTCCACATTATGAAGCATCAATTGTGTCAAAGAACACATTATAGACGAGTGCATATAAAGAACTCTGATCAAGTCCAGAAAATCAGATGGTCAACATGATGTTTTGAGACACATAGCAGAAGTCATGGCATAGGCAGTAGGTACTGGTGATTCACTTATCCAGAGGATATATCTATTTTTAACCAGCTAGACAGATTTTCCTCAGGGTGAGATTTTGAAAAATGTTCTACCCTGAATGAGAACAAAAGATCAAATCTCAAAAACTTCAGGGAGCCAAGACCATTCCAATTAGAGCAAAACTCATCAGTGTATCCATGTTTTCTTTCCTTTCCTTTAAAGTTTCGGGTAGCTCTCAGAATCAGAATCTCTCAGCTCTCAGAATCTCAAAACAAAAGGTTATTTCCACCAGAGAAGACCTTTTCCATTCTGCAAATACCATGTTTGGACAATTATGAAAGTTGTTCCTAGTTCTTCAAAATGGGGAACTTTTGAAAGCCAAGCCTTTTCAGAGAACAGCAACGTAAGCATTTTCAACGAAAATCCTGTCCCTCTACTTCCCTAACAACATATAAGCCTGAATACTAATCAAACATTGTGTCTGCAAGGAAATCCAAAAAAGAAACACTTCTGCACAGGCAGGTGGTAGACTGCAGGGCTCTGCCATCATTCACTTTGCTAATCTATCTGAATCCAGCAGATCTGACTGCCTTTTGCCAAGTGCTAGGGAAGCATAAATTCACCCTGGTGCAGGAAAGGCCTGTAGACTTGTATAGGAAGTTAAGATTGGTATTTTCAGAGTACCCAAAAGTGACTTGGGTAGAATTTTCTACAGCATCTAAATGGGAGCTAGGTACCTAAATTCCACTGAAAGTCGTATTGAAATTGTGTAATTTAGCACACCGTTTGGGAAAGGAGAGGACCTAACTCCCCAAAATTCTTTGAAAATACCACCTCACACCCTGCAGGTGCTATAATTACATGTTTAGGTTCAGTACCCAATATCAAGGTGCACTGCGTTAGCAGTCAGAGTAAAAGGCCAATCAAACAAAAATGAGGCTAGACAGAAACAACTCTAAAAAGTCCTATAAGGCACTTATACACATGCTCTGGGGTGCAGTGGAGCATTTTAATATTAGAACGGCTCTCGGGAGCCACTCTAATTAAAATGCCTGCAGCATCTTGTGTATTCAGCGCCCCACACTTCGAAATAGCAGTGGGGGTGCTTTAACTAAAGCTCATTTGGCAAGCTTTAATAAAGCACCCCCGCCACCATTTTGAAACATGAAAGTGCTGAATACATGAGTTGCTGAAGCACGCCGGAGTGTTTTGATTAGAAAGCTCCAGCAGACTCGATTAATCAGGACCCATTGCCCCATGTGTAAAAGTAACCAGAGATTTTGCCAACAAAATGTGTTTGCTCTGTTTTTAAAGCTGATCTCTTAACGCTTAGGGTACTCGTACACAAGGCCAGAGGCTTAACTGAGTCTGCTGCAGCGTGGTAATTACCATGCTCCAGCCAGCCTCTGGGTCTCGTGTATCACTGACCCCATGCTTCAAAATGGTGGTGGGGCGCTTTCTCTAAAACTCGTTTGATAAGCTTTAGATAAAACATGCCAGCTGCCATTTTGAAGCACAGGGATACTGATACACGAGATGCTCTAGGTACTTTAATTAGAGCAGCTGTTGGAGCCCTGAGCACTTTTAGCCACCAAAAAACTATTTTTTCCAAAGACAGAGACACTTTGGGTAGCATTTTGGCTAGACTCCCCCCCAAATGATAACTTTTTGCTTCTTTTGTCTTCCACACCTATCCTCATCCCAACTGTTTTATTCTCTGCACAACTTTCCAGCCAACCCCAGCTTTTCTGTCCCTGAGCTAAAAGTTGTAAGGTCCCCATCTTTTTGCTAGTTCACTGTAGCAGGCAGACAAAGGTCTGCTTCTTCACACCGGCTTCTAAAGCTAACAGACATGTGATTTGGTACTCACATCATACGTGACTTCTTCGACTTGGTCCTTCTCCATCAGGAAAACTTTGGAGACTTGTTCACATGGCCCCTGTAGGATGCGGGCAATCAAGGGGTAGTCTGTAGCCTTCAGCTTCTGCTTTTCTGCCAGAGCCCAATAATAAAAAAGAGCAATTAGTATGCAGATTACATGGAGAACAGAGAAGGTGCCATTTTTAATACTGACAGCTCCCCTTAAAGATCATAGCAGGACATAAGCTAAACCCTGTTTTAGTGAGCTGCTGTAAGCAGAGGATTTCTTGCAGACTTACCTCCACTGGTGTGGACAATATACAATGCAAATTCTTCAGCAGAGTTTTCAATCTGAACAAAGACAACAACAGCAACAAAATAGGGGTTAATATGCGGCTGGATTATAGTCAAGAAAAGCAATTTCAGAGCATCTGGAATCATTCTAAGGATTCTTGTAGACAAGAACTCTGTCCATTTAAGAGATAGGTAAACAGAGAACAGAGAGAGGCAGAGTCAATTAGCCCTTTAATTGACATGTATTATAGTAGCATCCACCACCCTCAACTAAGAATGGTTTCATTGCATTAGGCCCAATACAAGGGGCAACAAGAGATGCAGCAATTTGCCCAAGGTCACTCAGCAAGCCACGCAGAGCATTCAGCTCTAATGATCATTCGGGCACCCTGACCCTTTTTATGGTTCCTTCCAGGCTTCAGGGGTAGGTGCCAGCCTCCTGCTTTAAACACTAAACACGCTCCTCTCCCAAGGAGCTGTGCTTAGCTTGGCATGCAGCAGCTCTCTCAAAATGAATCAGTAAGTGAAAGGAGCCAAAATGAGACTGGTCAGATGAGAAAATTTAGCAGAAAAAATAACTTGGGACAGAGCTCGACTTGCCTTAAATTTGTTCAACAGCAGTTTGAGGACTTGAGGAGTTGTCATTGTGCTGTTTATCCTGACGTTGGTAATGGAGCCATAGGCTGGCGTGAACACAGAGGTCTAAATTGGGAAAGAAAATTTAGAATATTCAGATTACACTTCCCTGCCTCCCTCCAGCATTTCTTCTGCCAGAGTAAAATCTGTACCTGGTTCCCCCTATAGATATTCTAGGCCCTTTGTTAGTCTCACTTTGAAGGCTTTCAGTGATGCACAGGCTTGCTACCCTCTACTCTTGCAAGATGCCCACAAGGAGGAGCACTCTGCAGAGCTGCTATCCAGCCTGGCACTCAGGGCTGACATTCGAATCGTGACTACTCTGCTCTCTATTCTGTGACCCAAATGACTCCTGGCCTCTCCCAGGCCCCATGCCACAGTGCAAGGCCCTCACTTTGTGGTTGTAGAAGTGCCCGTTGATGGAAAAGCGATGGCGCTTGATCCGTCGCTGCTCACTCGGGGTGCGAAGATTTCCCCTGCGGCGCACACCCACGTCGCTTCTGGTCCTCATCAGCTGCGGCGTCTCCTCTGGCTGGGATTTTAAGTCACTGACATCTGGAAGGGACAGGAGCAAGGATGTTTTGTCACACAGGACAGTCATGCACAGGAAAGAGACACCCATAGAAACAAACACATCGCTTCTTCGACTGCAAAGGTGTGGGGACAATAGCTCTCTCTCGGTCCTTTGTTTGCACAGCACCCAACACAACAGGGCACTGGTCCGCAACTGTACCCTGCATGCAACATTATGAGCTAGTCAATGCCCATGTACCAAAGTAAAATGTGACAGTCTTAGAAAACTGTTTTTAACAATGTCTAGCAAGATGCACATTTTTTTACTCTAAGACCAACTGAAATTAGTGTGCCAAGATCCTAATTTACACTGATTCAACTACTAACCTGCAACCCCACTCTCTGATGCACTGATGGGGCCTAATAAGTCGGAATTACTGCGTCAATCCATACAAAATCAAGGCCTCCTTTCTTATGAAGTTAAGCACCTTATTTGCTTTTTTATAATTTACCTCCGCCCCTCCCCCTCCCCTTGCCCTTTTTTAATGAGATCAGGAAAACCAGACCAGTGCTTCAGATCTCTGCATGACAACTGGACCAGACCCAAATGATAATAACTTGCCTGTTCATCTATTTTTAATGAACCATTTGAACTAGAACTTAGATTTTTTTTTTCATTCAAAGCACGCCTGTACCACCAAATCTCCATCATGCTCCATTCCAGACTCATGCTGCACGGCACAGGGACAAGGCATTCAGAAGAAGCCTTGCATTTTCACTACATAGTCATTTTTAGGGGCATGCGTGGCCACTTAAAGCAAGGCTGTTATATTTGCAAGCTAATACAATAACGTGGCGTGCAAAGTGTTTTACAAACTAGTAACAGTTAATCATATGGGCAGTTTCTAAAAGCTGGCTCTGCAATAGGCTCAGACAGACTCCCAGTGCCCCAGGAAAGGAAGGGAAGTACTGTGCACTTGGACAGGTGGGGAAACAAGGCAGAGAGGTTGAGAGCCCTGTCTGCAGGGCCACCTAGAATTTGCAATTTGACCACCTGCAATTTAAAGTGAACATGAGCTGCAGGTATTCAGTCATTCTGAGAAGCAATGTGCCCAAAGCCAGAGAATGACTGAGCATGAGTCAGGATTTAAGCAGAGCACCAGAAAGGCCTAAAAAGGCATAACAATCACCCAGACAGACTTGAGGCCTACACAAGTGGCTTAACGTTGACAGCACTGTCAAGAACTACTCTGGGCTCCATATCAGCCCCCAGAGACCCAGGCATCAGCTTGTCTGCCTCAAAGGGCACCTTCAGCATCCCCCTTCCTAGCTAACCCCACACAGGGGCACCATCAGTTCAACACCAGGACAAACACTACTGGGAATGGACAAGCATGAAACTTGGACTCTGTTCCTGGCTCTGTCACTGAGCTGTTGGGAGAGACCCTCGGCAAGTCTCTTTCCCCTTCTGTGCCTCTATTCCAAGAAGAGTCTCCCTCACTAGATGTCTGCACTGAGCCTGACCATGGGGCTTCTCAGTCTCCGTGGGAAGACCAATAACTTCACCACGGCACAAAAACTGCTTCTGACAGCATCTGGGCAGCCTCCCATCCCAATAATGGCCCAGCCTTGCCATGCTTGGTTGAGGACAACTCATAGGCCACAGCAGGAGGAAGGCAGGCACCGAAACCAAGCATGCTAGGGGTTAAAAAGCATGCCTAAAGCAGAGACAGATCTCCTGCTCCTCTTTAAACAGGAAAGGCCCTTCAGGCTGAACTCCAGGCGTGCACACACACACACACAGACGGATGGGAAGAGAAAAGCCCTCCTTAGAAATGTTTATTTCCCCATGGTAACGGCATTTAACAATGGTTCCTATTATTCCTCTTTCAAGCAGGGAGTGAGGGACACACGAGGGGTGGGTGGGAGCTGCCAAAGGAAAGGGAAGCACCAGGACGAATGGAGAATGTTACTCAATGGCTCTTGTTTTCATCGTTTTCCTCTGGGGTTTTGCTCTGAGCTTTTCTGAGGCACTTGGATGAAGCGAGACAATCCTGGGGCTCAAGGGGAGGGGGGTGGGGGGAAATGGGAGGAGTGCATCAATTGGCAGCAGCATGCTCATTGGGATGTTTACAGCAGGCAATTAGGGTTAGGACTTTACAACAACTAGGAAGGAATACAGGATAGCCACAGATTCAGGGGCACTGGAAGTTGAGGGAGCCAGGGGAAGCTGTAGCAGAATATGTTCTGTTATCCTCATCCTTTCACGTGCAGCTCCAGCTCTTATTATGTACACACCACTTAGGAGTGGCTTGGCAACCTTGACTGTCAGCTTCCCAACCTGCACAGCCTGCAATACAGACAGATGAATAGCTTCATATAGGACAAGCCAAAGGCAGTGCCTGAATCCACTGGACATTTTTTGGAAGAAATTAAAAGGCAAAACTTGTGAGCATGAGCCATTCCCCATCCTGAGATGGGCAATCAAGCCAAGTAGCCAGTCCACTTTCCCCATCTTACCTGCTCCACTTTCAGGATCCTCAGCATCTGCCATGGCATCTACATCTGTTATCTGAATATCCGGTAAGGCACTTGGCTTCACTACCGACCTAATACAGACAGATGTACTGTTATTATGTAGAGGTGGAAAGTAGCTTGAAACTACTATTTTTTCTTAAGACTTTTACAAACTGATACAGTGGGTTTATTTTCTCATACGTCATGGAGACTCATAGAAGCAGCCATCCTATCCAGCAGGCCCCTCTGTTAAAAATCATTCTCGTAACTAATCAAGGCATACATTTAGAAAGAGATAAGCTTGCACAAACATAAGCGAGGTGGCAATTCGCCTTGCGCAAAAGCCACAGGCCTTCTGCTGGCTCTCCACATCCCGGGGAATTCTCTCCCCACTAATTTTCAGCTTTGTACAGGACTGAGCAATAAATACATTTGGTGCCAGGAAGACCATGGCTGAACTTTTGGATCAAAGGCACAAGTTAGCTTTATATCTGACAAGTTGGTTAAGTTTCAACTAGACTCAGATTAATCTGGAAAGCTGTTCAAAGCTTTTGTCAGCTACTGGGCAGAGGAGACAGAACTTCTGGCTCCTTGGCCTGGAACAGCAGTATGAAGAAATGTCAGGCTTTTAATCCTATAAAATACAACACATGAGAAGAAAGTTGAAATCTCCCCTTAGGTTTAACACAGCTATTTAAGTCACCTCTGTGCGTAGGCAGATAATGCCTACGAACAACTTCAGTCCCTGCTAACACGGGAGTCATAACAGACTGTATTTACATTGAATGTGACAGGTCAAATGCTGTCAGACATACATGGAGCAGTCACAGTGTCCAGTAGATAGGGCACCAGACTGGGAGTGGGGAGACCTGAGTCCTACTTTTGGCTCTACCACTGATGTGGACTGCAATGCTGAATAGGCTCTTCTGTCGGTCCCTGCTATCGCCCTTTGCCAGCTTTGTCTAGTCAAACTGTAAACACTTTGGAGCACGGACTGTCCCTTGCTAGAAGACTGTCAAGTGCTCAGTGAAGATCGGTTGGTGCCTCTAGGTACTACTGCAAGCCACACAGCAATGTGTCCAGTTAACACAGAAATCAGTGTTCAGAGATCTTTAGCATGGTTTTTCAATACAAGCACCTTGTATCTTAACACACAGCCAAAAGGAACAGTTTGTTCATGGTTAGACTAAGAGAGTCAACAACAAGTCACTCAATCTACCAGCTCAGTCAAATCCTATCATTTTAACAAGTCCAATAGCTAGGGAAATTCATCAGCTGTTTATTAGTATATTGTAATGTTTTTAATTGGATGTGAAAAGGGGAGAGAGAGAGAGACATGCAGACACATCATGTGCATTGTAATCCAGCTCCTCAGCCAGGGCTGTCTGGCATTTCTTATTGTCCCCCCTAGTATTGCCCTCTAGTCCTGTCTAGAGAGTGTGGGGAAGCAGGCCTCTACAGTCACTTCACAGAAAAATGAGGGGGATTTCTAAAGCCTGTTTTTCCATTTTCCAAAGAATTATGGGAGGCAGCCTATTCAACTTCAGTCAAAAGTACCTTTTCACATGGCACTTGGTTTTGCTTTGGAAATTGCTATCGTCACCTCACGTCTCAGTATCAAACTAGTCAGTCAGGTGAAGCGGGCTGGATTTGGCGTTTTTCAGCCATGATTTTTTCATCACATCTCTGTTTCTTTTATAGGGACCAGGGGTAAACTTGATAATGTTTCCCTAAAATGTCCTTCCCTCCCTTTTTTGATTTTTCAGATGATTTGAACCAAGGGGAATGTTCTGAACAAGAAGCTTTTGCTGGGCTTCTTTCTTTCTTGGGTAAGTTTGCGTAGTTTGCAACAAATACAGAATTATCTCATTCGTCAAAAAGGGAGGGCAGATGTCTCACTTAAAGATAGCACCCACAGCAGGTTATCCTATGTGAAATCTGCAGGGGCTTTCCTCAGCCCCAGGACACGCATGACAGATAGAGTGGTCATGCCAGAATCATGTGAAGAACATATGTAAAGGGGTGCTGGGAACCTCCCTCCCTGATTTATACTTTTCTCTCTCCCTGTGACATTTATTAAGTCATTCATGGTTTTTGAGGCCAGATAGGACCATTACATCGCCTACTCTGACCTCTTGTATAATACAATCCAATGCATTTCACTGAATTACCCCACATCAGTTTTCTTTGAGTACTATGCATCTTCTAGAAAGGCTAAAGGCACAAACACTTGTAGCCTGCAACACAGATATGGAGAGTGTTCATTGCAGACATGTTGATAAGTACTCTAAAATTACTTGGCAATCCATTAACTTGAGATACAAAAAGCAGGTAAATCTATACCCTACAGTCTCATCTCCCCTAGGAAAACAGGTGGTTTTCTTTAAAAAGCAAACAAACAAAAACCACACAACAAATTAGTTAGTGCATTGTTAAATCCTGAAGTGGACAAGGTAGTTTTCCAACATGCATCAATACGCCAAGGCAAACATTAGCAGCTGTGCCTATGGAGTCTTATTTTCCCCACTTTTTGGCTTCGTTTGTTGACTTTGGAAAGGGGAGATTTCAGTTTGGCCAGAAGGCAACCTTTTCACTCAACCTACAGGGAAACTGAGGCAACAGCCAAATCTGGTGGTGGGAAAATATGCCGTTTCATCACTGGCCGAGTGAGAGGAAAACTGCACTGATGTAACATACACTTCACATGGAAACTGCGAGAGCCAAGCTAGGAAAATAATTCTGTTGGCAAACTGAGAAGTTAAAGACCTCTTTAGGGAGCAGATAAAATATGGGGTCAGTAAAACACACTGGCTGTAAATGAAATTGGGGAAGTTCACTCAGCCATAAATCTTCATGGGTTTGCCTCCCACAGTAGATTTAGTCGTGGACTTTATTTGGTATTCAATAAAAAAACCAAACAAGTGCTGCAAGATGGGAATTCACAAGGTTAATAGCACTGGTGTCTAATGTATGTTTGCCAACTGACAGCAAAGAATAAAGTATCACCAACCAGCAGGTACACAGAGGGCTTTCCATCCCTGATCTCCAACGTCTATACAACAGGTTCTGAGTGATGCAGGGGTGAGTCATTTCACCTCCCCGTGCTTCAGTTCCCCACCCCTCATTTTGCCTGGCTTCTCCAGTTAGATGAGTGTTTCTTTACTTCATCTTTGTACAACATCCAGAAAAGTATGGTTGTGAACTTGGTTGGGTCTACCGTGATACCAATAATCCAAACACCTCACTAAAGAGAGCAGGCCAGCTCAACAAGCATGCACCTGTCCTCCTCTGAGTGCACTGGCCCCATGACAAATACAGTGTAGAACAGAGGTTCCCAACCACCAGGCCATGAAGGGTTGGGTGCTGAGTTGTGGCACGAGCCCCCCACATGGACCTGTCAGTGTGTCTGGGCGAGCGGCTTCCACCACCAGCAGTCATGCGCAGGGTTAAAGTTGGGTGGCGGGGCAGCCCCAGGAGGAAGGCGGCCTGCTCTGTGCACCCTGTTCCACTCCCGTGCCAGTCCACAGTATAAAAAAAAAGTTTGGGAGCCAGTGGCGCAGCACACACCCCCTCTTAGCCTGCTCCCCTAATGGTACGTTCTGTCCCCAGTGATTCAGTAGAATCCAGTGAACGTACAAACAGGATGAGTCCATGCAGACAAACTCTTACAACAGCATCTGCCCTAAAGAGGAGGGCCACAAACTGACCCATGTGCTCCCAGATTGCAGCCAGAGTGCCAAGAGGAAGAGGATGGAGGGGGCCGGATTCGCTGGTTGTCATCCTGCATCTGCAAACGGATAGGCCGGCGCAAGCCCCAGGAGATGTTCAGCAAACCCTCGACGATAAACTCGCCTTCCTCCTGCACAGCAAACAGAGACACGTGGGAATGTCTCAAGTCATATTTACAGTACACAGACCTCCTCCTCCTCCAAGGTTCCCCAAGCCCAGATCCAATCCATCATCATTAACAAAGCCTCACAGCTCCTGCTCTCTGGGACACATGTACAATAACCTCCACTGGGAAGGAGGAAAGAGGACACAGAAAGGAACGAAATTTACTGGCTGGGTTGCACCAGGCATGGGGCCAGGAGTCCTGGCCTACCCTTGAGGCTTTACTTATAAAATGATTTTAGGTTGAGCATTTTTTTAAAATCCAAACAACACTGAAGGAAGCCGCCTTACGGACATGGTTGTCATAACATAAATTTATTCGCCTTGCCATATTGAAACAGTTGGACTTGCGAAAAGCCCTTTACACAGGTACATGCTGTGTACATCCAGTGTGCACATGGGGAAGGGTTGTATCACATTACCTGTGCACACTGGGAAGGGTTGTATCCCATTACCTCCTCCAAGTCAGGTAAAAACAATGCATCTTACTAGTGCAGGCAAGCCTCCATTTTCTCTCCTGTGGTTGATGTCACTAAATACCATGAGGATCCCACGGAACATTCAAAGAACATGAATTGGGCCTAAATAACTACAATTTAGGAAATTAAAAAGATATACAATAAAAGAGCAAGTCTAGCTGATTGTGATCGCCTTGAGGCTTATAATAGTGTGCATTTCTAGGAGCACTCCTACTCCAAAACAATCAACAGGGCTGTTAATAGTCAATTTTTGACCTCTCTGGCCTACATCAAGCCAGCCCTTCTCATTTTTCATTTTAGCATTTCCATCTAAGTCACATAACTCATTTGCTCATTGGATTTCTTACCTCTCTGTGCCGGAGCTGCAAGTTCTGACCTTCATAATATAAGTTGTACGTCTTCAAATGCAACATCAGTTCATTTCTGGAAGCATGAAAGAAAGGAGAGAAAGATGCTAAGGAAAGATGATACTATGTATTTGTCAAACCCATCCCTTTGGCATCCAAGCACCTAAAATGGTAACCCTCAGGCGACCAAACCAAAGACAGTTAAGTGAGGGGAAGCCAAGGAGTTACCTTCCAGAGTCAGGCTGAATTAAAGCCAACCAGGATCCCTGGGCATGCCCCGATGACTCTGCCACTACACAAGTTAGCTATGACAAAAGTGTCTCAACACATGAACCATCCAGTCCATTGTGGAAGGAGCTGCCACTGGTCCTCTTTGGCCAAGTTCAAGCTCCCTCCCTTCTCCAGACTGGGGCTCAGGGGGGCATCGGCATTTAGGAAAATGTCAGGGCAGGAGTTACACCTATGGTCACCATTTCAAGCTTTTTTTTTTTTTGCAACCACAAAGGATAGAAACAGATTCCCTTTTTATATAAAAGCTGAGCATCTCTTGTGACCACGAGCTCCGAGAGCCAGGATGCTATACAACCTCCAGCAAAAACCCAGCCATGGCCAGAGCTTCCATTTAGAAACTTAGGACAATGAGATGAGTGGTCAGTCAGTCATTCCCTGCCCCAGAGTTGCTTCCTTAAGCCAACTCTTTGGATCAGCTCTTTGTGAACATGTGTCAAATTTCAATCTTTTCTGGGTCCTACTCCCTTGCAGAAAAACCCCAGCCATTTCTTTTTCTCAGGTTTTTTGTTTTGCAAAATGATGCTGCATTTTACAGTTTATTTGGGTTTAATTAAAAAATTATAATGCTCCCCCCGCCCCACAAATGAATTGTCTGCTTAACCCCAAACAGAAGTCTTTTTTTCCACCCCCAGTTTCCAGTTCAGTCAGCAAGCTAGTCAGTTAGGCTCTGGACAGCTCTAATACAGGCCCCACACAGTGCCCTGATCGCAAGATTGACATATCTGCCTTTTGCTCTCTGTTTCAGACAAATAATTCATGGCATATCTGTATGACATCAGCTGTGCATCTATAGCAGCAGAGGCACCGATACCAAGAGAAGCAGAATCTCTTCCTCCAAAGCCAAGGTATTCCTCTGACCCCATCCATCCATTCTCATTCTCAGCAGCCTTTCAAAAACAGTGTACCAGAAGCATCAATACCCAAGCCCGAGAGACAGAATCATAGACAATTAGGGCTGGAAGGGGCCTCCGGAGATCACCTAGTCCAACCCCCTGCTCAGAGCAGGATCAGCCCCAACTAGATCATCCCAGCCAAAGCTTCATCTCACTGGGTCTTGAAAGCCTCTGGAGATGGAGATTCCACCACCATCTTTGGAGGTTTTCAAGATGATCCAGATAGGCAAAGCTTTTGCACTGGTTTAAGTAGTGAGCAGCTTCCAAACACTTTGGTGCTGGATGCTACAAACGCATCTTCATTGCTTCTTCTGGTCCAGAGTACAGATTACATTACTAAAAGCACCAGGACCTGCTTTCCACTATTGTTCCCAGAGGAATATTGCCTGGGGCTTGCAACAGGCCCTTGCTCTACTGACCAAAGAGCTATAACCATAATAAAAACAGGCAGACCTTGAGGCAGTAGGTTTCAAGGCTGCAAGATAGAAGAAATACACAGTCACTTGACTTGGTGCTCAGGCAAATAAAGCAGCCCCCATCACAACAAGTTCAGCCCTCTCTGTTCACTGTTCGTGTCACTGATCTAAAAGCTTTTATCCAAGTTCAAAATATGCCACAGCTGTAGTTACTCCAGGAAAAATAAGATGGCCAAGCAGAGGTACTGAGTGTACAAATCTCCAGGTGATTTGGGCTGTTTTATGGCAACCTCAAGCAGTCATTAACCCTGTTTAATTGTCTGACTAGATTTCAGGCTGCTTTGGCTTTAATCACACTCATGGATTTGCTGTTAGGGTGAAAAGAAAAAAAAACTCAGGTGCATTATTTTACTGCCTTTCGAGGCATGTTTAAAGCCTGGGAATACTTTTGCTTCCTTGCAGAC
>NW_017728933.1:884692-890280 GCF_001723895.1 Crocodylus porosus | reverse complement strand
ATCTGCCTTTTGCTCTCTGTTTCAGACAAATAATTCATGGCATATCTGTATGACATCAGCTGTGCATCTATAGCAGCAGAGGCACCGATACCAAGAGAAGCAGAATCTCTTCCTCCAAAGCCAAGGTATTCCTCTGACCCCATCCATCCATTCTCATTCTCAGCAGCCTTTCAAAAACAGTGTACCAGAAGCATCAATACCCAAGCCCGAGAGACAGAATCATAGACAATTAGGGCTGGAAGGGGCCTCCGGAGATCACCTAGTCCAACCCCCTGCTCAGAGCAGGATCAGCCCCAACTAGATCATCCCAGCCAAAGCTTCATCTCACTGGGTCTTGAAAGCCTCTGGAGATGGAGATTCCACCACCATCTTTGGAGGTTTTCAAGATGATCCAGATAGGCAAAGCTTTTGCACTGGTTTAAGTAGTGAGCAGCTTCCAAACACTTTGGTGCTGGATGCTACAAACGCATCTTCATTGCTTCTTCTGGTCCAGAGTACAGATTACATTACTAAAAGCACCAGGACCTGCTTTCCACTATTGTTCCCAGAGGAATATTGCCTGGGGCTTGCAACAGGCCCTTGCTCTACTGACCAAAGAGCTATAACCATAATAAAAACAGGCAGACCTTGAGGCAGTAGGTTTCAAGGCTGCAAGATAGAAGAAATACACAGTCACTTGACTTGGTGCTCAGGCAAATAAAGCAGCCCCCATCACAACAAGTTCAGCCCTCTCTGTTCACTGTTCGTGTCACTGATCTAAAAGCTTTTATCCAAGTTCAAAATATGCCACAGCTGTAGTTACTCCAGGAAAAATAAGATGGCCAAGCAGAGGTACTGAGTGTACAAATCTCCAGGTGATTTGGGCTGTTTTATGGCAACCTCAAGCAGTCATTAACCCTGTTTAATTGTCTGACTAGATTTCAGGCTGCTTTGGCTTTAATCACACTCATGGATTTGCTGTTAGGGTGAAAAGAAAAAAAAACTCAGGTGCATTATTTTACTGCCTTTCGAGGCATGTTTAAAGCCTGGGAATACTTTTGCTTCCTTGCAGACGTCAGAGCTGGTCGAGAATGCTTTGACAACGTAAGGATGTGTCTGCAAAACCATAGGCACCTTATCCTTATTTTCAATTGTTCAATACTTTCTCAGCGAATGAATAAATCAATCATCAGCCCCACACCTCTTCTATGGATTTTTCCATGCTTTCTATTAACATTTGCTAGCTCTATTACCACCCTCTACCTTTGTCCACAGCCTCCAGACCTTTGTGCAACTGAGTCTGCCCCTCCCCCAGCACCCCCAGGGAACTTTGCAAATAAATCACCAGGACGAACACGGAAAATATTTCTGCACTGAAGCCACAGCAGAAATCTTACATGGAAATGTATCTGTCTTTTCCGCAGGGGATGAGGGAATCCATCCTCACGCTCTTCTTTCATGAGGAGCAGAGATCTGAATTGTTTAGGAGGAAAAGGAAAGAAGAGAAAGGTGTATTAGTGACTCTTTTATTCGTCTCTTATTGCTTGCTGACTGGGCCTGACCCAGGCCTCACAGATGCCAGTGCTCCAACTCCCATCAGTGTGAAAGTGCTTAGATTCACCTCACCACAACGTCACAGGGAGACTGTTGGTCATTTCTTCGCAATGAGGAGTCAGGAAACCTATCACAGCAGCTGGAAGGAAGAGGAAAGCCACTACCACGAGACCATGAGCAGCGTGTTTTCTGTTAGGCAAGGCTGAGATCTGGTGGGGGAGGGATTAGGCTTCAGTCTCAGCTCTGCTACCAACCCCTTTTCTTGGGCAAGTGACTTCACTTCTCTGGGTGCTATTTCTTTCTCCAGCTGTAGAGCAGGGATAACACTGATCTTTGTACAAAGACTGTGCAGTCTATGGCTGAACAGAGATTTAAAACTCTTAACTACCAAGCAGACAGCATTACTAATATAGAAGCAAGTAATCATACACCCAGGACGGGCTTTTGCAATGTACTTCTACAGAGGATGCTGCCCGAGCACCCAGTGCAGCTGCAGGAATGCAACCAAAATCAGCTCTTCATGCCCTGCTTGCGAGGGGAAAAGGCACAAACCACAGAGAAAAGGTGACAGGAGTAATAGGGAGAAAAAAAAAAAAGCAGTCAATGGGAACCACAGATAGGTTATCATCTGACCCCAGCAGTCTTTCCTGCCCAAGTGCAGGGGGCTGGACCCGATGATCTTGTAAGGTCCCTTCCAGCCACTAACATCTATGAATCCTGGGAAGGTCCCAGTGAAAGGTGAGGTCAGCGACTTCCCTTCCTAGGGCCAAATTTGGGACTCGTGATCTGAAATCCGGACTCCCACAATTCCTGGTGATCTTCCAGGCCAGAAATATCAGAGACACATCTCTGGAAGTGTTTTAGCACGTCCACTCTTGGGACTCCCACAGGAAGGGAGTGGAGGACAGGAGGCCTGTTTATCGCTTTGATTCAATCCTCTCCCACTCTCCCTTGCAACTCCACGGGCCCCCGTCACCTCTCCCCATCAGGTCCCTCGCTCCATTGTCTGGAGAACGGCTGTGACAGACACTGCAACTCTCCACTGAGCCTGGCCGAGCTGCTGAAGGGGAGGAGGGTGGCACACACTCGATGCTACCGAAACGCGCGCAGAGGTGCAGCGAGAGGAGACCACATGGACTGCGCTCTTCGGCTCCACTGCACGGACAGAAAAGGTTTGGGGTTTTGCAGGAGGGGAAAGAGAGGGGGAAATAAGCAGGGAAAACAAGAAACAGCTGGCTTAAAAATAAATACGAGGCCAGTTGGGCCTGCACAAGCTGTGCTCCTCTGGCAGCGTGCCAGCACCTAGAGGTGCCGTGCATTTTCATAAGTATCGACAACAGACACCCCTGGCCAACAATATTTGCTCCTAATTAAATCAGCCGTGATCAATAAGGAAAGGGCTAGTTTGAACTTGCCAGCTGAGTTATATTGTGCGTTTACTGAATGGCATGCAAAATATTCACAAAGGACAACTGAACCCCTCCACGTTTCAGGGTCCGGCATATTGTTCTAGTGTCATGAGAACCACCCGCTTCCCATACACAAAAGGCCAACTGCCATTTTACAGGCCCATCCTCGCTTAAGAAATTCACTCAGTCTCATTTCGACCTCCCCACCCCTCCCGAATCAAAAACCTCGTGACATTTTCTCCACTTGCAAGGGCAGACAGCCCTCGCAAGGAAAGTCGGTTCCATTTTACTTTGAGGCCACCGACTTTCTGCGGTTCTGTGCATTTTGACATGGAGACAGACAATTTACTAAATTTCTCTCATGCAAACATGCCCAAACCTGCCCCCCCAAAATTAAAAAACCCCCTAAACATTTGACCTTGGAAGTGACCTAGAATTCAACTTTATTTCTGAGGCATGAAGTTCAGCCAGCTTGAGACAGTACATTAAATGCCCAGAAGCACACAGGTGCTTAAGAAAACGTCATGCATGAGACCCCAAGAATCCCACTTCAAAATTGTTTATAACTAATGGGAAATGCTTAGATTGCTTATAATGATGTTAGCTCTTCCGGACACATTTCTTCCTTCCACGTTTTGGAAACATGCAGCACAAAGGAACCCGCACATGTTGCTGCAATAAAAATCAGAGTATTGCTGCAATACCCAATTGCTTAAATAGGAGTTTCCATGCAAATATATATATATTCCACTATTACATGCAACATGCAAATGTAGGCGCACACATTTATTCATGCCTTCAGGAAATTACTCAGCCGTCTTCACTGCCCGGCACTTCCAGGAAAAGGACCATCATGGGCCACAATTTAAGAAATAATACAGGATCCAATCTTGTAGCTCAGTACCAGGATCACCATAAGCCTAAATAAAAATAAAACAACACTCTGTTTCATGCTTCTGAAGCCAAGAGGCGTCCAAACACAAAGGCCTGTATTTAAGCACAGGCATAAGCAAGCATGAGATACAAGCCAATAAAGGGCAGGAAATTCAGTGCAACAGCTAAACAGTGCCTCTATAGTGCACGGGCTCAAAAAAGCAGAACAGAAGCTTAATGATGATTAGTACAACTTGCAACAGAAAGGCTGACTTCGCTTTGCGTTTCCTAGTATATATGCCACTGAGTTTCACAATCACCTCCAAGATGGTGAAATAGCTGAGGACACACTGAATGGACCAGTGTTTGGTGGGGGGAGAGGTTCACTTAAGCAAATGATTTTTTTTTAATTAGAGGCTCAAAAACACATCATCATTCACCTGGAGTTCAGAACTGATCTTCAGCTTGCCCTGCTACTAACTCAGTGCACTTCTCTGTTTCAACCGAAGCGCCTACAAGCCCCGTGGGAAATCAAGTCACACAGTAAATGCAGCACACCCACACCTAATATGAGCCAGCCCTTGTCCCAAAAAACTTGTACATTGCTGGGGAAAAGCAGTACTATCCTCAAGTTGCAGACATGAAGTTTAGGTCCCAGAAGATTACGGTCACACAGGAAATCTGTGGCAGAGCCAGGAACTGACTGCAGATTCCCCTTGTCGATCCTGGCCCCACCTGACTGTCCCTCTCCCGGATGTAGTTCTCCACCCACCCGTAACCCCGTTCCACCTGCCCAGTCAAGTGTGCCTGCCTGCGGCGGTCCTGGGCCAGTCTCCCTGCCTACTTGCTCTTTCTGGCTAGAATAAATTGGGATCTCTCCCCCCACCCACCGCCCCGTGGGGTATTAACAGCTGTGACAGGGGGCCGAGACCGGGTCAGCACCCAGCCCCCCCCAGCCCTGTGGCCCTCAAGAGCTCTGCACAAGTTTTTAAGTGGCCCTCCAGCCCAACTACTTGCCCACCCCTGGTCTAGCCAGTGCTGCTAGCAATATAAAGTTAGTTTTGAGATAACAGCTTATGCAAAGGTGCGTGAGCTGTTACAGCAATGCAGATGTACCCTTTCAGTTAAAATAGGCAAGACACAGGGAAAACTAGCCCAGAGGGGTAACGTGATTTCCCATAAATCCTTAGCAGGTCTCCTAACTCCCAAGAGCCAAAGCCTGAAAGTACATGGCCTTGCAGTGTCCATCTATTCCTGTTATATTCCCTGGAGCATTTCATACTTCCCTCCTCTCCCTGCCACCACGCAAGATTTGAGTTTCAAAAAGGTGCCCATTTGGTTCAGCAGAAACATGGGAAATGGGGCCAGGGAATCCGATTGCTGAACAGCACGTCATAACAATAGGAACTCAGAAACAAAGAGAAAAATCCAGAATGATCCTGGGCTCCAGGGAAAAATCAGAAACAACCCTGCTCTCCCTACTACTGGTGCTGAAAAGCTGGATGTGTGTTAAGACAGGCTCAGTCCAAAGGCTGCCCATTGCTGACCCCATGACGATAGACGTTTTCTTACAAAAACCAATTTGTCTCCCGTCCCCAATCACATACTGTTTTCTGGTAAAGGCAGTTCTACTCGCTCTCGCCCCCAGGTGCTACTGCAGACTGTTGGTCATTTCTTTGCAATGAGGAGTCAGGAAACCTATCACAGCAGCTGGAAGGAAGAGGAAAGCCACTACCACGAGACCATGAGCAGCGTGTTTTCTGTTAGGCAAGG
>NW_017728933.1:882361-884681 GCF_001723895.1 Crocodylus porosus | reverse complement strand
AACATGATGAAGGTCACCTAAGAAGAGTTAAGCAACAAAGGCAGGTAGCAAAAGGGCTGCACCCCAAGTCACTGTCAGTATAGAGAGGGAGAAAGGATATATCATTATAAAGCAGTGTTCAAGGCAGCAAGAGAACTAAATTATACAGGAGTCACAAAAATAAGAGGAGGATAAAGTGTAGACAAAAGCCTCAGAAACAGCTACCGAACTAAGATATGTTGATTAGAGGCACACAGATGACACTTTATCACAAGATACACAATAGCTTAATTGCACGGTTTCACTGTGTTCAAACTAGACTGATTCAGAGGTATCTTTAACTAGAGAGGCTGAGGCCTGTACTTTCTATGCTAGACCTGCAGGTATACAAACCTCAGTCAAAAACTCTTCTAGGAAATATTAAAATAGTTCTGCATGGGGAAAAAATTAAAAAATAAAAATAAAGATAAAAATTCAGGCAAGATGGCCAGATGCTCCTCATAGTGTCAGAAAGACAAAACAGTTATTCTGCCAGCAAGTGCTAGCTTTCAGAAGGGTAATTAAAACTGCTGTATCTTGAACGTCTCAACCTCAGGGTACACAGACTGAGCTACAGCAGAAAGGAGCTAACACAATAATCACAGGGGTGTAGGTTGTAGCCGTGTTGCTCTAAGCATATAGGCAGACAAGGATTTACTGAAAGAACACAATAATTAGCAACTGTCCCTCCTCCCTCTCCTTTTGTCTTTGACCAGAAGAAGATGGGTTCTAGGTAAGACCTTCAAGAATATTTTTTTGTAAGAGTGCATGCAGAGAAAGCTCTCTTAAAGATTCTTATAGGAATACTTCATATAAGATCCTAAAAATAACCAAGGTAATGATGATGTCTCATCTTCACAAGGCTTCAGGATTCAGAATTGAGAATACTTATTCAGATAAAAACATCAGACACATACTCATAGATCACCGCAAGACTGTAGGGGAGACTAATCCCAAAAAGAGATACCAGGAAGTACTAGTCAGTTCATCAGTGCAGGAGGAGCATCACAATTGATATTTATGATGTGTTGTGATAGAGCCACTTTCTCCCTTCTGCACCCGATGTGAATTTTTTCTCCTAACCAGTGGCACATTTTAAACTAAAATAGACTACAACTAAGAGAAAGCAAGCATGTGTATAAGGTGCTATTTTACCTGATGATATGCAAGCCATTACTAATTCCTAGTTTGGAAGTGAGTGGTTAGCTGAAGGGGAGAAGAAAAAAAGGGTTCTCATCAGCAGTTTCCCAGTTAAGTAATTACAGATTTCATCTTGTGGGAAAAATAAAGAACCCCAGAAACCTCAGAAATAACCTACTCTTTCATTCTGATGTGAAATCCTAAAATAATATCAAGCCAAAAAAACCAAACACCCACCATATCTAGAATAGGTAAAAATCTACAGTATTCAAAAGAAAGGTACAACACAGACAAACAGGTTTACCCAGTTACACTGCTGGATGCAACTCATTAATAAGCCACTGCTTGCACAGCAGTTTGAAAATAGAGGGCACGCCCAGATGCACACGCATGTGCATTTTCCCCAGGGACAAATAGCAACAGCACATAGTTGTGCTGCTGCTACTTGTTCCTGGGGAATGCCTCTGCGCACATGCTGTGGCTCATGGCAAATTGCCCCCAGTGGGGTAGGGGAAACTGGGGCAAACATCTGGGTAGGCCCCAGCAGCCTTACCTGGGGTCCTCCCGGGGCTGCAATGGCAGTGATCCAGGCATGCAGAGCCTGGCTGGCAGCAGAAGCATAGCTTTGGTTGGCCACGCTCTGGTTTTGGGTGGTGCATACTGCAGCCACATGTGCCATCCCGTTTATTTTTACACCTTATTTTTTAGATACCAGGATTTCCCAGTACCTAATTTTGGCTCTGCAGAGAACCTTTTCCCTTGCACTGTGTGCATTTTGTGGTGCTCAGAGAGCTCTAAAAGTGCAAAGTATTGCCATTATTATTATTCTATCAGTTCTTTACATTCACCCTTCACAATTTTGGATGAGGCTGCTATATTCTCTGCATTCAATAATAAAAGGGCAGATCCACTTGGAAGTCTCCCAGGTGAAAAGGCCAGTTCTATAGGTGTCTTTAACCTCATTTCCCCCTTGTTCTCCTCTCTCAGTAAAAAATTGGCTGATAATAAAGAGGTGAAAAAATTGCAGGGGACTTTGTATCATCTTCATCAGTATTGCCTAAAACTTTAATTTTCTTTTTTTAATGATTCAACAAGAAAAGTAATTTCTAGGAATATAAATATGTGTTCTTTGTTAAATGAGTTGCCATAACCATTTCAAGTA
>NW_017728933.1:871101-882261 GCF_001723895.1 Crocodylus porosus | reverse complement strand
AATCAGCAAAGTAAAATTTTGCAACAAAATATTCTGTTCTTTGTTAAATGAGTTGCCATAACCATTTCAAGTAGCTCTGGAGCAAAATACTGTGACAGGCACTAGATTTTCAAGAGCACCTGAACGGTCAATCTCTCCACATTTCACTTTTAATTCTATCCAGTTCAAAATGGATTAAAGTCATGCCTGTGATGTAAGAAATAAAATCCTACCCCAGCAGCAGGCACTTCCTCTGGTGGCTGATAATGCAGGACAATCATCCCTTCAATAGGAACCTGCTTCCCCTGTGGGTCTTGCTCAAAGTTTTTTCCCTAAATCTGCAAAGATGTTACAAGTGGTTATTATTCTCCTAATACAGTTTGTCTGAATTAGCAGTAAAGCTCAAATGCTGCACAAACACCATTCCGCATGCAGTGTTTGTTGCAAAAGTCAGTAATTATAATGTTTAATAATTCTCTTTCCTTTAATAAAACTTCTCTTCCAACATTAGCTATCCTCATGTTAGACTGGACTAGCTAAGACACAACATATTGACTTATAAAGTGTGTTTCTGCACACACCTCCCACATTATACATCTACCTCCAGTATTCTGAACAGGCTACTCCATTTGGCTAGAGTATCCTTTCCACAGTCTTGGGACAGCACCCTTTCATTTCTTCTCCCACAAGATTTTCAGATGGACAATGAATTTCCTCCAGTCCTTCCTCCCTATGCTACAAAGGTCTGCTTAATTCAACTGGTACAGCCTCCCAGAAGAGGCTCTACCACTGACTTCAGCCTTGGAAAAAGTATCCCTTTCCCATGGAGATTCCCAAATGCCAATGACTAGATGTACGCCATAATACATGCCTTGCTGCCCTGTGAGTACTAGGGAGACTGAACAGAAAGCTGGTTATTTACATGTGTTCTAAGTGAGGATGCTTCCCTTAGACGAAGTCATTTTCTTCAAACAGAATGTCTCAAATTGCACACTGTGGATTTATAGATTTGATTTTCTCCAGTGCTTACAACTACATCCCCTTAAACAGAGGAGGCCCCGACTCAGTTACACTTTTATACATTTTATAAACACATTAAAACTTAATTTTAGCAAGCCACCTACTCGCTGGAAAAAGATGCAAATAGCATCAGTATGATCCTTTTTATGATTCCCTGTTAAAGTTGGTTGCTTTCATGGAGGTAATGACTCCTTTACCCAGTGCCTTATTTAAAGAGTTTTTCATTAATATTTAGAATACATTGTATCCACAAGGACTTTTATTGATGGAGGAAGGGGAGCAACATACACCTTTTGGTTCTCTGACTTCCAGGCTACTGTAAAGCAACAGTTACCTGTGATTGCAGGGAAGTATAAATTGCTGTAGTGCTTAAAACTTGCAATTCAGACTGCAGGCTCCAAGTGCAGAAGACAGCCACAAAAGCTAACGTAATAACAGGTGGTGTAAGCCAGCCCTAGAATAAAATACTAGGGTTTTGTCTGCCATCACAAATTAGACCTTCACATTCTCATCTGTGGTCCCTGAGGGGCTATCCCCCCCTGCCCCCAATCAAAAAGCCATGCTCCAAATTAAGCAACTCAGCCGTTCATCAGAGATGGGCTGACAATGGTCCTTGACAGTGGGCGTATCTACACGTGCAATTAATGAAGCTGAATAAACTCCAGTGCAGTTCACACCAGAGTTTATTGCTCCTGGGCACCGTGGTTGCACATGAGCGTTGGACCGCAGCAGGTTGTGCCAAGGCAATGCAGCCCTCACTTGCAGGAGGTCCCGGGGATCAGCCTGCCAGTCCAGGGCTGCTCTGACCCAGCTCAATGTGCTACAGAGGGGCTGGCTGTGGCACGAGGGTGTTTCAGTATGGGGATAGCTGGCAGGCAAACCCCAAACCGGGCCCCAGCCAGCCCCAGCGTCTACACGTGTGTTGCAGAAGAATAAAAACTCCACTGTAGGATAGTAGTCGTGTTTACAAGTACTAATCTCCAGTGGAGTTAATTAGTTTACTCTGTCCTAATAGTATTGCACATATAGATGCTGAGACATGTCCCTATGAGCATACACGTGCATTTCCTAGCAGCTAGCAACAACATAGTTGTGCCACTGCACATGTGCTCTGGTGCACAGCAGATTGACCTGAGTGGGGATGGGGAGCATCTGGGCTGGCCCCAGAAGCCTTACCTGGGCTCCTGGGGGCCTCCCAGAACTGTAGGAACAGCAATCTGGGCACACAGAGCCAGGCCAGTAGTCTAAGTGTGGCTCTGGCTGGCCAGACTCTGGTTTCAGGCACCACAGGCAGCTGCCATGCACCACAGGCAGCAGCTGACCCAGGTGACATGCCAAGTGCTGCTTGAAATCGTGCCGGTCTTTCCCATGTCATCTCCCACGATTTAACTACCCTCTCTCTATTCCTGATGCCCCTTGCCTTTCATGGCCAGGGAACCAGAAATGCCATGGTGCCATGAATGCTCTGCATAGGCCAAGCATAACCATGGAAACATTGAACACTGAGCTGTACAGAGACTGCACAAAGAAGGGCAAAGCATTGCCTCGTGGTCCAGGTCACAAGACTGGTCAGAAATGAGAGCGAAGAGACACAGTGCCCCGCTTTATTGAGCAGCCTGGTGGGCACGGGCCTGTCCTCTCTGCGGAGCACACCCGCCTGCCCTTCCTTGCCCATTGGCCTGATCATGGAAGATGCATAACCCCGGAGGCTGGTGGGGTGCAGCGAGGTCCCGCAGGCAGCGGTGGTGCAGTCAGTGGTGGGAGCGCCATGGCAGCAAGCTGCGAGCTCCCGCATGTGGCCATGATGCTGTTGGCGGCTGGGTTGGGGGGCGAGTGCTGACCAGTGGTCAGCTGGCAGTGGGGGCCAGCGGCAACTGGGGACTGCCCGCAGATGCCACCGGCAGCTTATTTGGGGAGCAGGGTGGTGAGCGGCGACTGCCTGCAGGTGCCACTGGCAGTGTCAGTGGTACGTTTTTGCAGGGGGTGCACCACCAAGCTCAGGGTGGCACATGTACCCACGTGCAACCCGTATGCATCGCCAATACACCCCAGGGCCCTGGCCCCCTTGCCTTGATCGGTCGAGAATCTGTGGATCAGTCTGGCAGCAGCTCACCTACCTATTTAGCAGGGGTCCCCCCGGGACCCCACCGTAAAGCCTTCAATTCACACTGGGTTTGCTTACAGCCCCAGAGACCTTATACCCAGGTGGAGCCCTGTTGGAGCAACCCTGGGGCTCCACATGCTGTGTAGGGTCTGGCAGGGGCATGAGGCTGCTTCAACATGGGGGCTGCCTGCTGGCTAATCCCATGCTGGAGCACTCTCATGCCCCAGCCAGCCCTGTCGTCATCTACATGTGCTTTCACCCCCGCCACCCCTCATCTACCTTCATTTACATCTACATCCTTTCACCCCCGCCACCCCTCCCCCCTACTCCCCTGGAGTCTTCCTGCCTGCCTGAGCTGCATGGGGGCCCAGTGGTTCCCTCCACGGCTATGGTGCCCCCTGGGACCTCCCAAACTGGGTGCTTGCAGGTGAGGGTGTAGCAAAACCCATAGTTTTCCTTTTTTAAAATTTATCTTAAAATGCATTCCCTCCCCTTTCCCAACCATTTCTGACTTTTCTCTCCCTCTCTGTTCCCTATAAATAAGTATAAGTGAGCTCAAACTTAGGATAAGCTTTAAACATTTTTATTTTGGTAGCAAGTTTTTGGTTTTGGATATCCATTGTTTTATAATTATTAGGTTTGTATGAATTTTTACTGTTGTATATTGTATATCATTTTTGTATTGATTTTTATTGTTTCATATGGATATTGTATGGTTTAGGCCTGTGTTTGTAAGTGAACCAAAGTCATGTCAAGTTTCCATTTTATATGTCAAGCCTCCACCTTCTGTCCTCTGCCTGGGCATCCCATGTTGCAACAATATAATTCATTGTACCCCTTCCATGTAAATTGGTTCCCCGATGAATTAGAATGATTGGGTATGATTGAAATACAATGGTAGCAGGCCTCTACTGAATGGCCTGTAATGACTGGGCCATCACCTCGCATTGATTCATCAAAGAACAACAGATGTCACTCAGGAAAAGAGACAAGACCAGCATTTGAAAAACAAAAGACCCTGCAAAACCAGCAACTCTATCTTTGTACCCCACCATTACAGACACGCAAAACTGCTTATCCCTGCATAGAGCATATATGCTCAGTACGCCAGGGGCTGACCCTTGCCTGGGCATGCCTCCTGTCACTAGGGTCACACAAGCTCCGCCCCTATAAAAAGGGGCAGTGAAAACAGATCCAGTGGGAACACCATTTCCATCTGGACCAGACCAGCTTCATGTCACCTATCTACCCCAGAGGCCCTGCTGGCGCCCCCCTCTGGACAACACCAAGCTGAAGGAGACCCTGGCTGGCCATCAAAGATCAACTTCTAGCCTGGGACAGGTAGATATTACCTGCACACCTCCTCCTACAATTTGGACTCTCTCTCCCTCTTTCCTCCTGGACTTCAGCCCCTGCACCAAGTCTCTTTAACCCCTGCTGCCATTGTGTGTGTGTGTGGGGGGTGTAAGGGAACCAATTTGGCATTGTGTCACCATCTCCTGTGTTCAATAAAACCACTGACATTTGTGACCCTGAGTTGGGTCATGTTTTACTGAATCCCTGTCCCTTCTTGATCTTAAATTCCAGCCACATTCTCTCTCTCAACTCCAGTTCCCACCCTCTCTGCTAGTTTCCCCATCTCCTCCCAATTCCATCTCCCCTTTTCTGCCACCTCTCAGCCTCCCCTTGCTTTCCTGCTGTCCCTGCTGCTTTTCCTGTGATTTTCTGCTATCCATTTTCAGGGTTCCCTGCCTGCCCCCCAGCTTCCCAGCTCCTAAAGTCCTGCAGTTTTCTCCAACTTCCAGCACCCACTGCCACTCTCTGCAACTTCTCTACCTGCCCGGGAGCCATCCTCTGGCTCCCCACACCAGAGCCTCTTTTAAACACCCACGCTTTCCCTTAGTCCCATTTTTCCCTCTCCCTACCTACCTTTTCAGCTCCCTGGTAGCTGTGCCGGCATGCTTCCCTGTTCTGCAGGCTTCGGGTGTTGTCTTTTAATCAATTAAGATCATTTAAACTGAAGTTACCCTCAGCCTCAGTTCTTCAGCCCAGGCCCCTGTAGTCTACTGGTTCTAATCCTAGTCTTGGTAACTTTAACTCCCTACACTTCTACTTTCTTACCTTAACCTTTCACCAGGTATCCCAAGTACACCAAGCACATACATACATATATATCACAACACCCAACTTAGGAACGCACTTGTGTGTATGTGTGTAAATTAGTGAATACATACTCACACACGTATAGATATCATTGTGTGTGTGTGGTATATGAATTAGTAATCCACATAAGTGTATTGAATATGCAGGTGTTGGTAACTGATTCTGTCTAAATTTGGTGTGTGTAGTGTGTGTGAACCTAGACTAATTATTTTGAACATGTGTGTATCTGAGTTGGTAGTGTGTGTGTGTGTGTGTGTGTGTGTGTGTGTGTGTATGGCATTATGTGCATGATATACAAATCAGTGATCTGTGTCTAACTTTTGGGGTGTATAGTGTATGTGCCTGAGTTGGTTTTATGTGTGCATGTGCAGTTGTACACCATGCCCTCCTGTCTAACAGTGCAATATTGAGATCCTGAGCATTGGCCTGACCCCTCAGGGCAACGGGGTGGGCCCCCATTTAGTCTACAGATGCCCAACGTGCTTTAGTTAATGCACGTAAATATAGTATCTCCATTGTGAGGTACTAGGAACAAGCGCATTAGGCTATTTTAAAGTGCATTAACTAAAGAGTATGGGGTACCAATACACGAGTGGAGGCCTCTCCAATGCACTGGAATTCCAGCATGTTGTAGCAGACTAAATTAATCAAGTCTACTGGACCGTAGCAACTGCTGCACTCCAGCAGCCTCCTCCACCTCATGCATCAGTGTCCCCATGCTTAAAAATGGCAGTGAGGGTGCTTGAATTTAAGCTTGTCAAATTAGCTTTAGTTCAAGTGTGCCCTGCCACCATTTTTAAGTGCAGGGATGGTGACACAGGAGATGTGCTTTAATTAGATGATGGGGGCATTTTAATTAGAGCTTCACCCCCCCAACCTCAGGACCATATGTAAAAGTGCTCAGAGTTCTTAGTGATGCTTAACACACGTAACACTTTAATGCACGGAAAATAAAGAACACTTTTTTTTTCTTTTTTTTTTTAGTGATGCTTGTTTGAAAGTTACATGAGGGTACCTTCATAATCAATATCCAATTATAAAAATGTAGCTTTAATATGATAGAATCATGCTGTGAATAAGAAGGTAAAATATAAATATCTGTTTGGAGCATCACAATTTAGAAATTAGTGTAACCTGTATTCTTCTCCCCGCCTTACACAAGTTTGATCAGCTGTCCAACAGTTGTTAAAAACTCCCAGTAAGAAACTACATGTGCTCTTAAGCATGACTAAATGTAATGCACATTAAGCTAATGTGCATTAAGCTACTTTTGGCAGGTGTCTACATGTGCAGGGACTTGAGAGTAAAGTTAGCCCCAAGTCCCTGCAACCCTGTCATGTGCCACCATGGCCACTGTGGGGAGATCGGCCCTCCAGCCACATGGCAGCCAGCACTTGGCAGTAATTTGAAGCCAGACCCAGCTGCCACCATCTGGCAGCCATCTGGGAAACTGATTCTTGGCTAGCCCCTGCTTTGCCCAGGAGCCACATGCCCAATGCAGGGACAGCATGTGGCAGGTCCCTCCTTGTCAACCTGCCTCCCCATACCAGGGCTGCACCTGCCCCTGCCAGTGATGCCCAGCACCCTGCACTCCCTGCTAACCCCCTCCTCCTGCACTCCCTGCTCCAACCCACCTGCCCCACCACCCACCCCCGACCAGACACACTCTCAGGACATGCACATGGGTGAAATAAATGAAAACTTTATTACCCTCACAACACCCACCCCCATCCCTCCCCCCTCTCCCTCAACAAACAGAACCCCCCTGAACCAACAGAGCCCCTCCACCACTCTCCCCACCCACCAACAGTAATAAACCTGCTTACAAGGGAAAGATGATTTACAATATTTTTGATCTTCAAGCACAGAGTGGGGGGCTATGGAGGGGCTCAGAGGCAGGGCCCTGGGACAGGTGCTTAGCCTCCCAGACCCTGCATGGTTCCTGGCGCTAGGCTCAGGTTGACCCCCTAACATCAGGACAGACCCAACACTAAAGTTAGTGCTGGGTCACATCTACAGTGTTAATGCACATTAACTAATTTCACCTAAATTTGATACCTGTATTTTCAGGTATCAAATTTAGGCATGATTAGCCTAAGTTAATGCTCATTAAGAGCATGCACATGTACATGTCTGCCCATAATGAGCATTAACGTGTCTCATGTAGACACATCCCATGGTTCAAATTCATGGAGAGGGGTTGTGCTGTTTGTAACAATGGCTACTTCAATTTTGTTTGTAGATCCTCTTTCAGCCCACTTAAGTTCTCAGAAACAATATTAACACACAAAAGCTGGATGTGTCCTTATCCTTGGACACATCTACACATACATTAATGTGCTTTTTCTAATGCACATTAAACTTAGTACCTGTAACATGAGGTATTAAATTAATGCACATTAGGCAGCGCTAATGCACAGTAGCACAAGCACACACCTTTTAGGTGATGCTTATTGTGCAGTGGCCTATTTTTCTGTGCATTAGCCTTATAGCATCATTTTTATGCACTCCGCTAATGTAGAATAAAATTGGCTACTGTGCATTAGAGTACATGTGTAGACGTGCCCCTCATTGCTTTTTTTGCAACCTAGTGTTAAAGCTACCAAGGTGGTGCATTACAAAAAATACCAATAGATGTCATGCAAACTTTTGGGTTGCTCAAGATGGATAGAATAGGATCACATGTAAGTATATAATCCCACTTAAACCCAATGAGATGAAATAAGATCTGTGTCCAGTCTCCTTCCTCTCCTAGTATCCCTTGACAGGTTTTGACTTTAGAGAGAAATATCTCCTACACAAAAGGTGATTAAGAGGGAATATGATAAAAACTTCTCCAAATATCTGAGAGCTTGCCAAAAAGAAGAGGGAGAAAACCTTTTCTCCAGCTCTGTAGAGAGTAGAATGTATAGACATGTCTTGAATTTGCAGCAAAGTTGCTTTAGTCTGGGCATGTCTACAAAAGATGCTTACTGAGCATTAGCTTAACACCACTGTGCAGTACTGGGTCACAGCACAAATGGTGCTAATAGCCTACTGAGCAGTGTTATTAAGCTAATATGCAGTAAGCATCACTAAATAACCATGTGGTGATGCTCCTGCACAGTAACTGTAGGTATTGTGCATTTAGTTTAGTACTTCTTCAATTCATGGAAGTCTGGGAGATGAGACTATTTCTGCAGCTCAGCTCCAATGGGTATTGGAAAGGACAATGCTCAGCAGCAGAAAAAATGAATCACAGCTTTACAGCCTCCTTAAATTACAAAAGAAGATTAAAAGGCCTGGGAAAAATTAATGGAAGTAAAACGATTACAGAAGAGGGGTGTGATGTGTGGAGTTATTTACTGTTTCTGGGATGCAGAACAGAACAGAGGGTGTTTGGTTTTTCCCATGACCCTGAGAATTTCTGATTATCACATGGATCTGGAAAGTTTTTTTCCCCATTCCTGTTGCTACAGGCATCAGGTTTTTTTTCTATCTGCCTCAAAAGAGTTGGGTGTTGACTGAAGCCAAGACTGGGGTTTGTAAATGGGGTATACTGGTGTTCCTGCTGGGAATAAAACCCAGAGATTCTTGGTGTGATGGGTTAGCTGGCAGTGACTTAGCCCAGTTTTGAAAGGGCAAAAGATGATTGGAGGACTTGGGATTCCCTTTCCACACCAATCGGGCCCCAGAGACTCACCCCTCCCCCCGTGTCCCCTGATTGGCCCCTTGGGTCACCTGGAGGGGGATAAAAGGGGCAGCATGGGCTGACTCAGGAGAGAGACTAGTGAGGGGGTAACAAGGAAGGAGCTTCACAGAACTGGGCAGGAGTAATGCCCTAGAGGAGCCTGAAAGAGCAGAACCTGCAGGCAGCAGTGGGAGCCTCCACAGCATGGCATGTGGCTGGCAGGAGAGGCTCCCCACTGGGCTCTATGATCGCCTGGGAGAGGCTGCAGCCACCAGGCAAGACCCCCCAGCTCCAAGAAGGATCTGAGCAGTGACCTGAGGCGTTCCTCCAATCAGAGGCCAGGTGTGGCAGGAAGCTACCTTTGTTTCTCTCCAAAATCTCTGCTTTGTGACAATGTGATGAGGATGGGCCCAGCAGAGAAGATGTACCTTTACCCTCTCTCTTTAGATAACCTGAGCTAGATACATTCCTGAGGGAGGGGGGAACCTACTCCCTCTGCCTATGTGACTGGTATCAGCTGCCTGGGTGGGGGGCTTCTACCTGGTGGGCTAGAGTCTGCCTGGCAACTGGTGATGTATTTCAAATTGGTTGGCTGACAGCCAACAGGTGCTGGCCTCCATTGGACCAGGTGAATGAGGTCACAGGGCCTATATAAATTGAGACTGCCCAGGAGGAGAGGGCAGTAGCCATGTGGGGGACTCGGAGAGGAGTTTGACCATCTGAAACTGGCTCTCTCCCCCATAGCTCTTGAGCAAGGAACGGCCTGCCTCCAGAGGGGATCTCCAACAGCCTCAGGATGATGCTTGTGAGTAAGCTACTTGAGATCTGGTTAGATATCTAGCTGGCAGTAACTCAGATGTGTGATCAAAAGGCTACCTCAGTCAGACTGTTTTGCTCTATGGAATTCCTATGATATTGCTTTATCTTGTACCCTATTTTCACCCTACCCCTATAATCAATACAGTTCCCCTTTGTGACTGGTGTAAGAGACTTATTGAGGGGTGGGTCTAAATTACGCCTAAGAGGCCTGTCAGGTCTGTGGACTAAGGGAGACTTTTTTCCCTTTTTGGCCCCTGACTTGGGGAGGTGCCCAAAGTCCCTGTACTGGGTCAAGTACCCCTAGGACTATTAGGCCTGTGTTTCCCTGAGGACACAGGGCTGAGAGAGTCCCTTCTCAGGGTGGTGGCAGCACACATTACCCCCAGGCTAGCAAGTGTGCTCTAGGAAGGGGGTCAGCCGGTTGCGAGGCGCCCCAGGGAGGCACTCGGGGCTGGGAAGGTGGTGGGTGCAGTGAGGTGGGTGGCTCAATGCAGGAGCAACCCCTACTGGCCCGCCACACAAGGCATCTCGATGTGAGGCTGGGGCTCCAGGAAGGTCACAACCCCTACTAGGCTGGGTGGTAGTTGTGTGGCAGCACTTCTACTTGCCACATGGGAGATTAGGTCTCAAGCCCCAGCTGAGGTGACTTGGGGTGAGTAAGGTAACAAGAAGCATATCTTCTTGCAGTGGAAAGGGGCCCCTTTCTCCCCCTCCAGGTACCAAGGCTCTATTTCCTTGTCATATTGCATTTTGTGCCTTTTTATATTTCACCAACCTGTATTGTTTGTTCTGCTGTTTTGTCTTATATTTTGTTAACTCTGTTTTTGTCAACGATTGCGATCATCTAACCTTTGTTGAATCCTGCCCCCTTGGGGTGTTGTAGTGTCCGCTATACCCTCTGATTGCCTGTTATGTTCCCAGTATTCAAAGGTATATGGTTAAGTCCCTGTTGGTGGTCTGGCTCTGCTCTATAGGGGGAGGAGAGTCCCTACACCTGCCACAGCATTTGTGCACCTGCTCTGCTCCCTTCAGTTGCAGAGGAGGTACCTCTTGAAGTACTGCCCAGGTTACATTGGTTATAGGATGTTTCACTACTGCTGAGTGTTGGACAGATCATGTCATTTGGGGTCAGTGAGGGATTTTATCCCACAGCCAGATCAGTATGGACTATGGGTTTTTTTTTTGCTTTCCACTGTAAAGGGGTAGGAAAAGGGAGGGCTATAGCTCTCTTCCTTCCTTGGTCTCTTGAGTATTTAACAACACTCTCAATAAACAGACATCAACAGTGCCCTCATCGCTCTTCTTTTCCTCTGGCAGGTTAGGTACTCATTGTGGTATTATATTTTAGTTGTGCAATGGGGTTTCATAGGGTCAGAAGGGACCTGAGCAGATCATCTAGTCCGAC
>NW_017728933.1:862866-871001 GCF_001723895.1 Crocodylus porosus | reverse complement strand
CTGGGTGCTATTTCTTTCTCCAGCTGTAGAACAGGGATAACACTGATCTTTGTACAAAGACTGTGCAATCTATGGCTGAACAGAGATTTAAAACTCTTAACTACCAAGCAGACAGCATTACTAATATAGAAGCAAGTAATCATACACCCAGGACGGGCTTTTGCAACGTACTTCTACAGAGGATGCTGCCCGAGCACCCAAGTGCAGCTGCAGGAATGCAACCAAAATCAGCTCTTCATGCCCTGCTTGCGAGGGGAAAAAGCACAAACCACAGAGAAAAGGTGACAGGAGTAATAGGGCCAGACGGACAGTGGGGTATCTGAGCAGAACAGAAAGCTGAGAGATGCTTGGCACGAAGTACGGAGAGTGGTAAATCCCACCCCCACCCTCCCGACTGCAAATAAGGAAATTATGTCTCACTTCCGTGCGCGAGGGAAGAATTGAGCCATGCTGGAGGAGCTATCCATCTCCCCGACAAGCAGCAGCAACTACAGACAGGGGAGGGATGCATGGATGGGCGACTGATTGGTGAGCGAGGAAAGGGTGACAACACTGTAAGCGCTTCAGCATTGGTCCGTGTGTTTCAGATGCAAACAACCGCTTTGTATGGCCAAGGGCAATGATTTCCATTGGATGCATGGGCCAGGGACCTTCCAGCCACCTCAGTTTGAGCTACACCTTGCTTGTTTGATTTATTAAAAGGAAGGGAGGAGAGCCATGTTATTAACTGGGACTTGAGGGGGAATCAGCATAAACTGCTTTGTGCTTTGCTTCTTTTCCTTCTCCTCAGTCTGAGACATTTAGATTCTCAGGGTGTTGCTTTCCAAAGCACTTAACCTCCTCAGAGTTCAGCACTTAACTTCCTCAGGCATGTTTGAAAACTTATACACCAAGTTCTTTGCTACAGGAACTGTCTACTAAGCAGCCACAAACACCTGTCACTATGAGGCTCGAGTTCAGGCTGAGGCCCTTAGCTGCTACAGGAACAGAAACAAGGATATGACAAACTTATCTATCCTAACTACTACAGGGAAGTAAAGCAAGGAACCGAGCACAGGGCTTGCGCAGCTATTTTATTCTGAAACTGTGGCAGCATGTCAGGGGAAGTTACCTCCGGGTAATCACCATGCAAGGGGAGAAGAAATGACACTTGTCCCATGCAAGAGTGTTACCAAAAATACCACCAAAGTCACACTGCAGATGGACAGCATCCATATTTCTTCTTTGGGCCTTTACCGGACTCCTTTGCTGCCTCAGACACACAAACACACAGCGTGCTGTGTTTGTTGGAGCTTTCCCTTATAATCAGGAGTTAACCAAAAGCTATGAAGAAGCAGTAGCAAACAGCAGTGAAGAATGCAGACACAGACTCACATTTCTGTTCATAGAGCCTCGCATGGAGACAGCAAGCCTACTGGGCCCTCGGTACCTGCTTCTTTAATGCCAGGGCAACTTCAAGTTTACTTAGAGACTCCAGAGCTATGAGCACCACTTTGCTCCAATTGAGGACCTGCCCTGTTATTCATGCTGATCCTGAACTGGGTTTATAATAAAATGCAGCCATGTCTGGGGTGCAGCACAGATGTCTGTGTGAAGGAAGAGAAGTTTGGGTCCAAGACAGCTGGGTCAAAACTCCTGTTACAGGAAGTTCACTCATCTCTGCCGTGCAGACAAACTGGTCCCCAAATGAAACTACATGACGGTTATTTATGTAAGAACCCAAACCTCTGGGTCTCCTTCGAGATCACGTGAAGGGTAAAATGCCCAAGGCTCAATGCACTGAGGCTTCTTGCAGCTTTAAAAGCATGTCTGTAGTTGAAGCAAAAGAGTTAATGTTTTGGAACAGACTCCTCTTTCCCGAAAACAATGTCAGAGTCGGTGCAGAGCTGTGCAGCCATGCCTCCAGCTCCCGAAACTAAATACCCGCTTCTGAAGGAACCCCAGCTTCCTGTTTATTGACTTGCTGCTAGATCTGCAGCGACAGGCTGCTCTGACTCCTCTCACACCCCCAGCTCTTTCATCACGTCCACTTCCTAAGCAACGAGAAAAGCTTCGTGTTCTTCCTTTTTTGGGTCTGCTGTACAGATTCAGCATTTCTCCACCCTCCCCCACCCCCACTCCCCAACAAAAATTCAGAAAGCAGCCAGACACCACGAGCAGAGCCACGCTCACACAGAAAGCACGCTCCTCGTCTTCATGTGCTAGGACAGCGTGGCCTCCTATAACACACAGAGAACATTTCCGGTGCCAAAAATACAGGCCCAAGATCACACAGATACCACCATCTCTGCCAGCAAGAGACCGCGTGAAGAGCTCAACAAACACCAACTTTTAACAAGCAAGGAACTGTTAAGAAAAAAACCAAACAACCTTCTGAGACACATTCACTTCCCTGCAATAAAATATTATCACCCATTTCTTCAGGACACCTACACCTGTAGGACCTCGTGTTCGATGCCTAAAGCACCAGCTGAAGAGTTTCATCAGCAGATACAGTATGGCTATAACATCTCAAGTGAAAAATAATACACTTCTCTCCTGTCCTGCTGATGCTTTAGGATCACAGAATTTCAAGAGGGAAACCCTTAAAGTAAAGGAGTCAGTTCCTTTGTCATCTCACCCAAAAGTTGATTTAATAGCTATGTGCATCAGAGCAGCCCCTGGAATGAGACCCCAGTTTGCTGAGCAGACAGATTCAACAGTTAAAGCTTTGAATGGATATTTACTTTGACCAGGCAAGGGCCAACATAAGAGAGATAAGCTGGCTAAGGATGCTGGAGGCTGTGGTGCATGCACATTCACAGTATGGTTATACTTCCTGTAGCAGTTCCTTTATTTTCTTAGGTCCTAGCTAAATAAAAGGCCTCCAGTCTAAAGGAAAGATATGGCAAAGAACCATAGCCCTATGTGGGATGGATGAGGATTTAGTACATGAGGCAGGGTCAGGACTCCCAGATTTCTTAAGACCCAGGAAGACCACCACAAACTCTCGTTAGACCTCCCATTTCCACCAGGCTGGAGAATTTCACCCAGCCATTCCTGCGGGTCAGCCACACGGTATCTTGACTTAAACTCTCCATGATTTGGAGTCCTTACCAGGTGCCTTGTTAATCTCTTCCAGTCACTGGTTAACCCACCAAATCAGAGATGTGAATATTACTTCCAGTCAGAGCTTCACCAGCTACAGTTGGCACAAGTCTGTGTGTGGCTTCAGGTGAGCCAACAAGCCCCATTTACTCATTCAAAACAGACAATGTTTAATTAGCATCAGCACCAAGGCACGGCATGCAAGCTCATTCCTTTTTGCAATGCCCTTCCAAAGCCTTAATCTGTGCACATGGGAGAAATTATATGAGGGAGCTCCATACACAGAGAGCTGGGACACTGCAGATTCAGCAGCCCTGGTCATAAAACATTGCACATCGATGGCTTCTAGAGTCACTTTCAGGGTTGACTGAACCAAAATGCCACCTCCCCTAAAAATAACTTTTTCCAGATCGTGGCAAACTCCCCTGCACCACAAAGCCCCAGTGGCAGCACAGCTGAAACACCACCCCCACTCCAACCCAGACAACTACAAAAAGGCATCAGATGCCCTCAGACAACAGTGTCCAGAGGGGACCTGCTTCCCCTCCTCCCTTTGCAGCACGAGGGTTCACGAGCAGAGCACAGAGGTGGAACAATGGACTCACGCTCTCTTGCTGGGTCTGCCATGCTGCAGCAGGTCCAGGGACAGGCGGGGCCGAAGAAGAGACGCAGACAGGAAAGAAAGGGTTAGCTCTGCACATGGGAGGCTCCCCATCACTCCCTGCAGACAGAGGCCCTGCAAGAGCAAGGCTTCATTAAGCGAAAGAAATTGGTGTCGCTGTAAATTGCAGCACCTGAGCCAGCCATGCGGGTCCTCACCCTCCCTTCCAATTCGGCCCCAGGAGGGTTTTACACAAGGCACTGGGCACCGCTGGCCACAATGGAGCAAGGCCCATGTGCACACCGAAAAGCTCATGTTTTAAATTAGTTTTCTAGCCCTCAGGCGTAACATGAAAAACCTCCAAAATGAACCCAACGTAGCAGAGTTCAGGTTGTGCTCCTACGTCTGCAAACAGCCTGAAACAATAGGGCTGGAAACTGTTCCAGTACGAAAAACATGGTCCCAGGGCGCAGCTGGACTGAAGAGAGACTCCTACAGCCAGCCTCCCTCACCCCTATGCTTTAGGGCTCAGGTAACTCTGAGCAGGATGGGAGCAGTCTCTGTGCTGTAGAGAACATCAGGAGACAACATACTCATGAGACTTGGGGACAAATCTCTCTTGAAGAGGGACTTTCTCCTGTGGCTGGGGCCCATTAGGAAGCCCCTACCTGCTGCCACTGTCTTTGCCATTTCCACTGCAGAGGAGCCCTCCACAGCCACTGGCCATTCTCCTCCAAGAGAGAGGCAACCTCTGGACAGGCTCTTTGGGGCAGTGACTATGTTGGGGAGATGTCCAGGACAGCTGGGCTGGGCTCAGTAGGTCCCAGCACAATACATACAATGAATGACAAGTGCATCTGGTGGGTGAACATCAAGGCTTTTGTGGCCAGCGGTACCCTGTAAGAGCTGCTCCATCCAGACTTTCCAGGAAGCTTCCATACCCAATCTACAGTGTTTCATCCACCCTTTCTGAATGGTGGGGCTGGGCTCAGGATGCTTGTAAGCCCTTGGCCAGATGCCTCTGAAGGCCCAGCAGCACTTGTAGGCAGTTGCACCAGAAACACGTACCCACGCAAAGCCCATAATTTAAAGGCCACAATGTCATTACAGCCTAAATATAGAGCTGTGAGCAAACACAGATTCAGTACTTGTCTCGCTTCAGATACCTCTGACAGGCAACAAGCTTCCCCATTAATCAAAAGAGACTGCAAGCATTTCCTAGGGGGAGAGGAACTGGGCACCTTTGCTGAGAAACTTCTGCTGTTGTTATTAAAACAAGCGGCTATGTGTTGTTCATATAGAGAGGTCTGATCTGACAGAGCTCCTGGAGAAATTGGGAAGAGATTTTGCCTGCCTAAGCCCTTGGAAGATGAGGCCTTTACAGATGTCACCGTGCAAATAATGTTGTCCACCAAATGGCAGGGCAGTCCCAGAAGCAAACAGCACTTCCCTACAAGTCCGTACCCTTAAGGCAATCTAAAAAACAGTGTCATAAACTAGTCTTTTTTGGTATAATCCCAGAAGCTCCAATTTTAGGGATGAGTGGACTTTAGTTATACAAAGCCAGCCTTTTACTGCAGCAGGCTGTAGACAGGACATCATGATTTAATTATAGTGAGGACAGAAGTAATTCTGGTGAGTTATGGAAAAAGAATCCGGGTCCACCTGACACCGAATGCTCGTGGTGGCAACTCCCTGTGGAGGAGTCACAATGTGCCACGTTCTCACTGTATGAAAAATCTCACTTACAGATGAGAGAGAGAAAAAGCAGAGGAGACCATTTGCTCACCTACTTCAGCTTTCCCCACCAAGACTCAGGCTGCAGTGCAAGTTTTAAATGTCACAGTAACAGGGTGTTCACCGCTTTGGCACGTGCCAGAGAAAAAGGAATTTGTTAATGCAAACTTGTCATGCAGGAGGTGCAGAAATAACCAGAAATCTCAACGCACATAACATGAGGGGGCCAGATTTTCCTTTCTTTGCAACTGTTCTGAAGTCAGGGGAAAAGAATTATTGGCAACTTGACTAGTGACATCATAAGAATGGCCCCGAACTAAAATTAAGGGGATCGAGAGAAGGGGGGGGGGGGAAAAAAAAAAAAAAAAAAAAAAAGACTCCGAGCATGAATACGGAGAACCCAGGTGGTCGGGCAAAAGCAAATGTAAAGGCCATTACTACAGCGCCTCGTTTCAGGTGAGGGTCAAAAGCACCTCCCTCCTCCCAGCACAGGAGCATTAGCTGTGTGCATGCTGTTCTGTGGCAGGGTTTTAAGACGAATGTCTGTGGCTTATTGATTCTAATTCATTGGAAACAGCATATCCAGGCACTTACAGCTCAGCATTTATAAGCCCCAGGTCTCCTTATCGCATTCAAGAAGTACTTTGAGCCTGCTGAGAAGAACCAACTTCCCCCAACCCTCAATACCTAGTAACCCACAACAGAGTTAGAGTCATTTGCCTAAACGGTCTCTCCCCAGCTACTGAGAGGTGTCTCCGGCACTACTGTCACATGAACCCCTCTTCAACCTAAATAAAGCTGCTTTGCTCATAAACAGGGACAATTCTCACATGCCCTAGGGAACAGCCACAGCATTGTCTCCATCATTGCCTTCATTACTGACCCATGTCCACAGGGCAGCTGCTGTAAGCACGGGCACTGGGTGCCTGTCAGCTAGAGGAGCCTAGAGCCAGTGGCTAGAAAGGGGGAAAAATGCAGCCAGTTATGAAGCTGGGCACTAATGACCACTCATCCCTGGCCTAGGCCTTGGGTCCGATTCCCAGGTTTCACACAAACCTGGTATCCCAGAAAACAAAGATCCCGCCACCACTTCTTTTCTATTAAAAACAAAACACTGCATAATTCAGACTCGTTATTCTGTCCCCTTGGCAGTGTGAATGTGCAGCTCTTTTACTGTCGTCTAAAAACCTAATGTTGGCCCAAACCATTGTTTAAAACCCCTCCTGCTGAGGAGGGGCGGAAGAAAGCCAAGCAGCAACCGTAATCCCAGCAGTCTTTCCTACCCAAGTGCCGGGGGCTGGACCTGATGGCCTGTAAGGTCCCTTCCAGGCCCTGACGACTATGAAACTGTGAGCACAGGGAGTCGAGCAGTCAAACGCAAGCCGATGTAGACAGGAAAATGAAGGCCCAAGGACTGCACAGCCCAAAGCAATGAGATGCATGAAACTTTTCACCCCTGGAGATCACTGATTCGAACCCCGCCAAACTCGAAATAGTGGCCATCAATCAAATGGCTCTTTGTGGCCTACGGGAAATAAGCTGGTAGGTTATAGTCCGGCCCCCCCTCCACCTTCAGCTAACAGCACAACTGGCACCTTTGTGGCCCTCTGCCAAGGGCTCCACATGCTGCAGAGACCGAGTCCCTCAGGGTGGGACGGAGATGCCCTGAAGAGACGGGGCAAGGGAAGCTGCAGCATGGCCGTCCCCATGCAATTTGGGCTCTGGAGATGCTCAGCACAGGGAACTGGTTCACAGGACAGTCAGACGGCCCTTTTCACGAGCATGAGATCCGGCTTTAGCCGAGAGAGAAGAGATGGCTTACTCAAGGCGCTTTGGGTGAAGTACTGGCCTCCCACCCTGGCCTCTGCATTACTTACACTCGTCTAGCGGTGCAAGGGCCCGGATGAGTTGCACTCGATGCATGTGAGCAGGTTTGAGGGTAAGTTACTGCTTTAAAATGAAGTCACACTAAAGCCCAGAGCTTGGGATGGCTCTAATGCTCACTTCCAGCCTTAAAAGAAATCTGAATAATTCAGCTATGCGAACTTAAAAAAAAAGAAGCCTTTTTATCAGTAGCCAACTTCCTTTTTAAAAGCCCTTCCTTCCCTGCCTCCAGCAAAGGCACACGCTCCCGCGCAGAAACACGCAAACTGTTTCCAGGGACGGCCGGGAGGAACTCGGACACGGACAGCGCACGCGAGCTCCCCGGGCTCGTCTTTGATAAATATCGAACCGTTCGCGCCAGCGTCCCATCCCCGTCGCGCAGCGCCGAAGTGCAGCTGTTCTGCTGTTCTCAATGCCCCTATTGTTCGCACGAATAATTGCCGAGATCCCCACCTGTCAGGAACAGCGCGCGAAAGCCCGCCCGCCTGCGACTCCATTTCCTCCGGGGAAACTTGGAGGCGCTTGGGCGCAAGCAGCCCCGGGCGGGCGTCGGGGACACCCCAGCGCCCAGACCCGGGGACGCCTTGAAACCCCGCAACCAGGTCCTTCCTCCTTCGTGGCCAGGGCCCTTTCTGCTGGACATCTGAGCCCGAAGCAAAGCGGGGCTGTCCCCGTTCAGCGGGTCTCCGCCTCCGAGGCTCGCTGGGGCCCCTCTGGGCCCAGGCAAGCAGCAGAGCAACTGTCCGCCTGCGAGCCCCGCACCTCTCCCACGGCCCGGCCCGACGCGGCGCCGAGGAGCGGGCGCGGCCGCAGCCGCGGGCCTGGG
>NW_017728933.1:837230-862766 GCF_001723895.1 Crocodylus porosus | reverse complement strand
GCCGCCGCCCGCGGGATACAGGCCGCCCCGCCCGTCGGGCCAGACAGGAGACGTGCCCCGGGGAGATTTGAACTCGGCGCCTGGAGCCGGGCACAGGAGGGGCCCGAGACGGGTGTCATCGTCGGCCTCGCCGCTGTCGTCACGGTCTCTGGCGGAGGGGCCCGACGCTAGAGCTCCGCCGCCTCGGCGGGTCTGAGGGCAGGGGAGGCGCCCCGCGGCCGCCGGGCGTTGCCCCGGGAGTCACGTGACAGCCGCTGCTCCGGGCGGGCCTGTGCGCAGCGGCCGCTCGGCACGCCGGCCAGCGAGCTGCCGGCAGACGTGGAAATGCTTCCCCAGCGGCTTGTGGGTCCCGCGTGGGTGGTGGTGGTGCCGTCACGGGCCGTGCGGGCTACTGCGGCGACCAAGGAGCCCCGGCTCCTCCATCACAGTGGCCCTCAGTAGGTCTCTGAAGTGCTAGCTGAAGAAAGGCCCCACTTTTCACATGGAGAGATTGAGGTTCGGGGCAGTGATGTGCCTTGCCCAAGACCATCTGGCAGGGCTTCAGCAGAGCTAGGAACAACATCTGTTCCAGCCCGGCCGGCCCCCAATAGTTTAACCCATGCTGGTGCAGGAAGGAAGATTTGCCCTGAGCTCAAGGCAGGTAATGCTAACAAGGTCGTGATCCTGTGTTCTGGTCTGACCTGAACAGACCACCAAGTCCACTCCATACCAGGCCCCAGTAACGTGAGCTTCCCCCCGGGCTGAGATAGGGCTCTGTCTCCAAGTCTAGGCACCCTCTCCTGGCTTCTCTGCTGCAGCTGCTAACAAGACTGCGCAGTGCAATTGGGCTGCGTGGTTGTTGCGGGGCCGTTTGTTCGCTAAAGATTGCTGGAGGTTTGCCACACTATTTCAGACGTGGGCCGCTGAACAGCTTGGCATCCTTACTGAGCTGAGACCTGCCCTGGCAACGACCAGTGCATAGGCAGAGTTCCTGGAGTCACTGTGACTGTACGAAACCTGCTTTTCCCAAGACCGGAGCTCATCTGTGCATTCAAACCAGGGCCTAAGAAACACAGGGTACCATCAGCCAATTCCAGCGCCCTTTGTGTTTTGAAAGGGCTGAGTTTGGGAAAGTCAGTGATCCAAGTGCTGCTGAATTATTGAGGATGCAGCCAACGCAAAGGCTTGCCCACACATCCATCCTCTCCCTTTGTCCGGTCCTAACCTTTCCCATTCCTCCTCAGATTCTCTTGGCTCTTTTAAAGAAGCATAACCAGAAACAACCCACAAGAACAGGCAAAAAAAATCATAATCTAAACATCTGGTTTGTCAAAACAAGGAAACATCTCCACCACAGAGGCCTGGACAGTGGGAGGAGCCTTTGACAATTCTTAACCCACAGCTGTGAGCAAGGTCAGGAAAGGGCCTGTAATCACAGGATTTTAAAAGCACAGAATTTTGTTTCAAAATCTCGGGGGGCTTTAATGAAGAGAAACAAACTTAGCAGCATTTAGGGAACCTTACTGAGGTCAGAGCCACGTGGTGCCGAGTGCTGCACGTATAGGTAATGGTGAGACAGAGGTGCAACAAAAGCCTCAGGAGTCTTAATAGACAGGACCAAGTGGCACGAAAAAAGAAACACCATCGCTATCCCCATCTGGCACAGCCAAGTTAAGTGACTTGCTCAAGGTCACACAAAAGGATCAATGGCAGAGTGAAGGTATAAAGTCCAAGCTCCTTAAATGTAGTCAGTGCCACATGATCCTCTTGCTCTTGCTACGGTGGTTACTGGGTGGGTGAAAGACTTAAAAGTCAGGATTCCTAGCTTTTATTCCCAGCGCTGCTATGGACTTAGAGCCCTTTGTGCCTACGTTTTCCTGGAAATAAGAAAAAAAATGTTCCTATGCCCCAGCAACGTTGGGATGCTTGACGAACACCAGGAGAGGAGAGTCCAATTCTCTAGTGAAAAGGATGTGTGTGTGAAATGCAATGAGAAACATGAGCCAGAGGCACTGCTAAACCTTTTACACCATGTTTGTGCCCATTTCAGCAGCAGAAGGAAAAAGCAAAGGCCCAAATGTTTTACTGAAGTGAAGAAACACGATTCCCTCTGCACACAAATACTGTCCAAACCACAACGCCCTGAGACTCTGCCAGCTGCTCCTCCTCCCTCCTTGAACAACAAACACACAGTCCAGCCCAACAGCAACCAAGCCCATGTGAAGAGGTACTAAACATGCTCTGCAGCCAAAATGGGTCCGAAGGGCTTCTGGGAGATCTAGGCAGCCCACTCACTTGTGGTTCCAGTGCCAGAAAAGCTCACAGGTTAGGCCTGACCTGACCAACTTCGCCTACAGCTGAGCATGTGGTTCTGCATCCTGTGCAAGATGTTGGCTTTCCTGTGGTTTGGGGTGGCAATGGCACCCCACAGTCAGTCTAGGCACTCAGCACAAAACACGTTATGAACCTGAACTAGGCCTTACAACAAAGCTGGCAGGCCTCTTCACAGAGCAAGCCATGAAGTGACCTGATCAACACCAAAGGGCCCCACTCTGCTCTCCTTAACGTGGTATAACTGCCTTTGATCTTTGGCTCCACTGCCATCTGTAGAAAGGGAATCAGGCTCTTGTAACATGCGTGTCCCCTGGCCACAGCCTTTCCCACCAAGGTGAATCTCTCACTCGCACCTGCCTGCAGTGAAAACTTGGGTGGAAGTGCTGTATTCTCGTCTTCATCATCGTATTGCAGTCGCACAGAGGAGCACCCAGTCCTGGAGCAGCAGCTCATTGTGTTAGGCACTGGACATGTACACAGAGATGTCCCAAAGAAATCACGCACTCGCTGGAGTCTAAAGCAGTGGTCCCCAAAGGGAAGCAGCACTAAATGAGTTAGGGAAGCAGCACCAAAAAGGGAGAGGTGACAACCCCCACAGAAGTGGGCTCAGACCAGAAGTCGGGTAGCAGAAACCTGTGAGCTGCTACTTAAGTCATCTTGATAACATTTCTTTCTCCAAGCCGGAAATCAACACCGTGACCAAGAAACCACTTCCTGCTGAGCACACCTGTCACAGTCACAGTCACAGCTCTCAAGGGAAGAGCCACCCATCAACATCTCGAGACACCCATGACATCACCGTTTCCTGCTCTATCAGGATGTCCCTGGATTCTGCCCATACGGGTTCAGAAGCTGCAGTGCCACTAAATTAAGCCACAAGTACTCGAGCTCCATGCTTAGGACTCTGTTTCCTGGCATCTCATAAACGCACCAGAATCTCAGCACAAAGGGAACTTGGACACTCAGGCGCTGCTTAAGAAAAATGCAGATGCCTGCCTGAGTTGGCTGAGAGCCTGAAACAGCAGCTCTGAGGGGTGAACTGCCTCTTCTGTATTAGAGGGATGTTAATTCCAAGACCCTTTGCCCTGGGCAGCTCTGACAACACTACCCCATCTAAAGGCCCTGTGTGTAACAGGGACAAGAAGTGCAACCCATCCAGCCTACCTCTCTGTGTTAACAGTCTGCATATCCAGCAGGCCCCCGATTGCCAGACTCCCAGAAGGAAGACCTCCGATGCCACTCCTAAGAAGAGAAAGGATGTCTATGAAACTGCCCGTGCCTCTTGAGCCCTGGTGTGGGGACTGATCTGCCTAGGACCCAGGTTAAGGCCCTAGACTGCTTTAATCTGGCTTATGCTGTCTAGGGAGCGATTTGCTGTCACCTCAGACTCAGCAATAGGAAAGATTTTGTGGGATCAAATGTGTGCATGCGGGGGGGATGGGGATGGGAGGAGGGAACAATCCCTTTGCACAGCTGGTGTCCAGATGCAGAAGAAAATCAAGGCGAGCTTCTGGAAGTCTTCTCTTCCTGCGGGAGACACGGCTGCTTTGTTCCACGGCTCGAGCATTAGGCTGCCTGCCAAGTGACCGACTACACACTTAAGAAACCCTGGTCCCTGGTACGGGAGTTGAAAACTCAAGGGCTTTTTCTTAGATTGAGCCAGGATCCAAACAAGCGTATTTCAGAGCCTCCTGGCAAAGGCTGTTCATTTAGGACTTTCAGAACCAAAAACTAATTTTCCTTAAGTAAGAAGCAAGTTTTCAGCTCCAGGAGAGTTGTTATTTAGGCGCATGTGTTACTTGTTACATTGTCTACAGGAACCAGATGGTAATAATAGTGATACATTTTTTTAAAATGCAAAAGGCTTGTATCTAATGTGTATTCTTTAAAGACACAGTTGCTGCACCATGTGAGGTGAAGCCTTTCAGCAAAGACTTAATTCTCTAAAATGAAGACCTTGGGGAACTGAAAATACTTGTGTATTCAGGCTGAGGTCAGCAAACAGGTGCAACACAGACAAAAAAAAACAAAGGAAGGAAGTAAAGGAAACAATTTAAAGAAAAAACTCTATGGCAAAATTGCCAAAATTCTATTTTAAATGCAGTCTTCCAAGGGTTCTGTGTTCAAAAGACTACATTTAAAAGGTAGTCTTCAAATACTTTTTTCATTGCGTAAAATGTGGGGGTGGGGGGTGGGAAGGAACATTCCATTTTAGTTCTTAGTGAATTTTTCATTTTGTTTTCACACTCAGCACACCAGGCATCAGGGCAGTTCCACGTGCAGGTAGGTGAAAGTATTTAGCGCCCAGTGCTATATTGCACATAATGAATTTGCACCTGTTCCATATCAGGAGTGGTTCAAACTCTTGCTGTGGAAAGAGCGCTGCCAGTGCAAGGTGCTCCACATATGCCCTGTTCTGAGACTGAGCTATTCTTAGCTCTGCCACCAGCCTGCTGTTGCGACTAACTCCCTTTGCCTCGTCTTCCCACCCACTGGTTATTTTGGCTGCACATTCTCCCAACCAGGGGCTGTCTGTCCCTGGGTGTGTTTGTACAGCACCCTTGCACCATGAGTGCGATCTTCATTGCAGCTGCGAGATGCTGCTGTACAAGAAAGAACACACCACTCACAACCCCTTATTTTGCTTTAGCACTTTTTCTACCGCAGTCCCTCTATGTGCTTTCAGGTAGGGATTATTTGTTACCATTTGGGAATAGAACAAACTTCTCTTTACGGTACTCTTGTCCCCACTACTGCAGTGTCTGAGCCCCTCCCAAACTTTAATGCATTCCCCTCAGTAACTGCCTCATCAAAAGGTGTCTGAAGGGTAGTGTTTCTCTTCATCTTGAATGTCTAATAAGGGGCAAACAAGTCTATGTCCAGCTATAAGCGAACCCTTGAAAATGGCACAGAAAGAGGCGGGGGCCAAACACTTCAGACTTCCCAAGGCCCCGCTGTAGTCGCTGAGCCTCCTGCCGTGGCAGGGAGCTACCGTACTTGGAACCAGGAGACATCAGCTCAACTCTTGCTGCTGACCTGCTTATACTGGACCCTTTGGCTCCAACATCCCTTATTTCTTCTCCCACCCTTTGGAGCTCATTCCATGGCTCTGGTGGCAAATGCAATGCAAGGCACACTGCCTAAAGGTATTGAGAGAAGTTTTTAAGGGAACCATCTTGCTAATGAAGCTTACAGTGGGCTTAGAGTTGCATATAAATTTAAAGAAGCATCAGCATGGCCATTTGACCCAAAGCTAGTCATCAGTGACCATAAGTGACTGGAAAGGCAGGGAGGGAAAGTTATCACTATTAAAAACAACCCCTCCACCCCCAAATCCTTTACACCTTCCTGAAGACAAAAAAAGTCAATTCAGAAGTGCTGTAGAAATGCACATAAGCTCCTAAGCTCCCTGTAACACGTGCTACTACAAGAGACAGCCTGGAACAAGCAGACAGGATCCTTGGGCTCTATTCTCAGTTCTGCCCTTCTTTTGCACAGGTTAATTTGGACTAAATAGCTGGGCTTTCCAAAGCAAGACAGGTACGTACCCGAATAGAGCAGCCAGCACCTTTGGGCAACCTAAGATTGAAAAAAAGTCTTAGCTTTAAACCTGTGTTTTCATTCCTTAATCTGTAATAATGGCACCATAATGCAAGGGCTTAATGGCTTACTGTTTGCAACACAGACTTAATCCTCACAAGACAGCTGATACTTATGTGCCAAGAATTCATGATCCTTAATATACTGAAAGTCATCACCATATTTCTAGAAAATTAACTTCTATCATACCCTTTTTGTGCCCCAGTCCCAGGGGCTGATGTCTCAATATATTTAAGTCAATACTCTAGCTGTAGAGGACACCAAAGTAATTGCTCTATTTGTACATCAGGGTTCTACTAATACAGTTCTAAGTATGAACATAAGAGCTGATTAACTTATGAACAATGCAAGTTGCTACTAGGCTTTTAACCTTCATAACTTAATTTCCCTTGCATTACTCCATACCTTTGGAGTGGAGGGCAAAGCAAAACCATGCACTGGACTCACAGATACTTGACTAGCACACCTCTATCAACAAATCTGCGTTCAGAAGCTGGCACACTTCTCAAATAATGACACCTTGAAGTGCCTTAATTCACAGTTCCAGGAAGTTATTTTGCAAGTGTCTGAACAAAGAAAGAGAAATTCTGTTTTTACATACTGGTTCATCTTCACGAGGCAATTTTTAACCAGCTGAACTATAGGTGTAAGACTGGGGGAGAAAAGATGAGGGTTAAAAATGAAGCAGAAGTTAAATAGGAATGTAGCAGAATTAGTGTGCCCTAGGAAAAACACTAGGACTTCAGGGACATGGGTTACATTCCTGGCTCTACCACTAGCCTGGGAGATGTTTACCAGACAGCATGAGAGCCAGAGCCCATTCATTGCACATTTCTAGAAGTCCTCTCCTTTTCTTGCAGAGAAGACAGTGAAGATGGTAGATCAATTATCCTCAGAAAAGCAGAAGCCTCTCTCCCTTCCTCATCTGCTGGAAGTGTGGGTGTTCAGAAGCCCTTGCTAACAGGCTCTACTAGGGCTACCAAGTGAACAATAGCACCCCCAGGCTCCTGCCTCAACTCTTGAGCTTGAATCAAGCTCCATAATTTATTGCTGTTCACTTGCATTCATAGGCTTGTTGAGCCCACCTATTCAGTCACGTCTCAATTGATGGATAGGGCACTGGTAGCACAGTCTATAAAAGGGAGCTGTTTTGTTATCCTGCTGTCCTCAAGACCAGGCTTTTTTGACAACATGCCAAAGCAAATGTTACCATTGCTTATGTGGGAAGTTGTGAAGCTACACAAGTGTGTTACAGAGAAATTCTCCAGCTTAACGGAACTAACTTGTCAAGCATCACAAGTTTCTGCAGCAGGAGTTAGGAAGTCTGGGGGCTAGGAATCCATCTGGACCCACCTTCTCAATTAGTAGCTGTCCAAGGTCCTGCAAATGACAGATTCTCGCATTAGAATCACGCTATGGAGAAACGTGCATGTGGACAACCAGTCTGTGACATAGGATGCTGACAGAAATGAAGCAGAAGTTCAGAAGCTTCAAGGCAAGGGGTCTTTTTGCCCCAGTTCTCAACAACTAGGATAGCTAACTTGGGGAAGGACTACACAAGGGGCAGCACAGCTTTTTGGAGGACACTGACTGCTTCATATGGTAACTTGGCAGTGTAGACATTCCCCAAGCAATTCCTCATGAACACATACAGCACAGTGCAGCTACAGATCCCATGTTATTTGCAGAGCAGGTGCGCAAACAATCTGCACTGAAGTTTCTACAGCTTGCTAGAATGGTAACACATTGCTCTTCCTTGTACAGGTCTAATATTTCTTAAAAAATGAACACTACACCCAAACTACTAGGTTGCAGCTATGCCCATGTTTATTTATACTGAACAGCTTTAAAAATACAGAATAAAATAGCTTTATCTACTATTATTCACAACATCTGGTCCAAATATTACATATTTTTAAATATTTAAACGTTTAAAGAAGCCATGTTAGAAAAAACAAAATATGATTTATTTTTTTTAAAAACTCCATAAAAGAATTACACATCTCAAAACAAGAACAACAAAAACCCCCATTTGTTATGTAACAAAAGAATAAAAGGTTTACAGCCCAAGTCAGTCACAAAAAACTCATGAAAAAAATATTTATCCCCACTGTCTAAGAACAGTCAATAGTTTGTTACGCCAAAGGTTGTTATAAACAGACAAAAGTACAATATTTTGGACTGGCAGTAAGATGGCTTACCTGGAAAGATGTTGTAATAAATGCCAGATAATACACAAGGCAAATTCTAAATACGTCTCTGATAGTAATATGTACAGATGACAATGCACAGTCACAAGAAAATTATAACTGGACAGGAATGTTTTGGATGTTGCTGAATATGTATCCCCAATACTGAAAGCAGCCCAGCACTAAGCTGTATGGACTCATGGGCAGAAGCTCAATACTGGCAAACCTGTGGCCTCTTTCCAATACTGTAATGACCTACTTTACAGCTAGATAAATGTGAAAGCATGGAACATATACTATCCCATGTCTACGAAAGATAATAATCCTTACAGAGAAGTACTATGGTCTGTGGAACAAGAGGGAAACCAATCACTCATTCATCTTCTGTAAACAGTAACCCTTTTTAGCAATCCCATTTCCCTCCCACCCCCCCGCATGAAACACAAAAACGTTTGGTTTAAGAAGGCCACTAAAAAAAAAAAGACGTCAGGTTGTGCTGGTCTGCCGTGCATTCGTATAAATTATGCTAGCACAAGCTATTTTTGAATTGTGTGTACAATATTCAACATGTAACTTAAATCATCAGAAGGCAGCTGTTTTAACTGTATGTGTTCATAGTGCTGGTTATACCACACATGGTACTAACCAAGAACATTTTAATAGTTTTGGTATGGAGGCATTACTACAGTTGATTGGTCTTTCTTAAATGATGTCTTTTGTGGTATTAAGGAGTACTGAGGATTTAATTTTGAAGGAGTTTAATCAACTCTGTGAGTACTAGTATTTCAGTAGGGAGGTGAACCATAAGAAGCTCTTTAGTTTTCAGTAATAACATAAATGTGGGTAAACAAAGTATACACAACTACTATAGATTCGTCAATGAAGAAATTCTATCATCACATGACATTGTCATGACTATCATACCACTCCCTCCCAGGAAATGTGATAACTATCCTGAGTGGAAATGTTATTTTTAATATATGGAAATAAAATACTGCAATATTCATGTATGAACCAAGTTGTCATATTGAAAGTCAGTATTGAAAGTATAAAGTAACTCCTGGGTTTAAATGGAAAACAAACAAACAAACAAACCATGCTTTCTGCAATAGGTTACTGATCTGGCTAGTCCATCAAGCACATCCTAATGCCATTAGACAACCACAGATAAATATGCTATTAAAAGTTAAAGGCATATTTTTAAAGTGTGCTATTCAGAAAATCCACTTAAATAGGTTAGCAGGAGTTCTTAATTTAACCAAAGAATACTACAATAGGATATTGGCTACAAAAATCCCAAGTTTGCTCTCAAGAGATTTATACCACCTTTGATATGACAAAATGATCTTTTTGCCATGAATATTTGCCTTTCTATACTTAAATTTGGTTCAAAGATATTTCCTTCTAGCCCATCTATTCAGCATCATCTTCTTTACAAGGTACTGTTTAATTTAGCAGTTCAAAATCCAGGCAATGACAAACACAGCAAAGACACAGTATTGCATTAACAGCCGTATTTCTATCCCCCTCTCCTCCCGGCTTACACACCTAGCACATACATAAACAAGAAACATTAAGTATTCAACTTTTCAGAACTGCAGAGTCAAAGTCTGCAATACATCTACCTCTGAGCAGCTGATACCACAGCATCTTACATTGTAAACTGTCTCTCTCACTGAAATGGCATCAATACAATTTGCAGATGCCACTCTGACTATAATTCAGATCTGAAGGGTGAGTGGGAGGACTCCTCTACCATAACGGTATTAACCCCCCCCCCCCCAAAAAACCAAAACAAACAAACAAAAAGACCCCAAAACAACCTGAGGGCACTCTGAACACCTCCCTTATGAAGAAAAGGAAAGAGCTGCACTTCATATTCTTTGATTGGCAGCTCTAACTTGTTCTCAGGAACAGCAAAAAACTTGAAGAAAGGGGAATTTCCCTTTGCAAGGCAAAACTGTGCACATGAGCTCTAACCTATTTTTACCTGCAAAGATTAAAAAAAGACATACATATTCTTTTCGGTTCCGCAGTCACAGCCCAAACATTATCTGTGTGTCACTTGTCTGCTAGGGAAGATTGTTATACACCTTGGCCATAAGTGAGGTTTCATCTGATCTCCTTTCATTGTCCTTGCAAACATTAAGGCTCATCTCTACCCAATTAACTTCCTTAAAGAAAGATTTCAAGGAGTCACCTTCACAAATGTTTAATATTAAAGGGTTATGGTTACAAAATGCCCGATTTGGCTATATTAAATGCTTGTTTTAGGGTTGCCATGTTCAATGGCTAGCAAGCCAAGGCATGCTGGCTCAACACAGTAATCTTCCAATATACATTTTACCAAACTTCTGTTAGTCACCAGAATCAGTGTGGTAGAACCAGAAAGCAAGGCAAATAATTAAATCAAATCATAATTTTCTATCACACACAAAATATTTCTGGTGTTTCCTAGTCCGAGATAACTTCTTCCATCATGGAAGGAAGTGAAAGAACATTCTGCATTGAAAAAAGACAAGTTTTCAGAATCATAATGTTTGAGCTGTGGTTTAATTGAAGTAGTACATGATCTTAAAAACATACAATGTGATCATCCTTTAGAGCATATTAAAGAAAAGGCAACTGATTTAGAGTTTACAGAGGTTGCTTCATTCAAAAAAAAGTATCTCCTAAAAAAATGCTAGTTCTTGCCAACGTCTGGCTTTTTCGATGCTGTCTGCTACCACACCATCCATGAATGCTACCATGACACTACTGCAAAATGATCAGCTGCCCTCAACCACAAGTTTTACTGTCGTGGCCCCTGTGTAAATTGTTCTTTCAGATTCTGAGCCTCTAGATGTGTGTTTTTAAACTAGTGGTGTCACTCTCGATATTACCTTCCTCCTCTTGCATTTAAAAGATAACCAACTTTGGCATTTGACATGATCAGAACCAATCTAAAGAGGTGATTATTTTTTAATCCCTCCACCTGCCCCATCTTTGGTTGCATATAAAATAAAGAGGTGGAAAGTTTAGAAGCTTAGTGTTGCTGTTCAGAGCTCTCAGCAAACAGTGTTCCTTGGGGGAAGGGGAAATTTCCTAATGTCTCATTGCTCAAAAAGCAAAATATAAAACATACGAATAGTCTGCCCTGTAACAGATATCACCTCGTCTATTATGCAGTGATTCTTCTCACAGGCTTTCAAGAAAGTCCTACTGACACCCAGGCTGCAAACTACTGAAAGTTCCTCGAAGCAGGCACAAACATGTTCTGATATGGAAACAGCTGTGTAAGAGATGTTACAGAAACAGCTGTGACATGCTGAAAATTATATCAATGGAAACATTCCCATTCTGCACTAAGCAATACTGATCCATAAAGTTCCTTTTTTCCCCTCCCCCACCCGCAAACCCTTCCATGCTTCAATAACCAACAACAAGTTTTACCTAGAAGTAGACTCAGGAAACAACAGAGTTCCTGTGCGCTTGTCCAGTAGTCAGCTTTGATAAATATTAGTGAATTACAGTATCTACCATTATTTTTATCCAGATACAAAACGCAAGCACTGTAGAGCATACTGGCCTTTAGAGTACATTACACTATGCCTCCCTGATGATCTCCACAGCTTAAAAATGCTTTTTGGGGCCACACTGAAACACTGATGTCTAAAACTAACTTGCAATAGTAAGAACATTAAACATGAATAAAACCTTGTAAGCATGGATGCATGATGAGCATTAACCATCCACATAACAGCAGAGCTGAGACTATTTCAGGAAAAAAATCTGAATGGTGCCTTTGTCTGGCCCAGTACCCGTTAAACCATCCAGTGGATGATGATGTCTGATGTAGCGTCTCTGCCATTAGAAAGACTGGCTATAAAAATCAAGGGTCCCCATAGCAAGACAACAGGATACATAAACATAGACCCCTTTATAGTTAGAGTGGGATAAAAATAATTTAGTTTGGGTCAGAATAAGCAAATGCTGACAGTATCCCACCTCCTGATTCTATAGGTAAAGGCTCACATGTGAGAACAAACATGAAATGCTTAGACAAATTCACCATTTCATTTGGTAGGCATCTGTGATCAACACAGCTATGTGCCTTGTTCTGCTAGCAAAGTGTCAGTCCTAGAAGTCATCCCCTTTCACAGACATGTAAGAATGAAGCTGGCATTTCCTTTGAGAGAGAGCTTGTACTCAGGCACTAGTCAGGTCATTAGTTGCCAGTCAGAAAGAAGGAAACATTAAAAAAAAAAAATAAAGCCCCACACGCTCAGGATACAAGTGGTTCTTGTCAAGTAGTCACTTCTATAGATAAGCCAGTGCTTTCATTTAGGGTAATTGAGTAAGGAAATAGTTATTTTACTACTGGAAATCTCTATCTGTACTGCACTATCTGTAACTGGAAAGGTATTCCAGTCGGTTGCCAGAATAATATCAAGTCCAATCCACAGGTATCTGTGGAGCAAAATATGGAATGTATGAGCTAGAGCTGGAAAAAAAATACAACATATCTGATCTTGACATCTGTGATTATGAATGAATTTAAATTTACTCTTTTCACATGAGGATTCAAAAATGTTCTGGCGTAACTAACATTGCCAGCAATGAATGCGCCAAAAATGCCAGCATCAATGGATTTAAATAAAACCATAATAAAGCAATCATTACACTTTTTCAAAAGCACCTCAATGACTCAGGAACCCAAGTTCAATGTTCAGAAAAGACACAGACACTTAGGAACCCGAATCTCTTTTAAAACAGAAAGTAAAAAGCTTTTAGACATTTCACCCAGAGACACTGTATCTAGCTATCACCATCCACAACAGGAAAGCTTTTTTTTTTTTTTTTTAAATCCGTCTCAGCTCTGGTTCCAGAATTTAAATGCAGATATACAAAACATATATTTTAATGCTTCTTAATCAGCAAGAAACTGCAAATACACCTCTTACTACAACTAGATAATATCATTTCAACTAAGGCTATACGGTAGCTGCAGAATCTTCGTCTGAACTCCTGCAGTTACTGCTTTTCCTGAAGCCTTTCCATGTGTAACCCATGAAGGTAGGGCTGACGGGCAAGAAGCTGAAGCATCTGTACTTTTTGATAAAGTTCATGCCAAAGGGCAAATCGTAAGTTTCCATGCCATCCAGGGACTTGCTTCCTTTACCCACTCCTTTCTTCCACTTCCGGATTCCTCTCTCCTCTGGACTTCCTGAGTTGAAAAATATATAGATACAGAAAACATTTATTTCCAAGGCATTTGGTTCCATAAGCAATCAGCCTAGAAAAGCATACAGCATCCACAAAGGGAAGAAGGGAATTGCTGTTACCAAGGAAAAGCCCCTGTAATATGGGACTTGATCAATAGGAGCTTTACAACCGACTTGAACGCAAAGAAGATCAGGCTTATATGATTGCCTACAAAGGAAATGACTTAAATCGATCTGTTCTTTCCTAGTGTTATTTTTAATCATTAATGCATCTTTGCACAAAATGAAATATGTAAACTCAAAGATCTGCTAGTGGGGTTATAACTGAGATACAGATATTTAGGGACTTCCCCCAGTCAATCATTGTTGGTCTTGTCCTGTACACAGTTCCAAGTCCCTATCCCTGAACCATGTTCAGGGATGGACATCCCAGTTAACAGTAAAACAACTCATTCAGATTGAGAGGTCAAAGAGTTATTATTACAGTATTATTACTACTTGACCAGCTGACCTGGAATGGTATTATCCAAAATAAAGGCCACACAACCTCCAACAAACATGGCTGTAGTCAGAAGAACATTTAACACTTGGTCAATGCCTGCTATTCCTGGGGTGGGGAGGGGGGAGCAGGAAAAAAAAAAAAGGGAAGGGAGAGAGAGAGAGAGAAGAGAAGAGAATTAGATCCAAAGGCAAATTTTCATTATCTGCACACCCGCTCTTGTGCCCCTATCTCCACCAACAACTTTAGTGACCTCACCATACGCCCCTTCCAACCCAAATGAAAACAGTTTAGAGAAACCTCTCCACAACCGAGCCCAGTGTGTGCGCTTTACATACTCATTTTACAGTCTGCCCTTTTAGATTTAAATCTGATGGAATGCTCAGCCTTACAGAATTCATTCCGGATAGATTATAAGGAAGAAATAAAGTACCGTTATCTATATTAGAGAGACCTTTATTAACATAAGAGGAAAGGTTCTATGGAAAATGTCAAAATGACAAATAAGAGATTATTTTCATAATTTAACATGATGACTAAAACAGCTTTATTTTTTAACTTTCCATTCCTGAAATGGCAAGTAGTGTATAAGGTTAATTCACTAAGGGTTACTGTACTATGGTTTTTAATTTGTTATTTTATTTATTTAAATAACCTTCCTTAAAACCAACTCTCAAATGACTGGCTAAATTAGTCCCTGAATATGGTTTTGCAGCAGCACAGTTAAAAAGTTAGTTTGCAACAGCATATCTGAGTTGCTGTTTCCATGTCTTTATAACACACTGAAATTAATCCCATTGGTGGCAGAAATTAAAGCAGCTTCTCCATGGGTTTCAACAAACAAATCACTTGTCCAATAAAATGTCTGTAATTCAAGAGATTGTTTCTTTCACCAACTGCAGTGGCAAGAGAAAACAGCACCACAGGGCTCTCAGAGCTTAACACTAACTCCCACATTTTAAGATTTAACTTTTTTATCTAATGCATTATTCGCCCTGCCCAACTAGCAGTGGTCTGTCTGTCCAATCTCAAACACAGAAATCCTCACCTTTACCCCTCGGGAACAATCAGCACGAGTTTCATCCCCTCACTTACTGTTCATCCACCTTCTGCTTTTACGATGGCTCTTAGTTTCTTATTTATTACAGTTTTCCCTTGCTCTTGTTTTAGCCTATAAATCATGGTGGAAGAGAATTTTATGTACAGTGCAAAGAAAAGATGCATTGCACATGAAAGAATAGAAGTTCATACCTGTAACCAGTGGATTTTGTTTGAGGTAACTTGGAAGGACAAGTCCAAAGAAGATGGAAAATCCAAGTACAAAGAGGTTACGGGAAGAATTTAAGTCTATGAACTGGAGGTTGGACAGCCCCACAGCTGTAATCATTCCTAAATTGAAAAAAACAAAAACAGAAAACCAAAGTCTTAGCTTGCAGAAGTCCTACCTGTTTGTTTACGGTCAGTTAATATGAAGACATACACACCCCCAAAGCCGCAGGCTGGAAAAACAGTCAGATGAATGAAGAGCAGCTAAGAACTGTACTACCTACCAAAAAGAGTGCAGAAGAGGGCACCAAGCACTGGGTCAGGCAGGGATGCAAACAGTGCACTGAACTTCCCAACCATTCCAAGTAGGAGCATGAAGGCTGCACCATACTGAATAACTCGGCGGCTTCCAACCTATGGAAAACAAAGGGAAAGGTAGAGTTCTGCAAAGGAAATACACATGCAGTCCAGCTTTTTCCAACCAGGAAAGCCTGAAATGGTATTTTCTATTCTCTCTTGAGCTCATCTTCCAACAGAGCCTACTGAATGCCTGTCCTCTTTTATGGCATCACCATGCACTGCACTTGCTATTTTGGCTGAGACAGTTTGCTGAGGAAGACTCTGTACTCCCCAGAGAAACGCACAAAGTCCCTAAACCTATACCCTGTGGGAACTGGGAGTCATCACGGAAATAAAATCTCTCAGTTTCAGAGCTCTTAAATTTTATGACCTGCTTCTTTCACTTGGAATTTTCCCCTGTTAATATATAGCTTGCACTGCTATTACAAGCATCTTGGCCTTCCCAGTTTTAAAAACACAGTTGGTCACATTAACAGAACCATTAACCTCTTAAAACGTAACGGTCTTACCAACTGTGCTCATTTGCACCCTGACTTTAGGATACAGACTTCTAATGAAAATAAACAAAATTATTTTGACCTGTCATATTCATTTGTATTTTCATATTTAATGCTTTTCATAATTAGCGTTTCTGTAGGAAATGCCCAATCAGAAGGAAGACAGAGAATCACTAGATGGTATTGTTAGCGTTTATACTGTCATCTGTGTATACTTGTAAGAAAAATGGCTGAAGAAAATCCAGAAAATTCAACAGATGTGCCCAAAAATAAAACCTTCCTCTTGCTCTCTTGCCTTAAAACTAGATACTGAATTTAATTTTAAAAGCTTCATGACAGTAAGTGGAGTGCATAGTTTCTGACCTTGGTAATCACAAACCCAGTTTATTCTGTGTTCATCTTTTCTGCAAAATATTTAACAAAAAGCATCTATAGTCATGGCATAACTTACATTGATTTGATTAAATCAACATGTTTAAAAATACGGAATACAAGCAAATCTTAAGGGGTGCTCTAAGGTCCTTTCCAAATCAATAAGGGACTTCAGCTGCTGCCTAACTCAGCATACCAACAGTCTCAATATACAAAAAGGCCTACTCATGTGCTCAAAGTTCTCCTTATTTTAAAGATTTCCAATATCCAAATCAAATAACTGCATCTATAAACATCCATGGACCACATAACATTAACCAGGCCACTACTCTATCACCCATACCCACAGGCCTGTGAGTTCAGCCACTCTGTCCAGGTGGGCATCCCACATGCAAGTCCCAAGTGCAGAGGCCTTGGGGTTTGGAAGCCCCCAGTCATACCTGATCCTAGCCAAAAGGCCAAGTTGCACACATTATTTAACTCAGCTCCTGAACAGGAATCTATAATCCAGAACTCAGAGCCAAAGGATGCCTAGCACAATACAAACCTGTAAGCAGTTAAGAACAAGCAGCTGTTGGAAGGTCACCTTTATTCTCATCTTAATCGAGTTTTTACATATACCGTAGCTTCTTTGACTGAAGTAGACCAGTGCACACCTCTGGTATGCATATGCTACAACAGTACCAGGTACGGACACTGCTGGTGTTTAGTGAGCATTACTACACTCAAGGCTGAAAAATCAACAAAGGCTAGACAAGGCGTTAGCCTCTGAATTGTATTAACGTGGGTATCAAAAGGAAGGGTTAAAAATATTCAGGTCATTGTTATTGCTTCTTTCAGAGAACAGAGACACAAAAGGACATCGATTCTTATCTACTGTAGAGCCCTGACATTTGTCTAGTCTGTCCAGTCTTTGAGAAGGGTAAAAAGAACTTTGCTTGCAGTTTCTTTCCAGTCACTCTCCTGAAATTTGTTTAACATTTTTTTTAAAGAAATATAAAGGAAAGCTTTTAGGATCCTTTTCTGCAAGGCACCTTTCTAAAGGTAGTGGCTGGCAGTGGAGACAAATCAAGGAAGTTCAGACTACCATATGCAGAACAATATAGATCACATTATTTCTCTGTACAGAATTATACCATGAACCATGCAAATTGAATGAGGCTAACGCCACAGGACTAAATGATACCCAGGAACAACTGTCCAGTCATATAAAGAATAGAACATATACCTTAGTGATGCCCAGAACTCCAATGTTGGGGCTAGAAGAGGTGGATCCATTTCCAGTGCCAAATACTCCATCCAGAACACAGGAAAGACCCTCAATGAAAATCCCTCTGTAATCCACGAAAGGGAAAACATTAAAAAGCAGATTAAAAACATTCACCCATCAAGATTCATGAAGTGATTATATGTTGTGTCTCTGCCCAAAAGAGCTGATCCACAGAACTTTCTAAAACTAGAATGAGTGAACCACTGTAACAGGCTCTCTTTATCCCCTCACAGACATTTATGGACCTGAAATCACTCAGAAAAACATACTGCAGTAGAGATGTTGGAGTTCAGGATTATTCTCTACTCCTAACATTTTATTTGTCACCTCAGTTCAACACTTTGCAGACTTGGATTCTAGACTTTGTATTCCAGAAAGTGAATTTAGAAAGTTGGAATAATTCAATACGACTAAAAGAGAGAGAAATCCCAAAACTTTAGGAATTTCAAGTGCCTGCAAATCTAACTTTACTGACTTCAGCAGGAGTAGAACTGAGATTTAAAACATTTAAGTTTTTCCACTGCAACAGATCAACTACAGCAAAATCTTAGCTTTCGGATCAGAAGGTTCTAGACTCACTCTGATACCAACATTTGTACTGGTTTTGTCAAGAATGAAAAGCCCTTATGGCAGCATAGAAAGCACTGCTGTTTCCTCTTTTCCAAGAAACTTACCTATTTATTGCATGAATAGGTGGAGGAGGAGCACAAGACAGCCTCGCACAGGCGTAGTAATCTCCAATTGATTCAATAATGCTAGCAACAACTGCGCTAAGCATCCCTATTACTCCTGCAGCTGAAATTGTTGGCAATCCCCACTGAACTGTGAAAACAAGGAAAGCAAAAATCTTGCGTTCCGTTCAAAACAATTTCAGCATCAAAAAGTGAAGTCGATGGCTGGCTGCATTTTAAACTGTGCAACTGTGAAGACCCTTTATTAAAGGATAGCTAGCTCAACTAGATAGAAGGGGTCAAAAATCTTGCTTATTAACCGCTACAGCTTTTTGGCAAGCCTAACAGCTTTAACAAAATGGTCTGGCATATTTTTAAAGAATGGACTGCTTACAATCATGAGAAATCCAGTATTTCAGCTGCAGCTTGAAAGTCAGATTAGTGAGGCCTCATCCACATCAAAATGATTTGTTTGAACATTTGATCTCTACCTTGAAGGGTTAACATTCTATAAAACACAAAAGCTGGCAGCTGTGATTCCCCAAAGCCAACACTTCCCTTTTCCCAAACCTTTACACAAGTAAATGAAAACCCATTTTAAGCCAAAAGGAAAGTGTTGGTATTGTTTACATGGTACATGCCTTGACGCTTTCATCTCTTGGAAAAGTGAGACCCTCTCTTCCCTTGAAAGCAGTAAGTCAGGCAGACATTAATGAGTGAACAAGGTTAGACCTTAAAAATAACCCGAGTACTATTCAAGAAAGAAAGCCTCTACTCTCTTCCTCACTTGCAAAAAATATTAATTCGCCTCATTTTAACATTTTACAGGCCATGCTTTTCTTTCAAAAATAAAAGGAGAAATAGTTCTCAGATTTGCTCTGTAACCCAGATGGCAGTAGAAATCAATGAGCCACTGGCACTTCTTGTAAGTCAAGAAGCTGCTATTTTTCTTGCCCATCGTTAACTTCTGAAGTTTGGAAATTGCTTGCACAATTCAAAATGTATGAGAAAACAAGGCACTCTGTTTGAACCCTGTGCCTACTCCCGATTTGTGTAAGTAACATAAAAAGCAGCTATTTAGGCCGCTTTTACAGAAGCTGCATATACTTGTCATATCAACAGTATCATGCATTAGCAATAGTGTATATTCAAGTGCGAGGCTGCTGGCCAACACACTGCAGTAACAGCAAGGAGAATGAAACCAATCCTATGCTATCATCCCAGCAGGTTTTTTTGCCATACCTACTAGTATGTGAGTCCCTTTGTTAGCAAAAATGGATGGCAGTTATTAAAACTTGTAGATATGTATGTCTATTTTACAAGGTTCTGGGCATCCTCCACTCCCATTCCCACAAATTAAATTGTGGGCAGAGGACATGTTTACATGTGCTTCCAATGCAGCGCCAGGCACTTCTAATTAGCGAGCTGCACTAATTAAAAGTGCCCGCACATCACGTGCATCAGTGACACAGTGTACCTCTGTGTTGAGAAAATGGTGGTGGTGTGCTCTGAACTAAAGCACGTCGAAAGTGTTTTAGTTCAAAGCGCACTGCTGCCATTTGCTCAGCACAGAGATGCACTGAATCACTGATGTGCTACACACGAGGCTGTTACAGCACATCAATTTACGTGCTCCAGGAGACTCAATTAATTGAGTCTGCTCTGATGCACTGGATTTCTAGTGTCAGAGCAGGCTCCTCGCATGCGTGTAAGTGCTGCGAGAGTCTCATTCCAGAGAGCTGCTGAGACCTACTTTGTTTTTATCCAAGGTGGGGCTCTACAGCAACATTTAAAACTCCTCATTTCGACAAGTCTGTTCCAAGCCCAGGCAAATGTATATGAAACACACTTACAAGGATAAGGGACCTTAAACCACGGTGCCACTAACAGCACTCCTCGTCTTGCATCTGTGCGAGCATAGAAGCCATACTTTGCGCTGTCGGGGGGAAAGACGTCAGTCACAGTAAAGATGAAGCAAAGCAACCATGACACCAGGATAGCTAGAATAATCTGTAGTAGAAGGAAAAAAGAAATCCTTCTCAGGTACACAAGCTAGTTACCAATCATCAACAAAGAAATGTTGAGCACAGGGTATCTATTACCTACGTATTATATGCATTTCAAGGTTGACGAGATAAATGCTAAAACTGGGTAGTTAGGTAGTTTTTCCTTTAATAAAACTAAGCTTTTGTTCATGCAAAGTAGATTTTCTCTCCTCCGTAAAAATAGGAATGTGGCCAAATAAGCACTTATGGGACTACTGAACTAGTTTTTAGGTTAACAGAAAAAAAGGGAATCCTTTCATCAAGGAAAAGTCAAATGGGCTCTTACAAAAAACCACCACCTGCTTAGAGGAATTAAATTAAGCTATGAGGCACACACTCCACAGTCATGGCTCTATAACTGGCTATGCATAGGGGAAGGGGTCTGCCCACATGAAACCAGGTGCAGGATTGGGAACTATGTTGCTAGAGTTCACTGACATTTTTTCTTCTAAATGACAGAGTGAGGGTGGATTCGCACAACCTCTTTACTCCGGAGTACAAGTGGAGTAGACAGACAATGTACAGCCAGAACCAGTATAAGACTTTCTACTCCAGAGAAAGGTTGCTCCTCAGAAAACAAAGAGTAACTAGACAACAAGCTACCAGTCACGTGACTGCCGTGTTAGGTGATTTCATCCTGGGGCAGCTTTTTACTAATTGCAAATAAGCAATTACTGGCTCCCCTGCCACCTCGTGGTGAGGACCTGTAATAGCATCCATGCAAGACAGCCACCTGGCTGTACATGTCTACTCCAGACACCAATCTAGTTATAAAATCCAAGATAGATTACGCAGAGCTAAAAGGGTTGTGTCCACATTCTTTAGATAGATGTGTTAAAAGAGTGCCTATAATTTCATCTTATGTGCAAGTGAGATCTGCTGAATGGCTTATACAAAAGAAAATCAAAACTGTTGTAAGTTTAAAAAACAAAAACAAAAAAGGCCTTCCTCAGATTTCATTTCCCCAGCAACCTGTTATCTTATTGTTAAGTGAACAAACATATGCAATGACTTACAGGAAACATTTTGAAGAGCTGCAGCCTGTAAGCTGTCCATCCTTTTTTGGATTTGTAAATCGGTAAAGGAAATTTGACATTCCTGGCATACTGAGAAAACAGCAGTACTAGGAAAATAGTTCTGTGGGGAAAGGAGAAATGAACAGGAATTGTTAGCATTGGTATGTTGAAGACTTATCTCACACACGCAAATGCAGGGTACTGTAATCACTTGTGAACACTCCAGTCCCAAGGTACACTTCAAAAATTTGGTGCTGAAAACAAGACAAAATATATATATGGAGAAGGATGCTCTAATTATGAAGCCATTGTGCTTTAGGGTATCATAACAGAGGGGAAAAAGATAACAGGGCAGGGAGTCAAATTTAGGCCATAAGATTTTCAGAGATGGATGGGGCAGACGCCATTCTTCACAACTCCTCCAGCTTGTTCTGTCACTATCCAGGGCCAGGTCTACAAGAAGCACCAAGTCTGGCCCTCCTGAACAGGCAGCGGAGGGAACTCAGAGGTCAGACCAGCACATAAACAGAGCTTAACCAAGCTGGTATTTATATAAAGCCCACCACCTCCAAATCACTTTACAGCTTTAGTCAAATTAAAATCACCAGCTGCTAGATGTTGACTCAACTGTTAAGGACTTCATTTTTTCAATGCATTTGCCTCGCAACACGTAAAAGTAACATTTAACAACCTATGCATGAGTGCAGGGTGAAATGTACCTTGGTACAGCCTGGCAGCTTACCGCTTCTGCACCACTTCAGTTCCTGAAACAGGGTTTAAGTGGTACTTGGAGTGCGTGCAGGCTCTCTGCCATGTGAGTGTCACTTAGTCAGAGAAGATATTTCTTAAGGTTAAATGCAGGAAAGCTGCACGCTCCGTTTGTGATGCTCAGATCCTGAATCCCCCTTGCCATTCCATTGTTAAAATCTTTACAGTAAGGTCTTCCCCTCCCCCACCTCAGAACAGAGATTATTCAATTAACCAAACCAAACAGAACAAATACATCTGCCCAAGTGAAACCAATATGCATCAATGCCACACAAGACCATACCTAGCTGGGGAAAATACAGCTTGGACAATTAAGAGACACAAGGCAATGTGAGTTCACAATCTGTTTTGCTCAACAGACTTTCACAGGGAAAAGACTAAGAGAAAAACCCTGTCTCCTTCCCTTACCTGAACTTCCCTTACCTGAATGACAGGCAGCACAGAGCTGTATGCAAAATCCATTCCAACTCTCACTGACAAGTAAGCTGCTTTAGGAAAACACGAAGACTTTTTTTCTTGAGGCTAAACTCTGACTGGTATTTCAGAGATTTTCTTTTGGTCATAAAATGCTAATGCACTTAGCAGGGTTTTAAAATAATAAAATCTTACCGCAGAGCACACACTTCAAGTCACTGTTGCTCATGCTCTGAAAGGAATAAACATTATATTCTACTCAACTTCTGAAGAGCTGAGAACAGTTTTAATGAAATTATTTGGCTATGTTCTTAACCACCCCAACTGCTGATAAGGCCATAGTCTGAATCTCAAGAAGAAGCATGGTCTATGCTACTATGAATTATTACTTTATATTATGCAGGCCCTAAACAACATACTTGCCCTGAGACTGAGCCAGTCCAGCACCTGGAAGTCAAATGAGATACAGAACTACAGTTAAGTTGTTCTAAATATAACAGCTTTTATGAAACACTAGGAGTAGGTTACATCATCATTTTAAAGATCTGTAAACTTTGCCCCTTCCTTTTTCCTGCTCAAGATCCAACTTCTGTCCAGGAGAAACAAGAGAGGCCTTTGTTCTCTCCAAAATGCCAGGTACAAAGAGTTCTTCACAGGAGGGGCGTCACTGACTGCCTTGACCCCTGATTGAAGTCTGAATGATAAAAGGTACCTGTTCTTTGCATAGGTTAGATTTTTTCATCTATCTGAGAAACACCTGAATGACAGATGTGCTCTAGAGTGTCTGTAAGAGTAATCCGCTTATCACTGCTACAATTCTAATGTTTTCAAGAAATTCTTCCTGGTACTTGTATTTACTACTATTCAATGGGATTGCCCCAAAGGAGAAACCTACTATAAGCTTCCTACTCAGCCCTGAGTGTTAAAGCAGAGTCACAGCTTTAATTCTAGCATGACCAGCAATTAACAGACTTCATCTCTCTCCCTCAGTGTTTTCACTTAATAAGCACAACTTTGGCTTTAAAACCGACCTTTTAGTTTTACTGGCAGTCTATGAAATGTGTGACACATGCAACATAAAATTAAGTCACATCATCCTGTTGCTTCTGTAAATTGCTCAGGAAATTTAAAAATATTGTGAAAAACAGGATTAGCAGTTCTTTCACAGGCCCATCTCTGTATCACAAGGCAGCAATGTCCTTCTTTGCAGCACACTGAAGTAATCCTACATGTGACTCATTCTGCAAGTCAGCTAGTGTTCATTGCACTGAATTGGCTAGAGAGGTATTTTCCATCATTTTGGATATATTTATGCATTCCATCAAAACATCAACAAAAATGTATTCAACTGAGTGTGTGGATTAATTTTTCGCATTTGCAAAACCACAACTTAAATTCCAGGTTTCCATGCCATGTTTAACAAAGCTCTAGTAGTTTAGTGTAATAGTAGTTCAAAGTTTTGTAGACAGCAAGTCGTTTACTTGACATCACAGCTTTCTAACGAAAAGAGAAACTACACAGAAGTAATATTTGAAATTTAAACAAAAATCTACATGACCCCTCTGATATATTAACCATACACATAATTCTTTACCTATCCCAAGTACTGGACAGGCAGACTAAACAGATCTTGGTCTGCACTAATTCTAGGACATCCATCCACCCAAGGGCCAGTGCAAATTTCATCCTACAACAACGCTTTGCCCAAACTTTTTTTAAGCATCCTGACCAATGGGGCTTCCATCACTGTTTTGGCAGACTACTCTGTAAAAAAAAAAAAAAAAAAAAAAAAAAAAACCCAAACAAAACAAAACCAAAAAATCTTTCCCCATCTTACTTCCATCCCATCAATCCTACTGCTCGATCCTATCTACTCACTTGTTTTTGGCATTTACATCAACAGACCTTGCCCAAAACGCAGTCAAAGAAGTTCTTTCACAATCAGAGGACAGTTCCAGTCTTGTTATGCATCAGTAGTACAAAAATTCTGAAAATCTATTCTGTCAAAGGACCGGGAAGCATTCAGCTGGCCAGCAGAAAGTATGCCAGGCAGGACTACCAATGCTATCTTTCCTAAACTCCAGTAGTGACCAGGGACTTATTATTTTTACCTGATCCCATAAAAAAACACTCAAGTCTTTGAAACAGTCCAAAGCAGCCTATCTGTCCAGGATAATTAGAGGTACTGTTGCACTTGGAGGGTAAGAGGCCATGGAAATCACAAGTCAGAGGCAGCTTAACTGTGCTATTCAAGTTTATACAGACTACACAGTAAAACTTGATCAACAAGTGACTGTGTAATTCTTTAACAAGTGATTAAGTAAGGCTCTAAAGCAATGAAACTCAGGAGCTGATAAGCAGTTATGAAAAACTGAGGTCAGAGCAGAGCAAACAAGTCTCCTCCTTCAGAGCCTGGACTGTTTGAAATAAGGAATTAATTCCCCCTCTCATATTCAGTGTCAGCTGCTTGAGCAAATACATAAGGGAATTTTTATTTTTCCCAACATGTTCTCAAGGTACCAGACTAGATAATTGTCCAATCCCATCTAGGAATTCATAATGAGTGAAGCAAGTCCAGCAGGCAGGCTCGCAGACCAGAAACATTAAGTGTGGGGTGTTCAAGTGGTCTGACTGACATTTTAGCTTTTTGCAAAAAAAAATAAGTTTACACTTGTTTAACAACAACCAAGCGTGGCGGGTGCAGGGATCTCACCTAGGTAAAACAGCTGGGTATTCGTATCCCACCGCTACCACCACGTGTGGCGGGCCAGTAGGGGGCATTCCTGCGTTGAGCTGCCCACCTCCCTGCGCCCGACCACCTCCCAGACTCCGAATGCCTCCCTAGGGGCGCCTTATGCTTGGCCAACCCCTCTCCCGGAGCACACTCGCTAGTCTGGGGGTAATGTACCGCCACCACCCCGAGAAGGGACTGCCTCGGCCCTGTGTCCTCGGGGAAACACAGGCCTAACAGTCCGACGGGTACTTGACCCGGTACAGGCACTTGGGGCACTTCCCCAAGTCAAGGGGGCAAAAAGTAAAGTCTCCCTTAGTC
>NW_017728933.1:797811-836775 GCF_001723895.1 Crocodylus porosus | reverse complement strand
GATGCAAGTCCCGTAGGCAGAGGGAGCAGGTTTCCCCCTCCCTCAGGAATGCAGCCAGTTCAAGTTACCTAAAGAGACGGGCCAGGGTGTGGTCCCCTCCGTGCTGGGCCCACCCTAATCAAATGGTTGCTGCTCAGAGATTTTAGTCACAGTGTCACAGGGCAGATTTTGGGGAGAAACAAGGTGGCTTTCTGCCACACCAAGTACCTAACCCTAATAGACGATTACCTTTGTAACCCAATGACAAACTGATCCCAATGCAGGAAAACAACACTGCAATGACAGCACTGACTCAGAAGTACCAGCACTTTGATGACCTCATTGATCTCACTTATCACGCTGAAGTAACATGGTTAGATTTTGGTGCTATTAAAATTAATTATTTCATTGTTGTGCACTGACAGCAATTAGGAAGAGGTAAAGAGCTGCAGCAAAGACCTCAGTCAATTTGCGACTTGCTGTACAAATTAACACACAAAAAAGAAAGGAGACTTACTAAGTCAAAGAAGAACGTAGAAATAAAGACCAGAAGCCAGTAATAAAGTTTGAAAAACAAGGTATTTCCTCAGTGACTGACACTAAACATCAACCTATAACATGTATGGCGATAAACAGAATGCAAACAGGACAGTGACCGAACAAAAAAGCATGTGTTTTTTTTTTTTGGTCTTTGGAAAAAGCTCTCAACATGTGTAAGGAACTACAGCAGAGAGCAGTATGCAGGCCAGTTCACCATTACCAAGGGATGAGAGATCACAATTAACAATATGCAAATACAACTCTTCACACTGTAGGTTTGTGCCCACGCCACCAAATAACAATGACAGGCTGTTCAAAAGAAGTAGCAAATTGAATGTTTGCAGTGTAACTCCTTTTTTAAAACTGTTTTTTTCTTTAGAGGGTCTGTGAATTGTACCAAAGCAGTAACAGTCAGTCAAAGTCAACAATACCCAAAGGTACTTACAACATAGCTATACCCCAGTGTTTGCCTGCTCTCTCCCCAGCTGCCTGGAAACCAGAGAGACCAATGAGGGCCACTGTCGGTGTAATGGTCAGAGGTCCAATATATCTCAGCAGAGCTCCAGGAAGCCCAAGGAAACCAATCACCACTTCTATCAAGGAGGACATGATAATAGCACCTTGAATCTGAACACACAGAGAATAGGAAAAGACAGAGTTTAATGACACTGAGGATACAAAACATTTATTTTTTCTGCTCTGGATTATAAACTGCAATTAAAGAATTCAGTGACAAAGAAGAAGACAGCCAATTGTTTTTGTCATACAACAGCTCATTATGATTAAGTGACTTATTGCTTAAGCATAACACTTATGTTTTTCTGCACAAAACTATTACACAACAGACCAGTGGGCCAGTCTGGTAGTTGTGTGGATAGCACATCACACTGTCATACAGGAGACCTGGGTTCCAGGCTAACCTTTAAGCTCTCAGATCGAACCGGCAAGGGCTGGTGGCGCCACGGAGGTGATGCTCTTAGCTCCTAGGGGCAGTGTACGCTGCATTGTTCACAAGTGCTCCTTAGAAGCTGGTATAGAGCAGCGTTGTGGTCTCAGGAGACTGTCAGCCCTCTTGGCTGCAGGGCTCTTGGCAGGATGGAGCTATGGTTTGAACATGGGGAAGAGAGAGGGGTTGTTTTTAATTAAGAAAGTTTGCAGCCCAAAGCAACGGGATGGGAGATAAATTCCATGAGACACGCCTTGATTTGGACTACGCTATCTATCACTCGATAGTGTGATGCCTGGGCTCAGCACTCATCTGAGACTCTGTAAAGGATGAGGAAGTTCACACTTAAATGGTGGGAGTGGAGAAGGGCTTGGACACTCAGCAAGTCTCTTGGGAGAATCAACGTCCTATCAGAACTGTATCCAACTTTAGAAAATCTCTTTTTAGTGAGGTTTCTAAACAGCAGGAAATTTTCTGTAGGAAGCAGCCTACTGAATTACTCAGCAAGAGTAGGCAAGTCATTTGATAGCAGCTAATGCCTTGTTTAACACTTACAGGTGAGCACAAATTGAAAAATGATAAAAGCAGCAGAATACTAGCCTCTCGTGTATTTGACTGGATATAATTTTGAATGTGGTAACTAACTCGTTGCATTTGCTTTTCAGCAACGAACAAACAAGTTGGAAATATTCATATTTGCATGAAGCGAATAAAGGGAAATATCCAAATCAAATGATAGCGGAAGAAGAAGTGATCAACTTAACAGAAAAACAAGAATATGAAGATGCTTGGATGAGAATTCTCAACTGAAATGGCATGATCAATAGTGAAAGGTCAATTCCACGTTACCTCTCGTATCCTGGGATACCAGATATGTTCGGTGTGAAGCAGCTCTGCTGTTCCATTAGTAACCGCTATTGCTTATAAAAACAAAAAATAAATGTTTTTCATTGCCACGCCACACTTTGGTTTGTTATTACCGAGCAAGGTAAAATCTAACCTAACACGATAGCAAATTTTGTTGTTTTCAAGCATTCCCTGTTCATGACTACTTACTCTCAAAGTAAGAAATTCCCCATGTCGAACCCACAGAATAGCATCTTCCTACAAAATGTGCAATTCCCAAAGGCTAGCCATTAACTCAGCCCACTTTACTAGAGTGGAAAGTGTCCAAGGAGGACTCTCTTTATTCTAGTGCAGAACTGAATTGGGAAAGTTTTCATAGTGAGAATTACTTGAGTGCATAACGCATCTCAAACAGTCCCAAACTGTTTAAAATTCAGCTAACTAGGGGAACACTAAAGAACTCCTGTTTTGAGAGTTAGAAGCAGACAATGGTTATTTTCAAACACAAACTGAAGATGACCAACATTACTAGACACAGTAACTTTTATTAACCAACAGCTTACTTGATTTTCAACAGAGCAATAAGCAATAGCAGGATACGTACAGGTTGGCTGTTAACAGGGCACTATGGATAAATCATTTTGGGAATATATTCAGCAGCCGCATAAACTGCCAATATGCACCTCTTATATGGCTCACCACCTCTGGCACCTTATTGGGTTAAGTTTTCTAACACCCATGGCTTGTTTTCCTGCACTAGCAACTTTACTTCACAAACATATTTACATATTTGATAGCTTTCTCCTAAAAGGGCAAAAGGGAAAGTTAAGAGACTATGGGAAATACAACAGAATTCAGCACAAAGTGAATTGAGAGCACTGAAATTACTTCCGTGCCAGTCTTTTAACTGAAACACATTTCAAGACAGTCCAGACAGTGAAGTTTAAAACACATTCTTCATCTAAAATGTGACTATGCACTGGAGCTAAAAACACTCAAGACACCGGAGTTGGTGCAGAAATGGTGCAAGGACTAATGTGGCCTAATTCTTTTATTTTATATATTTATTTATTTTTAACTGGCAATGGTACATGAGGTAGAAGCCACCCAGGCTGAGTACTTCAATTCCCTGCTGATTATGAGGAAAGAGGAATTAAAACAAAGTGCCTACTTCAAAGGTCTGCCAATTAGCTCAGTCTTAATCAATGTAATTAATGCATAGGCTGGTAAACTGAGGTATTTTTTTGACATTTTCCATAGAAAAACTCTCATGGGCATTAATTTTATTTCTATCCTTTCATTCTTTTTAAGCGAGCCCTGTATCTGTTTTTGCCATATCTTGCCCAGGATTAACGACAGACTAATTGGCCAGGTAATTAGGGATTTATCCCGCTCATTCTCTTTAAACACTGTCCCAACATTAGAACTTGTCTAACCATCGATGACTTCTGTGAATATTGACACTGGTGAGTTCTGCAGTCATCTCTTACAGCACCCAGGTGGGAGCAATACAGAACTGCCCATCTCTTGCAGGTATCGCTCAACATTCTTCCTAGTTCTTAATGGAAGACAAACTACCTCCTCATCCTGCTTCTTTCTGAATAAGGTATAAAATATTTACCAAGTCCTTCTATCTTTTCTGCATCAAGTATTTTTGTCATTTCCGTTTAATGCCGGGCCGAAGCCACTGCTAGTATTTCCCCTGTTCTTAAGACACTTTAAAAATGGCTGCTCATTTCTTTCAAAGTTTAAATGTCATGAACTACGGTATGTTATTCCTAGTCTCCACTCATCTCAGAGAGAGTGGTCACTGATGCATCAAGGGATATGTTAGCAACAAATCAGATGCTTCATTCTGGGTAACATCGATCACTTACTGACAAGTTAGTACAGAACTACCATACATGACTTGCATTTACCTGTGTTATTACATTTCCACTTCTCCAAAGAGAGAATAGCTCGGGCAGGTGCTAAGAAAGCGAAAGCACTGGCTTGAAATAAGGGTAACCTGAAGGAAATATAAAGATAAGATGGAGACTCTCATAATTTGCCATTTCATAACATTTAGCCCACAGATGTTCTTAGTTAACCTTTCCTTATTAACTCTTTTTCCCCGGTGGTTATTAGATTCTTGAATTAGACATTTCTTTTTTAAAAGGAGCAGGAGGGCAAATTGTAGCTCACCAACCATCACAAAGAGCTGTAAGAGCTCACAGACTAAAACAAATGAAAAGGAACAGCCAGTATGCTATCTGGGACAGAGCTACTGTGTGCTGGTCCAACAAAACCTGCTCCATGGGAAAAGCAGCAGGGCACAAAGGGTATAAAACACCATGAGTTTGCCTGCTTAGGTGCCCACCATGCAGAATTACAGTATCTAACTGTTTAAAACATTTTCCTGAGAGAGGCAAGTTGTTCATGCAAACTCCAAGAAGAATAACTCACCTTAACTGCATGACTTGTATTAAAAGCATTCATAATGGCTGCAGTCAGACCTAGACAGGTTACAGGGGTGGGTGGATGACAATAGGATGGGATTCAACACTGACAAGTGCAAGGTGCTGCACCTGGGGAAGAAGAACCAGCACCATACCCACAGGCTGGGGGACTCCCTCCTTGTTAGTGCAGAGGCAGAAAAGGATCTTGGAGTCATTATTGATGCCAAGATGAACATGGGCTGGCAGTGTGGGGATGCAGTCAGGAAGGCCAACTGCACCTTGTCATGCACCCACAGATGCATCTCAAGCAGGTCCAGGGAGGTGATCCTCCCCCTCTATGCGGCACTGGTCAGGCCGCAGCTGGAGTACTGCGTCCAGTTCTGGGCGCCGCACTTCAGGAGGGATGTGGACAACATGGAGAGGGTCCAGAGGAGGGCCACTCGCATGATCAGGGGGCAGCAGGGCAGGCTGTACGAGGAGAGGCTATGGGACCTGAACCTGTTCAGCCTCCACAAGAGAAGGCTGAGGGGGGATCTAGTGGCCTATTACAAACTAGTCAGGGGGGACCAGCAGGCATTGGGGGAGTCCCTGTTCCTCCGAGCACTGCCAGGAGTGACCAGGAATAATGGTCACAAGCTGGCAGAGGGTAGATTTAGGCTAGATATCAGGAGGCGCGACTTCATGGTTAGGGCAGCTAGGATCTGGAACCAACTTCCAAGAGAAGTGGTGCTGGCTCCTACCTTGGGGGGCTTTAAGAGGAGGCTAGATGTACACCTTGCTGGGGTCGTTTGACCCCAGTGCTCTTTCTTGCCATGGCAGGGGGTCGGACTTGATGATCTGCTCAGGTCTCTTCCCACCCTAGAAACTATGAAACTATAAATTGGTCATTAAGCGAATGCATAAATAATTAAGTAGATAAGAACTGATAAGCCATTCCATGTAGTAAAATTTGAAACCTGCAATGATTTTAAGACCTTTTAAACAAAGTTATTTTGAAAACACAAAGTACTTTCACAAACAAACAGTCATAATTCCGTATTTATTCTACAAGCTGCAGCGTGCAGAGCCGTCAGACACATTAAGATACGCTGCTAAAAAGCAGCATTTAAACTGTTCTTTTAAACACAGGTTTTGAAGGGGTGCACGCAGAGTGAGGGGGGAAAAAAAATCATACAGCCCTTTTTCAAAAGCTGATACTGAACCTTGGTACACTGGGCACTTACAGTTCAAGTCAGGCGTTGGCTACTGTTTCTACTTTATGGTTGCTTTTACAGCCACAATTAAAAATCCTGATATCTGCAGAAGCAATAGTCCAGGGAAAATGCAAACTTAGCAGGCTCAGCTAAACAGCATGAACCAGGAGGGCTGTGCAAAGCTTCAGTCCCTGATCTGATTTGGCAGAGATTCAGCCCTACTCAGTGGCCAAATCTCTGAATCCAAATAGAATCAGAGGACCCTTTAATCCCTCTGAATTGACTTGGAGAGATTTGGAAAGATTCAGACAGAAACAGCTTGAAATGCTTTTTCTACATACCTCTAGGTACCATGAATGCTGCGATACTGGGGCAGATGGAGTGTCCCACAGGAGTGCGGGGGGCTCCCCAAGCAGACCTGGAAGTGTACCAGAAGCACTTTCAGCCCACTACCAGGTCCACTGGGAGCATGCTGGGGGTCCCCTGGTGCCCCCCAGCTTGGCAACTAGTGCCTCCTGGGTCTGGGGGCACCCAGGGTCCTCTTGTGGCCAACTGCTGAGCAGGGGGAGTGTGGGAGGGCGGCCCCAGGGTGCTCCCCAGCAGACCTGGAAGTAGACTAGAACTACTTCTGGTCCACTTCCAGGTTTGCTGCTGAGAATATGGAGGGCCTCATGCACCCCAGCATTGCAGCAGTCACGAGCCACACTGGTATCTCAATGTATGCAAGAAAATTTTTTTTTTAAAGCTGTGTCTATGAATCAGCATCGAATCTTCAGATTTGGATTTGGCCGAATCAAATCAGGGACAGTGATCTGAATCAACTAATTGAATGACTGTCCCTGATTCGGGCTGAATCCGAATCAAATAGGGCCCGTTCGCACACCCCTAATGAACAGTGCAGAACAACAGAAAGAAAAGCTGTGGAAGCAGAAACATGAAAGGCTCCACAACCTATAGGAAATGCACTTCAGTTACGGGAGGTGAAGAGGTGCCAGGCAGAATAAAACCAAGACACATGGGTTCAGGGAAACAAGGGGAGATGAAACATGTGCTATAAAGTCTACATGTGCAGTTGGGAAGTGAGTTCAGAACTCAATTATGACAGGTAAGGTCTTCTCTCAGAGAAGGTGCTCCACTCCCACTGAGAACTGAGAAAACCCAGTTGCATAAAAGTGTAAGTACATGCAGTGCATGGGGTATCTATAAACACCTTGCTCGCACTGTCCTCTAAATATTGGCTAATATTTCCTATGTGGGCTTCTTCTTTGGGCAAAAAGCTAAACATTACCTTTGATGAGAGGAAATGGTAGTAGCTATGAGTGAATAATTTACCTTATCCCTTTGATGTTCACTGGACAAACAGTGCATACTGAAGCCCCCTGAAAAATGCTAAATACCTTAAAGACAGTGTTGGAGGGGGAAAGGGCAAGGATCATAAGGAAGAAATCAGTATAATCCCAGCTTTTATTTAAAGACATTGTTGCATGTCTTAAAATTCACCTGATCTGCATCACAGCCTTGACATTAGTGCTGAAACTATGCCCCGAAGGTACTATATTGCAAAACAGCAACCAAGTACATAATTAAGACCACACAAATGCATTAAGCGCATGCATTAACCAAACCTAGAACAGGCCCGAGGTAGTTTCAACATCAACTCTGAACTTCCTATTTCACTGAGATTTTTGCAGCAACTCTACTCAACACAGAACTTTTGAATGCAATTAAAGAGTTGTTTTAGAAATAAATTAATTATTTTAAATGCAACTATGCTCTGATGTTATGGTAACGGGACTGTCAAAAAACCTAACACAGAGGTATGTTTCTTGTACAGATTTAACCTACCAGACCATAATGGTTACTTTGGATCCCATCCAACTTTTTGAATTAATGCATACTTTATTCAATAGCTTCAATTCCTAAAATTAGTATGGATTCCAGATTAACTACAAATGACTCCAGATGCCAAGTTAAATCAATTTCTAAAGGACTTCTAAGGGAGCGGAATTTGACATTTTGAAATCATAATGGCTTTACTTGCTAAATACTTCTCAGTTGACAGGATTGCCAGTAAACCTTTAAGAACTGCATGTAGAATACAGTGGCTATATTCAAGTCTCATCCAAATATAACTGACAGAAATCACGTGCTATCAGTTACTAGACGCTCAGCCACTAAAACTTTGTTTTAACCCCAAGCACAAAAGTGTTTTTTTAGACAAGTGTCCTTCACAGAGCACCCAAGAATAAGACAAGCAAATAAAAAACAAAACAGCCCAGACCCACAACACTTAGAGAATTTCGGCAAGGCAGGATGGTGACTCTTAGGAAGTTTAATAAATACTTCTGAAATTAACCCAAACTACTGGTCTGCGATGTATGCAAGCTGTTCTTTGACTGTAAATGAAGGTCCGAATAAAGGTGCAAGATCAGGAATTCAGCAACATTTGCAAAAAGCACTGGAGTGGCTATAAACTCCAGCAGAGATGCTCACTTTAACTGGGATTAGAACGAAGACAATGAGGAGACTTCCATGTTTTACTGTTCTCCTGTCTCCTTAATAAGCAGTTGCTAACAGCTAGGAGTAGGTCTATTTTAGAATTTAGTATATTTTGACTGAATGTAACAAGTGAGTCAGTCAATGGGGATACAAAACAAAACAAATAAGAACTAAAATCTGCAGGACAGAAGCTGATAAACATCTGCAAGGAAAAAAATCTTCTGAGAAAAAAAAATGGCACATTTTTTACTCTTCTTTCTAAATGTGTCATCTACACCTTTCTGTAGTCTGCAGTTGATGAATGAAATATCAAAGCAGCTTTCAAGAAAACTAAGGGGAGGAAAAGAAAAAAAATGTTTTCTAAGGAGATGGAAGGGAAATGAGAAAACACATTAGCTGCATGCCTTCTCAAGACTTGAAAATGAACCAACAACAAAAATGTTCAATTCAGGAAACCTGAATTGTTTGAAAAGGGTTGGGTTTTCTGAGCTGATCACCTTCCCCTGCTATTCTAAAGGATTTGTTTAAAGGGCTTGCCTTTCTCGCCCTGCTGAGTAGGTCTCCTCCACCCATGGATTCTGTTTCTCGAGTAAATCTTTTATGTTTGGACTATGTTGTCCGCTTTCTGTCAGATTTCATCTTGTATCATTTTTGGACTGAAAAAAGAGATGTTTGAAGAGCAAAACTCATAATAATGGAACATGTTAATACAATGAGCAATCTTCTAGACTTTTTCCTTGGCTACATTCGAAAGAACGCAGACATAGCCTTGTGCGTTTCCTCCATCCTTTCCTTTTCACATACAGGGTCAAAAGTTTAGGCAAATATTTCTTTGAAAGTCTTTCTGCAGTACTCCATGTACAGTTTTAACAATTTTGATATTTTACAGCTGACTCCTAGTAATTTCCTCTGTTTTGGGAAATGCAGCACATCCATGAAAGCCAGTCAGTCTTTGATACAGCTTATTAAAACTGCAGACTAAAAGGAGTCAGAACCCCAGCAAGCTAGTTTAATGGTGATGCTCCATCCCAGACAAAGAGTACCAGCAGCTCTGGGCAGCTAAGGAATATAAACATTGTTTCGCTCCTCCATACACAGAATCTACTGAAATATGTAGGTTAGTGGCAGAAACTAAGGTCAGGGACCAAGTCACCTTTCCCTTTTCTTACTGGCTGTTATATTGTGAATCACTTCATAAGTGAAGTAGCCAAAGTCAAGAATCCTGAAAGAACAGAAATGTCTTCATCTGCATCTCACCTTTCATTCCAACTACAGGATTAACTATGCAGTTCACCCACTTCTTTCCCTCTAGACTCTTGAAGTGGCAGAGATGTACACTGGCATATTAGTGTATACATGTTGAACTCCAGAGATCCTACTATCTCACCACACTTTGCCAATCATATTACTAAAACTGTCATATCAGAACATGACAGAAGCAGCACAGCTTCCACCTTTGAAAATAACTGGAAGTTATTTTGGTTCCTAGTATAAATGTGCTAAAGAATCACCCTTTACACAGGGAGGTGTGATTTTTTTTCAGAGCTTCTCCATCTTTTCTCTCCTGTTTTTTTTTTGTTCTGCCTGGTGCCTTCCATCCGTTAGACTCACGTGTCCCCCATGTAGCCTTTGTGTCTTTACTGCCACTTTGTTGCGAAACTTTTCCCAATTGGGATGACAGGTGCATTCCCCAGTCATCTTGCATTTGAACCATTACCTGGTATTTTGCCCTCATCCTGATAAAGTTACATACATTTACAGATATGTACTATGACAACCCACATCTTAACAACAACAGTAACAAAAAAAAGAGAGTTCTGATCTCACCTGCACCCAAAAGTTGTTTGTAATAAAGTAGTGATTCCCACGCAGAAGAAAATGGTCCCAATCAGTTGGCTGGTAGCCCACTGGTCAAACCCAACACACATGGCATCAGCTAGCAAAAAGGGTACTGCTATGGTTCCACTAAAACATGTCAGGTAGTGCTGTGAAAAGCAAGAAGGCATGCCTCATTAATACACCTAAAAGTACATATAAAATATAAACAAATCATTATGTTTTCTTGTGTGTTCAGCTAATTCTAGCCAGCTACTAATGACTCCTACTTCTGGACAACAAATTACACCGCTAACTGGTTACTGTTCTCATTCTTGACAAGCGAGTATCTAGAGTGAGTATTTAGATAACCGAGCTGAAGCAGTTTAGAGATTTAAACAGACACACCACTCTCTCCACCTTTCAACATGCTTACACATGAATTCAGAATACATTTAAGAAGTTATTGAGCAAGAATATTATGTTGTAGATAGGATCTCAACTGATAAAAACAGGGCAAATTGTGCATTTATTCTGCTTGGAGCCATGTAGTTTAATAAAAAGAGTACTCTGTTTAGGTTTGTTTAAAAAAGAATTCAAAAAACCCAACCCCTCTCAAAAAAAAAAAAAACAACAAAAACCTAGAAGAATTCCTGTGGAGTTGGCTGAACTTGAATAAATGCCAAAGTAAAAGTAGATGCCTTTATTTTCTAAGGAGTAATTTGTTTGAGGATCTCAAAGTACTATTAAACAAAAGCTCAACATTCCTGTGGGAGAGGTTTTATTAGCAGAGACACGGAGTTAGCTGTTTTTGCCTAAAGTCAGGAACAAGGCAGGGTAGATGTGCACCCTGTAGACAAACTAAGGCATATAGAGAGCGTAAGCTTTTGTGAATGAGAGCTCGGGGCTTCATCAGAGGCTTTGTTACTCATTTGGAAAGACATAAGTGACAAGGACTCATCCAACCTCTTATCAAGTCCATGACAGTCGGTATGATAATCCAGCTACTTTTGCTATCCATTAGGCTGTACTAACTAGCAAATGTACACTATATTCAAATGCCTAAAAGATGTCCAGCAAGTTCAGCAGGCTACAGGTGCTCTTTTTCATATCTCAACATCCTTCCAATGATAGAGCTGCTAGTCATTCCAATGAACTTGCTAGTCATTCCCAGAATTAACACTTTAAAGAGATTTTAGCACCTGTACTGCATCCCTCACTGCTTTCCCCTCACCTGAATTCAAGAGATGACTTCTTGTTCTAACAATGAATGATTTTTAACACTTAGTTAAATACCCAGAGAGTGGTGGTGGATAGGTCTTTTTCCACCTGGAGGGATGTGGGCAGTGGGGTCCCGCAGGGCTCAGTCCTCGGGCCTGCACTGCTCAACATCTTTATCAGTGACTTGGACAAGGGGGTAAAAAGCACCTGTTCAAATTTGCAGATGACACTAAGATGTGGGGAGAAGTAGGAAAGCTAGAAGAAAGGAATAGGCTACAATCGGACCTAGACAGGTTACAGGGGTGGGCGGATGAGAACAGGATGGGATTCAACACAGACAAGCGCAAAGTGCTGCACCTGGGGAGGAAGAACCAGCACCATACCCACAGGCTGGGGAACTCCCTTCTCGTCAGCACAGAGGCAGAAAAGGATCTTGAAATCATTACTGATGCCAAAATGAACATGGGCTGACAGTGTAGGGATGCAGTCAGGAAGGCCAACTGTACCTTGTTATGCATCTATTTATGTATCACGAGCAGGTCCGAGGAGGTGATCCTCCCCCTCTATGCGGTACTGGTCAGGCCGCAGCTGGAGTACTGCGTCCAGGTCTGGGCGCCGCACTTCAGGAGGGATGTGGACAGCATGGAGAGGGTCCAGAGGAGGCCACTCGCATGATCAGGGGGCAGCAGGGCAGGATGAGGAGAGGCTATGGGACCTGAACCTGTTCAGCCTCCACAAGAGAAGGCTGAGGGGGGATCTTTTGGCCTGTTATAAACTAGTCAGGGGGGACCAGCAGGCACTGGGGGAGTCCCTGTTCCCCTGAGCACGACCAGGAGTGACCAGGAATAACGGTCACAAGCTGGCAGAGGGCAGGTTTAGGCTGGATATCAGGAGGCACGACTTCACGGTCAGGGCGGCTAGGGTCTGGAACCAGCTTCCAAGCGAAGTGGTGCTGGCTTCTACCCTGGAGGTCTTTAAGAGGAGGCTGGATGAACACCTAGCCGGGGCTGTCTGACCCCAGCATCCTTTCCTGCCATGGCAGGGGGTCGGACTTGATGATCTGCTCAGGTCCCTTCCAACCCTACAAACTATGAAATAAAACAACAAGCATTACATAGCAGCCCAAGTAATTATTTCTTAAATGAATCTTCTGAAATTCCTGAAATGCAATAGCCGACCTGGAATATCAGTGTAGTGAAGAGGGAAATGGAGAGTAGGAAACAACAGGATGAATACCCTGCCATGAGAGGCTTATTTGCATTTAAAAGTAAGAATTAAAATTGGGCAGTATTGAAGGAGAAACTGAATAGACGCAGATATTTAAAGACACTCCCAATGGTTTTCACAGTCTCCCGCATTAACACTTTATCTGTTCTGCTTTACTCCCAGGCCATTGCCACATTACACTCAAGGAAATGGAGTAAGAATGGGCTTCAAGCTTTCCAGCTACCTTTAATAAATCAGAGGGACACAAAACCTTGAAGGTAAATTATAAGCAACTGCTCATCATCTTTATTATATTCACTCTATGAAATTAAATTAATATTAAATCTATTAAATTAATCTAGGTGGTGTCATCTGAACCCAGTGCTCTTTCCTGCCCAGAGCAGGGGGTTGGACTCGATGACCTACTGAGGTCCCTTCTGACCCTAACATCTATGAATAAATACATAGAAATTTTTTTAAAGATTGTAAACAACACCAAAGAAAAAAATCTCCACATCTTGAAAAATACCTGTAACCCTAAGAATATGCAGAGGTACCAAGGGGGAACATCCTCAATTGTGTATATCATGTCAGTTCTCTGTGCGTCTAAACTTCCACTGCTGTCCAACGTCTCCGCCAGAGAGCTCTGTCAAATTGAAAGATGGGGGAGGGGAAAAAATTAAAAGACAGCTGCAGTGAATATTACAGAAGAATAAACTGAACTGGAAATATTAGGGTACTTAAAAGGCGCTCAGAAAAACACACCTGTATTATTTCCCAAACAACATTAATGCTCATTACAGCTTAATAAACAAATCATACCTTTGAGATGACCAGTTGATATCCTCAGTTCTACAGCTACTGCATCTGTGTATAAAAGATGCGCTCTCTCAATCTCTCTCATAACCTATCCCCTGCCTATTCATACTGACATAGTATAATGTTCACTTGTGATATAACTAATCTGGCAGCAAATTATGCCAAAGCAAATGGAGATTATCATGATAGACTTGTTTGTGTATATACATATAAAAAAGGAGAGTGTGAAAAATGAGTATGTAGAAAAACAATCAACAACGGATGTTTCAACATAAAATGGCTTTACTTACATAATAGTTCTTAACTGAGGACAAGGGACTAGTTCCTTGTTGTAACAATTACTTCCTAAGCCTACTTTGAGTTGTCTCAATCCATTTTTATCTACCAGAGTTTTGCTTTTTACCCCACAGGATCTTAGTGAAGTAGGGTGGAAGTGACCTCACAAGGCCAACTAGTCCAGCTCCTTGCTCAAGGCAGAGTCATCTCATCCTATCCCATCCAAGCATTTGTTTAACCTACTCTCAAAAACCCACAAGGATGGAGATTCCACAATTTCTCCAGGTAGCTCGTTCCAATGCTCAGACACCTTAGAAGTCACAAAGCTCATTCTAATCTCCAGCTTTCATTTCCCTGGCTACAGCTTGAGGCCATTGCACCTAGTCTTGTCCCCTACAGCCACAGAGAAAAGCCCATCTTCCTCCTCTCTATAATCACTCTTTAGGTATTTGAAGATTGTTAGCAACTCCCCCCCTCAGTCTTCTCTTCTGCAGGCTAAACAACCCTAGTTTTTTCAGCCTTTTCTCATAAGTCATAACTCCTACATGCTTAATGAAAAACATACCGATATAGTTATATCAGAGCAAGTTGGTGGTAGATTTACCACAGCCCAACCAAATTACTCTGGATTTACATAATAATTGAGATCCAAATCTGGCCTACATACTCGAATATGTCCTAGTTTGGAGGAGGTGGGTAAATGACTGAACACTGAACTACATGTCCTGACATACCTTCCAGCCTGCCCACATATTCTGCTAAGCTTCCAAAAGCAACACAGTTGTTTTCAAAATACTTCTTAGTAAATAGCGTAAAAAAGATTAGTTTCCACACGGAAGACTTAAAGCTGAGAACAAAACACCTTGGTGCTTTTTAGTGCCAACAGCAGGAGGAAGAAATTTGATTTTTATCATTTTAAGCCCTGGATGATAACTTATGCAACACTACCTTGCCCCAATTCCCATTTGGACTGAACAAACTCATGTGAGGAAGCCTACAACCAAGTTGGGAACTCTGCCAGACTCGTGACTTCAGGTTAAGCGTTCTCCCCTTTTCACTTTTACTGCAATGCACCTAAGTATGACTCTCAAATAACCACCATTTAATTTATCCTCTAACAGCTTATGGGAATCAACTGATCCATGACATTAGCTTTCCACACCAGGGTGATTTAGTAGAACACACAACTGCTTGGGCCACATTTTCACTTCTCAGGGAAGTTGCACATCAGCTTGTGGAAGAATGGAGACTTCAGGGGTATGGATAGAGTAAAATGATACAACTAGCCTAGAGGCCAACTCAAAGCAGTTGTTTAAGCGAGCACTTCTGTTTTATTTTAGCAAAAGGCACAGCTTAGGGTCACCAAGGAAGAATGGTTCCTTTTTTCTTCCAGTTAACAGACCAGCAGCACCATTAAGGTGATGTTTTCACCGATGAAAACATGGTGTGTTTTTACAGCAGGATAGCTGCTGTGCAATAGACACTCCATTATGAAAACACAATGGAGACAAGCACTTTAGATTTACTGAGTGGCAAACCAAAAGAGGTCAAGCAAGGGTAGGTGACATAGCATGTACTATACATGAAAAACTCCGAGTGGTTTATCCCAACTTACCATTTCAGAGATCTATGTGCCACGGGTTTGCTCACACAGTCTTTTTGTGTCTAAGCCTAACCAAGCCTAAGCAAAGTGATCAGAAAACTTGCAGCATTTTTATCTGATCCAATATCTTTTGTGACAAGTACAAGTCTTAATCATTCTATATCACTAGTAAACCAAAAATATTTTCCATCCTCTAAATTCATACTTGGCATACTTGCAGAGATTATTTTATTTTTGAAGGAGTCTTCAACTATTGTTATAATCCTGTCTGTTTTGTCTGCAAATGACAGCTGAGTCACCGGGCTTGAGAAATCCATTCAGTCACGAGTACATGATGCATGAAGTTGTCATAGGGCATGTATCATCAACTTTTACATAACCTAAGCTTTCATTCTTAAAGAAAGTGAATGGGCTAGACCCATAATTAGTGTAAAGCCCTATCTAATATGCACCAAGGGAAAACAATTGTTATCATCTTAAATCTGCAGGGAGCCAACATCTTTGCTGCTCCTTGGCTCTTTGCTAAGCAATGGCCTGGTGAAAATCACCTGACTCCTTAATTCTGAGTCACCAGGCTTGAGAAATCCATTCAGTCATGAGTACAGCAGGATGTGACCATTTAAGTGCTACCCACAGAATCCTAAATACCACCAGCAGAACACAATATATGCTTACAGTACAGGATATTGTACACAGCAACAGTTGCGTCTAACAGTAAATGGATAATTGATAAAGTCCTTTCCTTTCAGTTTGTGTGTTTCAAGTCATAGTAAATGGTCTAAATTTGAGCAGGCTTTAGTGAATAAAGTACACAGTACAAAAACCAGAGAAATATCCAGAACGGCACAGGGCTAGCTGAACAATGAATGTCAAGTGTAATATTATTGTTGCTACACATGATTATCTTGGCTTCATACAGAGTAAGAAGGGGCAACGCATGAGAACCATGGAAGAGAGATAAAAATATAATTAAGACAGACAAATACACGCTTTGAAATCTGAAGACCTCTAATTTAGTTGTGCAATTCAATTCTCAATTTTCAATAAATCTGTTTATCAGGTTTTAACTGCTACCACCGGTAGACTTCACCTTGGCCATGGTCTATAGCATCCAATATCAACACCAGGTAAAACCTGCAACTTGCCAGTTGTCAAAATACCCCTTTACTGAACCATATTTAACGAATTACTCTATTAACCAACTTAAGTGATAGGAGGAATGATAAAAATCACAGTGGCACTCTTCCCAATTAACTCAGCCTCCACAGCAGAAAGCCACCAGATTTTCTATATCCAAACCCCTAGGTCTTTGTGGGGGGCTGGTGTTTTAGACGTTTTTGTCAGCAATGATAACATTCTTCTGAAATAGATTGCAATTCAAAATGATACTGGTAATTAGCCTTTCAAAGCTATTACTAATGACACCTCAGAACTTCAAAAAGCAAACCAGGTAGTGTTACAGAAGCAGAACTACACAGCTCTAACTACTTTAGATATGCCCCTAATAGTTAACAAAGCACCCTTCCAAAAATGTTAATTATGGCCTTCCTAATAAAAAAGCACATTTCAAATCCAACGCTGATCATGAAATAAGACTGCAAGTCTTGTTTGGAATTTAGGTTAAAAACAGGCAGTGGTAAACCTGAGGAAGAGGCCAAGATTGTAAAGGAAGTCACTTGGATGTGGATGTCTAACTCCCATTTATGACTTTTGAAGTTGTTTTGCTGGTGATGGGGGAGACTTTCAAGGACAGATAGTGACAACATCACCAGTGTTTGTAGTCCTTTTATAAAATGAAAATAGAAAACACTGCTAATATTTGCCATCACCTTATTAATCATTTTGCTAGAATATCACGTTTACTGAATTGCTGCTCATCATCCTGTGCTATCCAACTCATGGCTTCTTGGAAGGGGCAGGCAGGGAAATAACACCATTAACCATAGGAAGATCTCACCCATATTAGAAATTCACGTTGTGCAGCTGAATAAACACTGGGGACCTTTCTCAAGGAGCGTGATAAATTTTTAATGTTTCCTCTGCACAAACTACCCTATGCAAACTGTGTAGAACATTTAAGTCCTTATAAATGAGCATCCCTCTCAAAGCATGTCTACCAGAACAAAAAGCCTGATCACTCTTAACTCAGTTCCTGACAGAACCAATTCACCCAAACACAACCACACCGTCCACTACCCACATGACCCACGTAGCTATAATCTAACACCTTTAACATAATCAGCTCAAGTAATCTTCAAGGTATGGAACTGAATCTCTATGGGTACTGCAGAAGTTTGTTAGGCTCATCTACAAGCTCAGAACTGAGCTGCTATTCTCATGGGCCACTTGACAAGCAGCACCCAACTTTGTGGCATGCCTGACAGCATGGACCGTGCAAAGGTTGCTACTGCCCACCACTTCTCCCTCTCATGGAGGCATAGTGCAATCATTACATTGTATATGGATGGTATGGTGATGATGTGCATCCCTAATGCAAGGAGCAAGTTCAAGAAAGCCTGTTATGTGAATGTCCTCAACTTCCCTCAATCAATTAAGAGAGTGATTTGCCCAACGTATTTCTTTCCTTCCTGGAAGAGCAAAAGAAAACCATCATCTCTTGAAGCTCCTGGCTAGTTATTATAGTTGTTGCCATGCTCCACATAAGAGCCAAGTATTTAGCTGGTTAAAGATGAGAAGGTTTTAATCTAAAGGTGCAATTTTAAAGAGATATCATAACATTGGAACAAGAAGCTGTGCTGATGCACTGTCTTGAACTTAATGCAGGCTTCCTGAACTATGATTTGAATTTATGTGAAATATATACATGATGAACTGAAATCAACTGTTTACAGTCCAAAGTAACAGAATCAGCAAAGACTCATACTGGTTTAACATTTTCAGTCTGAGCTATTCAAGTTAAATTAGAGCAAAAGTTTGTTTAGACAAAGCCTAACTCAGAGCTCATTTGATTGGAAGACCTTTTGTCTGTCTCTGTCAATGAATGTACAGATAAGCAGATAGTGGAATGAGACAATTTAGATAAATGCTGGAAAATCAAAACCAAGCCAATCGGTGTCCTTTTGATGGGAGTCTGTCTGAACAGTTAATAGCCTACCAGCAGAAGACTGAGAAAACATTAAATGGATCATATGAAGGACCTGAACCTTACTCATAATGCTTTGAGAAAATAATAAAAATGTCCTCTACTCAGAGGAAGGATCAGACACTTGGCCATATGAGAAACATGAAGAGGATGACACGTCACTACAGCCTTAATATGGACATATATGCTACAAAGTATTTGTCTCCTATAATTCTCATTTCCACAACGTTCTAGAAAGAAAGAAAATGACCCAAAACTGCCATGTCCCAAAGGTGTCTGAATACCTTTCATCAATAATCAGAAGAATCGTTACCTTACTACAGACTCATGTAAAGATTCAAAATTACCCACATCCTCAATATGAGAGCACAGCTAAGAAATCCAACCTACTGGAATTAGCATAGCTTTGCATACAGAAACTAGGCAAAAAACTAGACTTGATGTACGACCAGTCCCTTTAAACAACTCTTTGGTAGACATTCAACCATACCACCTTGTGCCAAAAGGCACTTTAGAAAAAGCATAAGGGTTGCAGATATTGTTCCAGTTTAGTCTGGTTGCATGCAACAAGGGACTGGTTCTGCTGCAGCTCTGTAGTTTACTGGCAGCAAGATCTTGTAACCTCAGGACCCACAGGAACTTGGGCTTTGCACAGAAGGGAAAAGCCTATGGTCTTCTGTTTCCTTTTCTTTGAGCCAATCCATTTTATCAGTCCTAAATGCTTTCAAAATAGAAGAGGTGTATGAGAGGATATAAATTTCTGGATGTACAGATCACATAAAAAGGCCAGACACTGCTGAAAGCTACTAAAAACAGCATATTAGGCATTAAGAAAGCTGTCTGTGCACCCTAATGTTTTTGCACCTCAGCTTTTGAATGCCCATAACCTAGGGTCGGACTCCACCTGAAGGTAAACTCCCACGTTAATCCAAGTCAATGTACTTCAGCACCGCCATCATGAGAACTAATGACAACACCATGAGACAGAGAAACAACAGATGGGAGTCTGTCTGAACAGCATAGCAGTACTAGCTGTATAATGTATTTAAAATTTACATATGTACCTTTTCAGCTATGCCATTTTCTGTGGTGTAAATTGCCATGAGCTCTGTGTCCTCTGTATCCTGATCACCACTGGATGTTGCTCCACCGTTTATCACAACCTTAAAAAGAAAAAAACCCCATACAACTATTTTAGCTTGGTAAAGATGAAGATTTCTGCGCAGACCTGTTTGATGTCAAGCAATGCTGAAAATATGCCGAGTTAATCAACATTAAGAATGAAATCAACTTCAGAACAAAATATCAAGTAATGAGCATCGTAGAATTTACATAAGCTCTACATTATCCTGGATAATAAAATGCGACTGTGGCATTAAGATTGCTCTTCACTTATACCCAAACTGTAGTTAGGATATGGAGACAAGGAGGAGTGGTGAATCAAAGAAACAGTTTCCAAAACCAATGAGAAAACACAGATAAACACAGTCTGTCACACTCACATTTCAATCTTCATCAGCTGATTAGCAACAACAACAACAACAAAAAAAAGAAAAAATCCAAGTACAAGTCTCCTGCTTTTAAATATCTTTGTCTCAGTGTAAAGGTATGTGGAGACTGCTGCAATATTCTGTTAAAACCCCCTACAGTGCCTCCACTTTTGTTACTGGAATTATTTATTCTTCTTATCCTGTGAACAGTGTGTAAGTATATAAAAAAGAGCCCCTCTTCCACTATCAAGGATATCAAGTCCTAGTCAATTGAAGTTCACGTGCAAACTGAAGCCCAAACTGCAATCAATACAGAGCTCACTATTAATCTTCCACAGCAGAACAAAGATAACACGTACAAAATTATCAAGTTAGCACTGGGGACAGAAAATAGCAGAGACAATACTGAAAAGCAATAAGGATGGGAGCTAATTTGCTATTCTCTCTATGGAAGACATTAACACTCCATAATATATTAAAAATTACATTTTTAAACTAAAAATTCTACGCCAGCTATTTCACATTAGGATGCAATAAAATAGATTCATAAAAACATGACCCCATTGGCAAAGTTACTGGCTTCAAGATTTCAAGTTGAGGCCAGGATTTCACCCAGAAATGCAACAACATGGCACCTATCTGTACAGAATCTCTGTGCCATATGAGACAACTCAGCTGTAATGCTCAATTACACAAGAAAAAAACTGAAGGGGGATATACAAAAAAGTCCTACAGAAAAAGTCTTGTTCAAAGGGAAGAGTACACTGAACAGCAATGTACAAGATGTACTGTACCAAGATCCCCCACTGCCTATCCCTGTGAATACAGTTGCACCAATGCCCACCATTTTTTAAAAGAACATCCTCAAAGTATGTGACATATCACCAAATTATTTGGCTAAGAGAAGACTGATCTTAAATATCAGTCTCTCTCAAACCTATGTAATGCAGTAGCTAAACATAAGGAAGTTTTACTAAACTGGGTCTGTGATCATGAATTCAAAAACAGTTTTAGCTGAACTTCAGTGAATATAGAGAATTGTTGGCTTCCTCGAAAGAAGGAAAGGGAAAGATTTGGTTAAGTTCTAATACAGTCTTCAGGAGGAGCAAAGTAAGTCTTTGAAAATTAAGTCTCCCTTTATTATGGAATATTTTAATATACCACCGTGAAGTCAATGGTGTGAATTTTCCTGAGCCCCATCCATCTCGTTTTAGATAGCTTATTCAATAAAATGTCAAAGCACATGGGAAACATTTTCCAGTCTGACTTGTGCAGAGGATTACTTGCTTTTCCCTTAAAACCTTTAATAAACCAGAAACAGGATGCCAAGCATTTCAATCTGTTATTGAATTCCAGGCTTCTAGTTATGGAACAAATACTAATTATCTGAATAATATAAAACACTGGTCTTTTTATAGGCATGTAAGCAGCAGGAGACTACTTTAACTTAAGTGTATATTGTGATAATCAATTGAGTTTCTGAATAAACCAATCCTTACTTTATGCTTGAAATTACATGTATACAACATGAACTGCAGTGTTCAGCATTTCCAGTGTTGCCAAAATTCCTGCAGAAAAATAAATATATAAAAATGCCCCAGCTTATGGGTTTGATACTACATCTGCAAATTAGAAAGACAAAACAGAAACACAGAAAGAAAACTATTAAGGCCCTATGAACAGTAAGATTAAGCCAAAGGGCCCTTTATCAATTTGTTTTTATACTTGTTATTTGGCTCCATAAAGACCATTCTATTTCTGCTTTCTCCCCATGTTTTCATTTAATATTTAACTCCACAGACTTTCCAGACTGATACTGTCAGGTTATGGGATTCTAGCAAATCAATCAGGGGTTTGATTAGAAACAAAACAATCATTAAAAAAAAAACACAGAGCCCAGGAAGGGTTGAACTGCAGGCAAAAATTGATTGATTTTTGTTTACTAATCCAGCTTCAGGACTTTAACCAGCACTGCATATGCTGAAAAGATATGTTAACTCCTTTTCTCCTCACTGGAAATTTTTTTGGATAAAAAGGCTTGCCATTTCAGAGGATCCTATTATAATCCAGCTTGCTTGTTCAGGAAGGCACTGCCTCAGACTGTTATAATCTTCTGCTCATGGACTGGTAAAGCAAAAGTGAACCAACATCATTTTATAGCTACTTTGAAGCCTAATGTTTTAAGTACAACCTAATGTTTTAAGTTGAAAACCAACTAGGTAGGAAGTCACAGGAGATTTTAGCTTCTGTGTTAACAGTTTCCACAGGTGAGAAAACATTACTGAACACTGAGAACCCAATTCTTACTCTAGCTAGAAGCAGCAGACAGAACTCAATCTGTGATGATGAAAGAGGAGTTCACCTCTCAACTGTGTGTACAAGCTGGCAGACAACTGAACTGTAACCCACAACGATTTGGAAAGTTAATTTCTTTTGAGGTTCTGGGTTAAAATGATCCGCGGTTTGTCAGAACAGTTATGCAAGATTAGAAAAAAAGTCACATACAAATCCTTTTCTTGGCCTGAACATGATTGAATTTTAAAGGAACGAGGTTTATTTTACAACAATTTAAAGACTTTAAAACCAAAATAAGATATCCATTACAATATCCAGCAATCAACATTTATGTTTTAACAAACATGCTTTTAGATGCATGGAAGAGCACCATGATCTGCCTTAGGCCCAAACAAACATGATGTGTGGCATTTGGGGCTGAACACGTTTGCCACATTAACAAAAATACATATTCCAAGTTAAAACTAACGGATGTTTTGTCTGTGCAGGAACTTCAGGATTAGGCTGAAAAGAAGAATTAACAAATAATACTAAGTGCAAACCTGAACTGTAGCCTTGTGTTAGCATATAGATTGGTACCTTAGTAGGATTCTAGCATAACACACTAATCCAGTTCAATACGGTCTACACTTCAAGACCATTCAAAAACATAATATTTGTAGGCAACCAGGGTGCTACAAAGGTATTGTCAAGTACCAAGGTACAACAACTTCAACAGCAGTGTCAGAACCCAGGGGTAAAACAAACCAAAACAGTGGAAATATGCAAAACATACCATGCTTCTTCAACCAAGTTGTTATTTTAATAAATCAGCTGTCCTGCTAATGAAGAGCAGTCATATTCTGAAGGGCATGTACATGAGAATTCCTGTTTCCAGCACAATGCGACAGCAAAGCTGACTACTGTGCTGGCACCTTCAAGGGGGAGTGCCTGCAAGGGTGGCTGCAAGATTTTAACAATTAAAAATAAATAAATTATATTTTTGGGATAGATAAATCGATCTTAGATATAGCAATATATATCTTGGATACACTATCTACCATTTTTCACTTGGGAAGATAGTGTCTGCAATACAAGTCTTTAGAACATGAGTGAAGGAATTATGAGACGGGAAAGACCAAAGTTGCAGGAAAGGATGAAGACAGAATTAAATTAATCCAATACTGCATAATTCTGTCAAAATAAAACCTTCATCTTGCCCCTACCTAATCCAGGGGCAGCGACAAAAAAAAGAGCCAACTAAAAATGCCAGAATGTCAGGCAGAGTTGGAAGATGGTACTAGATAGTAATAAAGACGAAGTGTGTACAGCTCTGGACACCACGCACTCCTTCCTTCTCAGACTGATCAAAATCAGCCCTTGACCCTAAAACTAAGACTTACTGGCTACTATGATCTCTAAAAAGCAGAGATAATCTTTCTCCATTTTATGCAGCACTGAGCCATCTGTTGATATTCCAGCTCATCACTGCCCCTGCATTAGGTAGGCAATCAAGATGAAATTAAGAACAAAAAGGAAGGAACAAAAGCTTTTGTTTAATTATCTTAATCCTGAAAACAGACACAAAAGTAGAACACACTACATATTCCTGGGGTTTGGTATCAAGTTTTGGCATCCACTTTGTCCGAGCAGTTCTTAGGAACTGTAATGTACTTGCATGTCCTATTAAGGACTTGTTTTTACTATGTCTGACACAGCTAGGGATACCTGCTCTTTCAAGCATCTTTGGTTATACAGCGGTGTTGGGGAACTGCATTACCATCTATTTAACGTCCTGTTGCTCAGATAGCTACAGGACGCACATGGTGAACCTACAAATATTAAGAGGCTATTTTATGATTCTAAAGCAAGAAATAATCTCTCTCAGGATAACCTTTCACATTTGTGCATTAATTATTCCATCAAGCCTTGTGACAGGATTTCACACCAACCGTGCAAAGATAATAACTAGTAACTCAAGACCAATTATGAAAGACTCATTCATTAATTCCAAGCATTTGTTTTAGAAAAACAGAAGTATGACACCCTTCTGTTTTCTACAAGGCTGATATTTTATAACAGACCTTAAAAATAGTATTATGGTTTATTTTCAAAAAGCTCGTATCCTCATGGCACTGACTATATTAACTATATAACTTTTGGCCTATTTTTAAATGAGGCTGTAATGACTGAAACAAAGTTAGTATCCTGACTTCTGAAAAACTGTACATCTCGAGCGATACTCCAGCTTCGCAGTGTTGAAAGTAATCATTAGGTGTCATCATCTTGCTTTATATAGGTAGTTGTATGGGAATAAGAGACAGGTGAACCATGACAACAAGCCAATAACATATTTTCAGCGTTGCTTTATTCTAGGAAACATTTTACCAAGTGGAAAAATAACAAGGGGACAACAAAGGAATTCTCTAATATTTTTCCTTCCATATTTCATAGGTTCCAGTTCTACTCATTCTTGGACCAAGTCGTTCCTTCCATCTGAAAACTTTAAGTGATATTTTAAACCAGAGGTGGCCAACCTTTGGCTATGTGTGGTATGTGATACATTGGGGAGGGGAGGTAGGACAGGAAGCAGAAGGCAGAGCAGCTGATCAGGCAGGAGAAGGGGATTGGAATGGCATCTGGGAGGGTGCATGCTAGCCAAAAAAAGGTTGGCCCCCACTGTTTCAAAGATTCCTCCAACTGGAAAGGGAAAAACAAACTCCTATAATAAAATCACAGTTTTAGCACTAAGGTCTTACTTCCTTCACAAATCTCTTATGCCAAACAATTTATTTGTGCTTAATTTTGTCATTCATATCACATAACCTATATTGGAGACACACAGATGTTTTAAATGCATTAGGACAATTCCCATCTCCTACTTGGCACCTGAATGTGCCCAGCTGAAGCATTTGCATTGTTTTACTTGCTCAAGTGGTATGTACACCTTGCTGTCATTACAGTAAGCTGCGATATGGGAAATGGTTCAAATTTAGTTTTGTGTATTCATGAGAATTACCAGACACTATCTTATGTATTAACTGACTGTCAGTAAATTCTCAGTTAGGAATGTCCACTGGTTGGAGCTAAGTTTTCTTTCTATTCAAAGGCTACTTTTGCAAATGCAATTATATATTCTTGTTTTCAAATCACAAGAGAAGAAAAGAGTGCATACATTCAAATCCCAGTTGTATTGCCAAGACAGGCCAAACTCAATATGCAGCCAGCCAGTTTCCTAACACTTCGCCCTTCTAAGCAGCTTATTTTTTTTAGAAGGTGCCATATTACATTTTTGTGCCCCTTCCCATAACACAACTCAAACTTAAGAACGATTTGGACCAAGCTTACTAGACATGTGAATTCTACTAACTCTGATCTGGATATCCAGGTTTTGAAAGGGAACACTAATTGGAGCAATGGTCATTTAGGTTTAATAGGTGCACAGTTTAGCAAAAATAAAAGTTGCACGCAGCACATACAAAGTCAAATTCCCTAGGACTGCAAGAACTGTAACAAGTATGCCATATCATTCTTTAGTAAACCTCAGAAAAGCAAAGACGTCAATTGTCCAGTTGCAATTAAATTGGATTAGTTTTTGTATTATAACCCTTTACGTACAAAGCAAGTATTAGACAAATGCGATACTAGACATTTTCCTTTGTTATGAATGTTTTTTTGGAAAAGCTTCAACTGAAGAATTAAGCAAATAATTGGGAAGATAATTCAAGACAGCAACAGACTAATGGAGAGATTATCTTTACCAGCACTGCCTGAGAGACACTTTGCAAGGACTGAAGTGACCCATCGGACGGGTCTTTTCCCAAAGAGACTTGTACTGCTGGACTGAGGAACTTTGCATGCAAAGGACTGACAACATTGCATGGAAGTGAAACAGAGAGCAGAGATTCCACGAGAGTAGACTATGGCCCCAGAGGCCCTTTCTAGTCCTGTACCACTCAGTATTTCAACATCTACAAGGCTCCTGTGAATATCCTGACACTGTGCTTAAGCTTCTGCTAATCCAGATACCTGAAGATGACAGAAATGTTTTATAACAAAATAAAGTTCTTGAAACTTTTACTTACAGGGAGAGTGAAAAAAGCCGGATGTTTAGACTCATCTTCATATTTGCCTTCTGTTGAGCTTCCAGTCTCCACTGCTTTAGACGTAGTGTTCTTACCAATCCCCATTGCTTCCAGATTGCTAATGACTTTTATATAGTAGTTAAACTGAAATTTATGGAATTTGAAGCTGTACAGCAACAGGACTATTTCTGATAGAGAGGGCAGCACCTCTGGAAATTAGGAAAGCACCAACTAGTCCTGCTGGAACATTAGGTTCTACGAGTGCCGATGGCGTCTCTTGCACCTAGAAATGAAGAAGCGAAACTAGTTAAACGTCTTTAAAGAATGACACTGTAAGATACTAACATAATCTGTTATGAAGAGTCATGGACACTGCAAGTGCATCTCAGCAGCTCTGTTATACAATACCACACACAAAACACTGATATTATTTATCATCAGGATTTCCTCTAAAGGGTCGGAGAACGGCAACCTCAGAGTTCCTTCTCTGTTAGCTAGCAATTTAAAATCTTCCAGCGCTGGGTCCTTCCAGACAACACCCTCCAAGTTGTTAATTTTCTCCCAACCTAGGATACAACAAACAACAATGGCAAACAAACAAGGATCTTCTACAATTCCGCTTCCTTGGATCAAAGAAGAACTAGAAGTGAAATGGCTATCACAATGCAGCAGTCAACACTTTTGTCTTCACTGTCCATAGTTAATGTACTATTTTCTGACCTTATTCTGAAAGCTGTCCTGATCTATGATAATACTTACATTTTTTTTTAATTTAACTAAGAGAAATCAAGCTTGGCTAAAAGCAAGCCAGAGAACAATAATAATTCACAACAGGAGTAAGAATCCAGTTACAGTTCAAAATAGTGAATAACTATATGCAACTGGCCATTTTCCATACAGAATTACTTTTTGCTTGCATTTAAAGGTTATCAGAAGTCTTAGGGAAGTGATATTTTTTATTAGACAAACTAGATGCTTGCAAAAAAATGTCTTTATTTGCAAGCTTTTGGACACACATGCTCTTCCTCAGGCATAGTAGCGTTCAAAGATTATAACACTTCTCCCAGGTGGAAATGAAAATTCAAATTGCAGAGGAGCCTGCTCCAACTTTTATCTGAGCCTATTTTGCATAAAATGAACTTTTCCAACCAGGAGATCTTACACCCTCTGCTCTTCTATGCGATCTGAATTTTCACTTCCACCTGAGAGAAATTTTTAGTCTTTGCACTCTCCTATGCCTGAGGAAGGATGCATATACCCAAAAGCTTGCAAATAAAAGGAATTTTTTTTTCAGCAATCTAGTTGGTTTAATAAAAGATGTTACCTCCCCAAGAGTTCGGATTACTTTTGCCTGCAGACTAACACAGGTGCAACCTGTATCTTGGAAGTAAAAAGTAAGTTACTTATGTCATAGGTAGAGTTAAAAACTGCACGCAGACTTTCTCCACATACTATTATTCATTCTCTCATGTCTTGTCTTGGCCATCAGCTCAATACCTCTAATAATGAGATGTGAGGCAATGATGTCAAACATGGACTACCCTTTTGAGAAGGCACAAAGTTGTATTTTTATCACTATGTAAACTTCAGAACTTTGAACTTTTTTTTTTTTTTTTTAAACAGTAGGGAACTGAGAAGCCACACTGTAAAATGTTCATTAATATAACTAACAGCCAATTTTCACAGAAAAGTACTGGAACAGATACAAAGAGAAGCCTTGTGAAAGGCTTCAATCTTTTAGGCTAATTAGATTTTATGCTCAAGATGCATATGCAGTTTCAGTTTTACCCCAGCCCAGACAGGTGCAAAGAGCTGATTTGAAATGAATCAGAAGATCTTTCAATAGAAATATCTAAAATCAGAAAGAGCATAAAAGGTTTGGAGGGGGTGGGGGAAGAATGGAGAGTGAACCACATTACAAGTTAAGTTCTGTGGTATTCATATAGTTTCATCTTCCACTGTGCTTTGTGTGGCATTAAAGGAAAAAACTGCATTTATTGAATTCTTTAGGACAACTGTAGCTTGCTTTATTTCTGCTTTGAATGATTAATTAGAACAAACATACTAGACATGTCATTCTTGCTTTTCGCACTTGACTGAAAGAACCCATTATAAACTAGAGAAAAAGAAAATTAGACTAAAAATTAAAAATATTTGCCTTCTTTTCTAGGAAGTTTCTCATCACAGTAACAAATCTCCTTTTAGGAAATATTGGTAAGTGTAGAAGGAGAGAGGCTCATCACCTTTTGAATACAAAGTTTATTAAAACTCAGACTTAAAAAAAAAAATGGAATGAATGGGTCCTCTAGATGAGAACGTCCTTGAAGCAATTATAGCACCTTTCTTGACTACTGTCAGCTCCTAATAAATAAGCTATTAGCTTTTGCAAGTTCAAAACTAGTGAAGCGTTGACAGCAATAAGAATGACACCACTAGCAGACTGCTCTGGAACCAGGACTAAACTGTGTTCAGGACATATTGTAAGGGTTCAGGCATTTTTGATCTGTTGACTTCTTTTCAGCAAACATACCTAGAGATTAATTTATCTAAAAGATGCTTAGCTAGGAATTCAAGGCCCACAAACTCATTTGATCTGCCTTCTCAAATAACTTCCAATTGTGTACCACTTCTGAATGAAACCATAAACTCATTCCATTTTGGAGTCAGCAGCGTGCTGGCTTCGAATGTTAAGCTCCTGCTTTCACAACAGAGAGCATTAGCATGTTGTAGGACCTGGAGCCAGTGCAATTTTTTCACAGCTTTTAAAAGGAAGAGTAACTTTACGGTACTTACATATTTACTAAATTCTGAAAAGAAACTTTACTAGAAAAAAAAGCTAAGTATCACAGACTCCAGTTTAGAACCCCAGGAAGTTGCATTTCTGAAAAATCTCTCAAGTAGCATCCAGCTCCTGTCACATGGCATTCTAGAAATTATTTATTTTTTTTTACTGTGACTTACACTGGGTTGGTCTGGAAGAGAACCAGAGGAGGACTCAAAAGGACAAAGTGATCCCAGAGGTAGGCTGTACCATAGCCACTGCTGTTCATGGTTTATCCTATCTTATTGTTGAAAGTTGAGGGACTGTCCTATACTCCACTGCTACAGAAAGTGGTTTTGCTCTTGGTGAAGGGAACATAGAACGTGGAAGACTAAAGCTTTAGGGCTGGCCGATGTAAAATGAGGAGCGAGGTATCAACACACCCTAAAGAACTGGGTGTCATGTACACGGGTTATAAGGCCCTTGTGCCCGCTGCCCTGAGAGAGGAGTAGACAGAGCTTAGGTTCAATACAAGCTGACCTTAAAGGAACAACGAAACCTCAAGTTCTACCAGTTGCACAGTAAGAAACTCAGAATCAGGGGAAACCTCTTCAGAGACAAGCAGAACATCTAATTTACACATCACAAGTTGACATTTTCTTTTTCCTTTGTTTTTTAACTAGCTAACTTCTCCCACAAACCCAGGGGCGGGCAATTATTTTGGGTGCAAGGGCCGCCTACTGAGTTTTAGCAAGCCATCGAGGGCCACATGACAGGCAGCCTGGGGAAGATTAATGTTAATTTTCTAAAATTTTTAGGGGTCCCACAGGCTGGATAGAATAGCCTGGCGGGCCGCATCTGGCCCGCAGGCAGCATGTTGCCCACCCCTGCACAAACCTGATACACACCTCAGCCCGCTCTACAATCAGCTATTAAAACTTGGATCGATCCAGGGTAGCAACACTTGGGTCTTAATACAAATATAAATAAATGCAGAACCCTAAAGTAACAACAGCCTGACTTTTAAAATCATGTCAGTGTTGCAAGTGCTCAGCAGCTAGAAGATCCCGATGTACAGTAATTAAGTATCTAGATATGGATTTGGACATTTCTGACCTTTAGAGATGTGAAGGCCTGGAAAAAAAAAAAGAAAAAAATATCGGAAAATAACATTTCCCCAATTTTTTCTGAAAAATTGGAAAAAATGAAATTAAAAAAATTAAAAGAAACCTCTTATGAAATACTTTCTTTTAGAATTTAAGACAAGGTATTCATATATTGCTACCCTTTACTCTCCAAAAATGTTTTCTAATAACTATGTAATAGGAAGCCTTTATGTAAGACTATAGTATCAGATCATTATAATTCCTGTACACCAAGGAGAAGCAGTACAGTACAACTCTCAAATGCAAGAGCAAGATAATTTTCTGCCCCCAGCAGACTTGGAAGCGGACCGGAAGTGCTTTTGGTCCATTTCCAGGTCTGCTGCCAAGCATGCTGGGGAGCCCCCCCATGCTTCTGTGAGCCCCAGAATCACAGCATTCACGTGCCCCTGGTACCTAGAGGTATGCAGAAAAAACATTTAAAACTGTGCCTATGTCCAAATCTCCAAATCGATTCAGAATGTTCCAATTTGATTGGGAGAGATTAAAGGGTCCTCTGATTTGATTCGGATTCAGAGATTTGGCCACCAAATTGGGCCGAATCTCCATCAAATTGAATCAGGGACTGAAGCTTCACACAGCCCTAATATCCACATACTACTGCAATAGAATGTGCATCGCATGGGCTAAACTTGCTTCTTAATGACATCATGAAGTCGGACATTCTGCAAAAGCTCTACAGCAATGCAAAAGAAGTTACGAAACATAAAAGCTACTCATATTGTAGCTTTAGTCTTTAAGAAGAAGCAGGAAGAAAAGAATGCAAAGAGTAAAACAGTGACACTCAAACTATAGTAAAACTAGATGGGGTGGAGTGGTGATCTCATTTGAAAGTTTACTAAAAAACAAAGAAGCCCTTCAAGAAACAGTAATAAGTGAGGATCTTAAAGTACCCAGAAGTGTAAGGAACACTGCACTTGATGAGGAGGTCTTCTGGGTTCAGCTGCAGAACTTCCCAAAGATTCTAAAGCCAATTTCTTCAGCAATCACTGCATCCGAATTGGACAGTGCACTTTTGTCAGACATTCCTTACCAAATGGCCCAGATAAAATCAACTGTTTTTAAGAATCTAAGTGCATCTCTGCTTACAAGTACAGAAGAAAGAAAAGTGAAAGACTTTATTAACAGACAGGAAGAATTCTGTTGCTAACCAATTCATGCTGCTGCAAATCTCTTGGATCAAAGGCAGAAACGTTAGCGGTGACAGCACTGCTACTGCATTTGACTGGATTACAAAACAAGCAACACACTTCAGACATGATGTTGGAAAGGTACTTTCAAATACTGTAGAATACAGAATGTCTTCAGGTATTTGGTCCAGGAACACAGTCTGGGACTGCCAAGCCTATCCCTCCTGCAATATGGTGGCAAGGCCTTTGTATGACACAGCCTCTGACTCCTCTTGCTTCTTGCCTCCATCTTCTGCAGCATGTGAAAAAACTGGTCTATGTTTGGAAATACTCACACCAAATCAAGGAATAAACCAACCTGTGAAAGAGTAGAGAAGCTCGTCTCAATCCAGGAAAACCTTGAGTTTTCAGAAGTCCATGAAGATGATAAGAATGAAGGATTAGAAGAAGCAGAAACTGCTGCTCGTGGCAGCTCAGAAACTGAGACTGATTAGACAAAGTTTCATGTAGCAAAATTTGTATTCGATGAGTCTTGGGGCTTTTTCCTCAACTCTTTTTCTAAAAAAAGAGTGCTTTCTGTATCTACTTGACACTGGAGGAGACTAAGTCCAGAATACAGAATAACTTTCTTGGCTTTGCTCTAATGTTGATTATTTCTTCGATTTTCAACTTTAACTTTTGCCTGCTTCTCATAAACTGGCAAAAACTAAGAGATGCTAGCTTCCTTAGAGTTCAGCATCTTGTAGCTCTATTTGTAACAAAAGTTAAAAACATTTTAAAGTAAATTCAATTAGTAAATTTGTAATTATTGTCTGAATAAACTATGCTTTTAAAATTTAATAAATATATCAAACATGATAATTTTACGAGCAAACCAAGTTATACATAATACATCATACTTTATGTTCTTATAGTAACAAAGCGAAGTTAGATCTATAAAGGGTGCTAAGCAAATAAGTATTGCATACATTTAAATTTTTTCCAAAATTTCATTTTTTTGTCCCCATGGCTTCAAAACTTCCAGAAAATTTACATCACTACTGACCTTAGGCTACAAAGTTTGAAAATAAATCGTTGCTGCATGGACTTCAGGGACTTGCAGAGTAGAATACCTGCTCGTATGCACTATATAGTTTGAAAGCTGACAGAAAGCAGAAAATGTCACTGGGTATCTTTCATTGTCAGCATGCCAATATTCCACGTTAACAAGATGGCACCATTGTTTCAGAGAAGAATATATCATGGACTCTAAGGACATGCTTTCATATGTTGCTACATCTAGCAGTTAGCTGAAAAAAAATTTGGTCGAGTAACAAGAACACTGGACAGTCTGCTACATGTGATCCAAAAGGTAACTAGGTCAAGTAGACGATGCTGCTCAATAATACCGTACACACGGTCCCCAACAACTTGACTGCCAAAAGACATTTACAAAGAGATGGGTAGGAGGCAACTCAGACTAAGACCTATGGGCCCTTGTACATGTAATGAAATTATCCCTTTTAGAAGTTTAATTGCCCCTTTCAGCAATTTAATTGCATAACAGTGTACACGTTTGGGGGCATATTGTGATTAAATTCCGTAACAGTGTACACCTTCATCAGAGTATTTCAATTTAACTGACCTTTTTACGTAGCAAAGGAAAACACATCTGATGTATTTTAGTTTACCATGTAACAAGTGACAGCGATATTCGTCATGTGTACAAGGGCCATACGAGTTGCCAGAGAAAATCCAAGCAGGTGCTGGGGTGGATGCTAAGGGACAATCTGGAAGAGATTCCACCTGCAACAGACACTGACCTAAACTGATTAGAGTGGTTTTAGAACTGCCTGAATTAGTAAAGCCGACAACTATGAAATTTTATTGAGGCTCTAATTAGCCAGGTTTACTTACAGCATAGGGCACCTCCAGATAGTCAATTAAATGAAAAAGCAAGGCAAGCCCTAGCTAATTACGGAATGGCAACTTCCTTCTGATTGTTACTGGTTTAGACAACCATCGAACCACTCGTACCTAATTTCTGCATTTATTTTTCTCTAACCTAAGCACAGATTTTTAAAAATACATTCCAAGATAGTGACACATACTCCGTCTTCCTGATCCAAGTCACCTTTTACATAGTACTCTGGCTACATATGACCACAACTGCTTTCTACAGACGTGCTGATCAGCGTTCCCTCTAAGCTGCATGGCCACACAGGTGTGTCTGGCAGTGCGGCATGAGCACTCAGCTTAGAGGGAACACTGGTGCTGAAACCAGCAGGGGGAGCTGAGCCTGGCCAGCACATGGGGGGGCATGATGCAGGCATGGCTCCCCCTGGGCAGCAGCAAGGCCTAGTCCCCACTCCCAGTGCTACCATGCCTGCATGAACGGTGGGAGTGGGGGGCTCTATCCTGCCGCCGCTTGCCAGCCAGCGCAGAAGGGAATGGGATGCGGGCGCAGCAGTGCTGGGAGTGGGGGCTATGCCCTGCTGCTGCTTGCCCCTTTCCAACTGGAAGGAGCCATGCCTGCATCCCGCCCTGCCCCACCCCGCTAAGCAAGCGGCAACAGGGCATAGCCCCCGCTCCAAGCGCTGCTGCACCTGCATGCCACACACCCCTGCCCTCCTCCCTAAGTAATGTGCCTCGGCTGGGCAGCTTGCCCCAGCCCCAATCCCTCCCTCCCCCATGCTGCTTCCCTCCCCATCAGACTTACCAGTTGGAGGTAGCTGTGTCAGCTGCCTGTTTAGATTATGGCCGAATCTCTGCAGCAGCCAAATCTTTTCTGAAACTTTTCCGAATCGACTGGGATGCTTCAAATTGATTTGGAGAGTTTAATTGGTCTCCTGATTCGGATTCGGAGATTCAATCCCCGAATCGGGCCAAATCTCCTCTAAATCGATTCAGCTACTGAAGCTTTGCACAGCCTTAGCTTTCAACCCAAAACCTTCTTTGGTCAGAAGAATTGTTACAATTTGTTTGCTTTCAATGCCTTTCAAAACAAAAACAGTTTTCCATAATATTTACTTCAAAGCTTTTAAGCACTGCTTAGCAAAAGCAAAATAAAATTGCCAGTGAAACAACTGTTTCCAAGCTGTCCTCTACTGGGGCATGCTAACAGGCCATATGATACTACCCTCACCACTGCCTCTTCATTTCAAAATCTGAAGCTAAAAGTGAATGCTGGGCCACGAGAAATTTTGAGGTGTGTCAGTGGTTCGCTGTCGCAAAAGGTTGGGAAGCAGTTCACTAAACAATCAGCACTCTCAGCAAATTAATTATTCACCAAAAAATTCACCCAGCTCTACAAAGAACCAACTTGCCTCCACTACGATGTTCTCTACAACTGAATCTCTCATCCTCTCTTTCTTTTGATCCTTTACTGTTTCAACATGCGACTACCCTCCCACCAAACCGCTTTATTAACCTTGATTGGTTCAATCCCTTTTTGCTTTGCAGCTACTATGCATTAAATTCACCTGCAGATGAGACGTTAATGAAAGATCAAGTGGGAAGCCTACAAAACTAACTCGAGAAGTAGATTTCAAAGACGGCAAACAGTATCTGGGAGATCAGCATTTAATTGAATTAAGTTAAACAGTACAAAATCTGAAAATTAACTGAATTGCTGACTTTCCTTTAGATAAACCTCGTTATCTGAGAGAAAGCACGACACCTAGTATTCCTTGTAGGGTAGGTTCTGGCACAATTCATATAATTTTATATACTGCATGTTCTATCTGGTCCCCAAAGGTTGACTACCCAGAAATTTAGAGAACTCCAAATTCTCCTAGATGGCGTTAAATCCTTTTTAATGCACTCAGAAAACCTCCTTAGTAAACACTGCACCTTTTAACACCCTCTAGATTTCTACCTGACAGTTTATTAACATAAGCTACTTGAATCTAGAAGACTAGACACATTTCGCCCTTGATGAAATGACTCCCTTCTAAGAGGGGATCCCCTTTTACTAAACAAGCCATTAAAATACACATACTCCAAAAGTTGGAGTTCACTTTCTAGCCACAGACTATTTCCTAATCCAGTCAGGTCAATTTCACAAAAAAACCCTAATAACTGCTCATACCTAACATATCTTCATATTTTCTAATTTCTTTTCTAAAACCAGCATCAGTCTGTGAACGTTTTAGTGGTCAGATTCTTGAGGAACAGGGGGTTTCCTTTCTTTGTTAAACATCCAAAGATCTTTACTCAAAAAACTGAAAAAACACTAAGATGTCAATCTTCACTCACACTAATTTCAAGAATCTTTAAAAATGATTTTAGAAGCAAGTATATGCTGCTATGAACAATGAGTTTACAGATTAAGAATAGCTTAGGCATTTCTGAACATTTGTTTGCAGCTCCAACTTGATTAATTTTCAACAGTAAATAAATTTTCTACAATAAACAAAACTAGTTTTCTACATTTCTAATAAATAAAACTAGTTAAATTCCTCAAATCCAAATGACAGTGACTTCTTAAAATCTGAAGGGCGTCTTGTTTTACAGCTTATGAGCTTTTTATTTACTATGCTGTTAAGTACCTAGATTTAAGCAGCTGATTTTGCAACTGATTCATTTCAAAATTTAGAACGGAATTCAGGAGATTCTTTAACCTTACCTTAAAGAATCTGCACTAATCTCTGCAGCTCTTCTGTACCAGCTAGCCTATTCAGTCTCTCCTGTTCTCTGCAATCAGCAACTGTGTAGACTGTGAGTTGTAGACATAATGACGAAGGATTTTTATAATCAGAATGGGATCCCCACATTGTGTAACTATTTTATCCAATCAGAATCTTTATGTACATTACACAACAGCTAAAATAAAGAAAGACACCACATGGTCACAAGCTGGTACTACATGCCTCTAACCCAAGTAGAAAAATTATACAAACATACAAGGGCTTTGAGTAATAGCCAAATGTACACAAACCACATTAAATTGCTGGCACTGGTTTAGGCATGATAAACTAGCTTAAATATACTGGAATTACAGAGAAGAAGCAGAATACAGCCAAAATACACAAACCAAGGTGTGCAAATATTTCAGTGCCTGAACCTGTATAACTATAATGACAGTATCTTTCTCCTCCCACTTCCCTTATAAATGATGCACAGTACTTGCATAAACCCACATTATATAAATTGTTATGAAAAGGTTTTTCCCTCGTCTCCATGAATGAGAACCTGGGTCCTGAGTACGACCATAAACTGCATCTGACTGGAGGGCCTGGTGACAACACAGTTGGGCTATGTGTGGCAGGGTAGCTCCTAAGAAGTACCACAAGGTCATAACCTCCAGAATAAGGGGAGTATAGGCCACCCCAAACCCTAGCCCCTACTGCCTTGGGGCTGCAGAAAGACTGAGGGACATCACCCTGATAGAAACTGAGGTGCAAGGCAGACAGCAGCAGTTCTTATCTGTTGACTTCTGGCTGAAAATACAACCATCAATGGGAATTTGGTCTGGCCTTTGAATTCTATCTCGATGGTCTAAAAGTGTGTGTGTGCGTGTGTGTGTGTTGGGGGGACGGGGGGGTTAGGTCTTGGGTGGCCTCCACTCCTACATACTCTTGTCTAGATGTACGTGTGGAAGGTCTTGGTGTGACAGTTGCAGGACTCTGTATAAGATGATTCATCAAACACCTGTCTAGTCCTCTTATGTGTACACCATGATCCAGAAGGTCAACTGTCGCCTACTACCCATCAGCCTTCACTTCTGGCTATACTCCCTTCTCACCACAGATAAAAAGCCAAACGTCACTCCTACCCCTGATTCCCACCTCCTTTGCTCACTCTCACCCACGTGCCCTTTCCACTCATGCAGTTTGGTGATGTGCATACCCAAGTCTTTTACTCTTCAAACCCTCCCTACAGTGCACCCATGCCACAATAATTTTCAATTACAATGATCATTTGCTAAATACTCTGCATTACCCTTCCCGCATTAGTTAGTTACAATCAGCACTGAAGCCACCACGACAGTGTAGATGTTGTTTGGCACAACACTCTAAATGCACTGGATTTTGTAAACGTGCCCCCTGTATAAAAACTACCCTTCACTGCACTCAGTTGATAGAGTGGTAAATCTCAATTAAGAAAGTTGAACCCAGCCATAGATTCCTTCTGACAGATGTGCAGTACCCCCGCGAATCTAGCATTGGTGATAGATGGGCAAGTATTGCATACTGCTAACTGAACAACGTACTCACTCCTACTTCCAATTTCAAGTGATTTTGAACCAAGATTTTTAGTGGCAGAAGACAAATCAATGGCGCCACCTAGCTCCCAGCTCTTGCTAAGCAATTTAAATGTTATGCAAATGCACAGCTATTTTTTCCACTGAAGACCAAAAGTGAATGCCGCAGTTACGAAAGCAACAACTTTCAATTTTAACAATGATTTCCAAACCCTGGGAATCTTCTCCCTTTGCTTTACTTTGTCTTAAGCCAACATGCACTTCAGTGACACACCTTCACATTACATGCTCGAACACAGAGGTTCATTTAACCCTGCCTGTTTGCTACTCTTTACATAATCAATATGAAGTGCTGACTTATTGGCTCCGTACTAGTTCAGTCACCCACATTTTGTGGAACGTCTTCCTCATGAACTTTCCCACAGAACGTTACTGTATTTTTTATTTAAGTACGACAGAAGTTTGCGTACAGCTTGTACCAGGTGTGGCACAATGATCAGCCTACGCTATCACAAATACCAATAAGGCAGGATAATGAGGTAATGCATGCAAACTCTTGCCTACAAAATGACTCCTTTGATCGTCCACCAAGTCTTGGATAACAAGTGAAGAAAAATGTTATTACCAAAAATTAGCTAATGGACTTCTCTCTCTCAGGATGTTTCAAACTTAGCTGCAAAACCTGCCTTAAAATCCCCACAAGTTTCATGTGTATTAGCTAGCATTCAACTGCTTCAGCCTGCTCTTATTCAAGGCAGAACTTCTAACAAAGAGAAATATCCTTTTGCCTAGGGAGTCACGGGGGAAAATCTGATTCATCAAGGCAAACAGAGGGTCTCTAATACTAGTAGAGGGTTGCCATGTCAAGTAGTCTCTCAAAATCACGATGGCAGATTCACGAGGGCAAGCAGTTTAACAGGAGGATAGCATTATATGTTATTAACTACACTAATCGATTCAAGTCTCCTCACAATTTTGAAGACCTAGAAGAAAAAACCTAAATCTGATCTTGCAGACATTTACCTAACCTTGGGGCTTCAAATTTTAATTACAATTTCGAGAAATTTTAATTACAATTTCGAGTACAGTAAAGCTGTCTGTTCAGAGAAGTCATTTCACTTCTAAGCAAATGCTCCAAGACCTTAAATCTAGTCTTGTCATCTCAATTAAAAAGCACTTGTGAATATGAAAACATTTAGGGCTCCTATGCTTGGCAGTGGGTAAATTATAAGCAGAGGACTATATTAGCAGAATTATTCTGAAAGCCTGCAACATATGACTGTAATAAGTGATCCTTAATACTTGATAAATATTTGCTCCCAACACAACCTGATTAGTCACATCTGACACTTCCTTCTCCAAAAGAACGGAGGCCCTATCCATCCTCATACAT
>NW_017728933.1:784462-797346 GCF_001723895.1 Crocodylus porosus | reverse complement strand
TCTCCCCTGGCCCTACACAGTCCCCACCATTAGATCCCAGGTCTCCCTGCATGCCTATCTTTCTCCTGGGTGCTGCCCCAGCCCATCCCAGCTGCCCGGCTGCACATCCTGCCTTCATGGGTCCCACCCTCATCAGTGGGTACAGGGTAGACTAGAAAATGGGAGTTTACCGCAGGCCTGATCTAGCCCATGGGCCAAACTCTGCCCACCCCTGCCCTAGGGTATGTTTTAAGAAGGCTTTGCCTGCTGTTGTTAGATGCAGCATACAAGTAAACATTCATAGATCGTAAGGCCTGAAGGGACCTCAGAAGATCATCAGGTCCAACCCCCAGCATCAAGCAGGAAAGACAACTGGAGGTCAGGTGATCTCAGCAAGGCAACTGTCTAATCCCCTCTTGAAGATTTCCAGGGTAGGTGAATGCATCACCTCTGGAGGGGGCTTATTGCACAGCCTGGACACCCTGACTGTGAAGAAGTTTTTCCTAATGCTGAGCCTGAATCAATCTTCCAGGAGTCTGTGGCCATTACTCCTGGTTTTGCACTTGGGTTAAAGATTAACTATTTCATTCAAGTTTCAGTGACATCATTGGTCTCAGCGAAGCAAGAGAGATTCAACAGTCCCATGAAATCTGCTACCCACACAAAAATGTACAACAGAACAGATGGTACTCAAAGAAAACCTATCGCTGGAACTGGGAACACCACTCATCTAGTGGTGAAAGTCATCTCCTACTCAAGAAGGAAATCAAGAACTCCCCAAACACCTGACATTTACCAGTATTTTAAACCCTTCTGGATCAAGCTGCAGATGAGATGCAGCACAAAGATGCATATATGTGCCAATCTATTGCCAAAGATACTAGGCAAAAAACCCATATTTATTTAATCAAATAAGTCTATCATTAGGTTTCATCAAATTAGTCTGCCATTAGATTGGCCAATGCCAGAGATGACAACATTGCTGGCAACATTTAGAAACTTGAACAAGTCTACATTTGAAACTTCTGCTAGTATAATGTTGTCTGCTAGGGATGTAACTTTTTATGATGGCAAAAAATAGGTAAAACAGCCAAAAAGTAGTTTTGCTGGCACTGCTTATTTCAGTCAGGGAACTGGGTAAGTTATACCAACAAAAAACTTTGCCAGTAAAAATGGGTCCGTGCTACAAGGGTTCCACTGAGGTTCAAACCTCTTCTAGTGAAGAAAGAAGATGACACAATGCAACATGCACAGAACTGGAAAATAATGTATGTTATATATATTTATATTTTAAGAATATATTTAATATAGTATACTGTTATTTTCATTTTCTAAGAGCAAATGCAAGTCCAAGCCTTAACAGTCTTTACATCAACATGCTGTTTACATGGGTGCTTAAAGAAAACACCAAACCTAAATGCCGACCCATCACACAGAACAGAACATTGCAACTCTGAAGATGTGTTAGAAGCGAAGGAAATAAATATAGAGTCCTCTTCAGCTGAATCATCTCCTCAAACTTGTTACCTCGATCAAGGTTCAATAAGGAAGCAGGACTTGCTGCAATACTGCTAACCACTAAAGCATCCGTAACGCACCCCTCTTTCATTTGAAATTAAAAAGCCCCTTCAATCTTCAAAGAATAGCCAAAAGTCAATTGAAAATTTAGCACACTTTCTCATTTTCTTTCCAATTATCCACCTGGCAGACTTATGCCTTCCTCACTCAGTGACTTTTCATTCCCACAAGATCATTTCAGGAAAGCTTCTTGAGAAATAGTCCAAGTTATGCTGCTTGTGCAGAGGGATTATTGCTTTGTATCAAACAAGATTCTCAGTTTTCTTTAACTACACTTCCTTCTTAGTCTACTGTAGAGTTCTCCAGGGGATGCTACAGAACATCACACCTCTAGACTGCAGAGCTTAACACACCTATGAGCTGTCAAATCTTAATACTACCATGTTGGCTATCTGCACAGTATAAACCCAACAAGAAAGCAGGAGCAACAGAAGGAAAGAGAGGCAAGAGACCAAGGGACCACTCTGCTTTCATGCATCATGGAGTCACAAAACCTGTCTAAATTCATTCTCGTTTGATATGGGAGCTTTAGAATTTATATCCAATCTTGATTTTACAATAATGGAGAACCCACCACAATCCTTGAGAGGAAGAGGAAACGAAGAGCAAAAAAACATGGGAGGAAAAGGGGGATGGGGAGGGAAGCAGGTACATCAGAGATGCCACTTCACTTCAGGGAGCAAATGTACCCAAGTCTCTTAGCATCGGGGAAGAGAGCCAGAATGGTAACACTCTCAGCAATATACAAAACTGAAAAAAACTAAGACTAAAATAGGAAACTAGTGGGGAAAATTACTATTGTGGTCTTTGATATAAGGGAATACAATTTCCTTCCATACTACAAGACATGGTATCGTTTTAATGTTGCAAGTCTTCATATTTTGAACCTGACAAATTGCGTAACTGTTTACCGGAAAGACTGGAGGAGTGAGAAACAGTGTATTCGGAAGAGGAGAGGATGGCCTAGCAAGACCCCAAGCATCCCAGCTCCCAGTTGAGTGCACTGATAAAGGAATAAGGCCATGGCTATGACAAGAAAACTTAAGCATATCCTATAACTAAGGCTGAATTTTGAAAAGGGATCGGCCGATGAATTTTCCCCTCTGTATACATTTAATAAGAACTTAAGCCTCAATTCTGAATTTCTTTCAAGGTTTTTACCCAAAGGGAACTGAAACAGGGTGGCATCCTATAGAACTTAATCCAAATAGGCCTTCAAGTAGCTGGCCACAACAAGCTGCTGATATGACTTCAAAGCAAGTAAGGAAATTCCTGAAGGGCAACTCTGACTTTTCCTGCTCAGGTTGACGGAATGATGGAACTGAAGAAGTGTCAGACTCATTGATGTGCCTGCAGGAAAAGCAAAATGATCTCTGAAAATGCGATGCAAAAGTGGATGGCGTTTCAAGACAACTTATGTATAACTGAGTTTCATAAGACTCCAAGCTGAAGACATTTGCAGCTAGTAATGATGGCTTCTTATGATATACTTAGGAAAATTAGTGACTAGAGCAAGAACCACATTCAGCCAGAAGTTCACAGCCTAAATAAGGGGGGGTAGCAACTACGTGTAATAAAGGAAAATAACCATTTCAATTTTTAACAAACCATTCCTTTTGTTCACTGACATTGTCTAATGCTGCTCCAATTCTCCTGTAAAGTTAATAGTTTAGAACAGATTTAGAACTACTGCTTCTTTGAGCATCCTTTAAGTACAAATATTTACCTAAACGGGTGATAATATCCAAGGGACACACTCTCATTGTGGTTTGGTATTGCTGCTGACTTAGTTATGACAAAAATCAGCCAGATCCAAACACAGACACTGTGCAGCTTACCAAACAGTACACAAGATACAGATTTTATTGATGACAGGGCTCTCTCTGCTTAGTGATGGTTCAACAACAATGGCAAGTGACTGATAGATTTACACACACACACACACACACACAGAGTTAACTGTTATTTAACAACAAAAAACAATCCCCCCACCCCGATCCAAAGAGAGTACCAGCAATTCCCAACTCACACATTAATTTAGCAGGTGAAGAAAATGAAGTGGGGAGCCAATTCACTCACCTTGACAGAAACCTGCAAACAAACTAGGAATCCAAAAATGGAAGTCATGACAAGTGAATGGACAAGGTACCATTTACCTTCATCAGTCAAAACTAGAGCTGGTCACTAAAAATTTACTATTTAAAAGACCACCTGTAGCAGGGCACTGGGTTGTGCCCTCTTCAATGGCAGCAAAGTGGGGGTACTAAAAGGGGGGTGGTGGCAATTAAGGACTCACCTGACCAGCAGCAGGCTGTGCTGGAGCTATATAAGCCCTAAACCTGAGCCAGTCAGCCATCCAGCTCTGGGAGCCAAGAAGTGAGGAACTTAGGGCTCCTGAATCCTGGAAGAAAGCCACTTTACAATCCAGGAAATAAGGGAAGGTGCCTGGGGCAGACAGGGACTCAGTTATACAGGTAGGTGACCCTGGTTTATGTTAAGCCTAGGGAAGGCTTAAGGTGCTCATTATAAAGTTGTACTAGAAATTTAGCAAGGGGAGGCAAGACCTACTCAGAGAGCCAACAGCCCAAGAGTGGCTGAGAGTGGGCCCCTGCAGGGTGTACAGGGGCCTGGGGAGCAGGGATCCTGAGATCCATGAGCCCCAGGTCACGAAAGGGCTGGGAGGGTGATCAGGGGGCCCACGAACACAAAGCAGGGCTGACCGAGTGAAACCAAGGATGTGCCAAAGACAGGCAGAGCTGCCTGGTAGGGCTGTGTGAAGCTTCGGCCCCTGATTCGATTCAGCAGAGATTTAGCCTGATTTGGTGGCCAAATCTCTGAATCAAATCAGAGGACCCCTTAATCTTTCCAAATCGGACTGGAACCCTGCAAACTGATTCAGAGAGATCTGGCGATTCAGACATAGACACAGCTTTAAATGTTTTTTCTACACACCTCTGGGTAGCAGGCGGTTCGCGAATGCTGCGATGGTGGGGCAGTTGGAGTGTCCCACAGGAGCACGGGGGCTCCCCAGCACACTCTGCAGCAGACCCAGAAGTGGACCAGAAGCACTTCCGGTCCACTTCCAGGTCTGCTGGTGAGTGCACTGGGGTCCCCCGGCTCAGCAACTGATGCCTCCCGGGTCTGGGGGTGCCCCTGGGATCTGCCTGCAGTTGATCACCGAGCTGGAGGGGGGTGCCGGGGGCCGTCCAGAGTGGTAGTACTTCCGGTCCACTTCTGGGTTCGCCACTGAGCATGTGGGGGGCCCTCCGCTCTCCGTGGGACGCTCCATCTGCCCTACCATCACAGCTTTCACGAGCCACCTGCTACCTTGAGGTATGTTGACAAAACATTTAAAGCTGTGTCTATGTTCAAATCACTGATTCTCTGAATCTTCCGATGCCGATTCGAATCGGGGACAGTGATCTGAATCAATGAATCTGAGCAGCTCAACATTTATGCCATGCTGGAGGATCTGTGAGCCAAGAACTGCTCCACTTGCCTACTAGATTAGACCCCTTATGGCAGACATCTCTGAGCATGCCTGCAACACACGTCCTAAACTGAACTCTGCACAAAGACACAGAAAGTCATGGTCACCTTCATTCAGAAGACAGCTAGAGAAGGAGTTGGTGCCCTAATTTTATACAACAGGCTAATGGTCAGAGCACTCACTTCGAATTTGAGAGATCTGGGGTCTTTGCCCAAAGGTGCACCTCAGCCCGAGGCCTATAGACTATTCTGGAGTAAGGGCACTCTCCACTCCTACTTTTGAAACTTGGTTACTGTGGAAAGATACAGGATTCACTGGGCCAGAGAGAAGGAGCACTACTCCATAACCCAGCACTCAGGACACCCACCTGACAGAGGGGACACTTGGGTTCTCTTGCCAGGATTGTTTCTGTACTAGGGATTCACCATAGTTGATGTTCCCCTTCCTAAAAGAATGTCATGATTACTGAGCTACAGCAGGGGTAAACGTCAGGCCCATGGGGCTCCAGCGAATTCAGGGGTCGGGCATAGCTGTTGGCAGCAGAGGAGCAAATGTGGGCTGTGTCAGCACAGCCCTGCTCGGCCTGCTGTAACTTGCTGCACCCCTGAATTAGCTGACCCAACCAGAGCCCCACCGCCACTGCACCTGCTGCTGCCACATCCACAGCTGTCACTACTGTCATCGCTTTTAGCCCCTGTTACTCTTTCAATCCATTGCAGCCTCTGCTGCTGCTGTTTACACCTCTTCTGCTGCCAGCCCCATCACTGCCAGTGCTGCCCCTGGGAGTTGGGGAGCCAAATGAGTTTAACACACTTGGGCTACTGTCATATTCCCTCTCTTTAGCTTAGTCAATCCTGGATTCTTCTTTTTTGGCCGAGTGGCACAGCTTCAATGAGAGAAATGGAAAGTGCCCTCACACAATAACTACCCACATGTGGGTGGCTCATAAAGTGCCCTAGGAGTTGTAGGTTTTAAGTGCCCCCAGCTAAGTAAGGCAGCAAATTCAGATCTTCCATAACCAAGGTAAGTGGACTCTTATAAGCTGTTGCATAAGAATAGGAACACAAACCACCATCTCCTCTTCCTACTTTCCTTTAAAGGAAAGGAACAACTTTTGCTCCCTTTTTGCACCAAAAAAGGTTTCAAGCTGTAAGGCTGTCCCTGACGGGGATCCGTTCCACAGTCTCGCTGCCATCAGTTCCATCCTCCAGCACACAGCTCTTCCCATGCATTGTGAAGGGAGCCAAGGTACCCAATGCAGGGCTGTGGATTACACTCCCAAAACAACACCCCCAAAAGTTAGTTTTTGTGCTAAGCTAGAAAATCTAAATCAGTTGGGAGTTCCAGCCCTAAAAGAAGGCAAGGACACATGATCTTCCTGGTGGCTCGGATACTGGTAACTGATCATTAGCTGTTCTCCGACACCAACATTTTAAAAACCAATTCGAACCAGAAATTACAGAACAAGAAATCATCCACAGACTGGATTCGTGTTGAGTATGGTTTAACCAGGGATAGATTCTTATTACATTACTCAAGTTAGCTGTGGTGATGCTTTTTGTTCCTTTTTTGCTCATCTCTCCCAACACTGTCCCTTCCTTTCTCTGCATCTTTCATATTCTAATTACTTCCTCTTTATACTCTGCTTTTTACACAGTTCAGGAAAGCTCATGGGGTGTGTGCGCACGTGTGTGCGCGCGCGTCTCTCTCTCTCTCTATATATAATCTGCTTTGGTTAGCCTATAACAGTGGCTGTCAACCTTTTTTGTTCCAAGACCCATTTATAAACATCAGTGGTCAGTCCTGACCCAGTGTCCCTCACTTTTGACCTAATGTCCCCACCCCAGGTCCCAGCCCTGCAGTGTGCTGGGGAGGAAGTGATGGGGGTGTAGCGAATGGAGGGGGGGGTCCCAAGCAGCCCAAGTAGGCTGGAACTCTGTTGGCCTGCAAGGGAAAATCCACCTGTTTTTCTCCTTTAAAGGAGAATCCATTTTTAAAGCTTGTTGATCCATTTTTTAAATTGGTTCTTGACTCTTTCTTGTGACCAACAGGTTGAGAAATTCTGTACCATAAGGTGCAAATCTACCCTGCCTTCTAACTGATCCCTGTGACAGACCCATTTTTTTTCAAATAATATGGCCAGCTAATTGAGTCACAACTCGGCTTTGGGCACTTCTCCCATCCCACGGAAGGCCACTAACCAATTTCAATGACATGAGCACTACATACTCTCCAACCAAGTACTAAAAACTTACTTCTAAGTTTATGCTTCAATTTCAATGTGCTAAGGCAATGAATTACTTATTAACGGAGGATGGAATTGAAAACAGTCCAGATGTGGAAATAGATCTCAGTTAGGGAGAGGTTCTGAGCTAAAGGGAGGAAACATGCTCTACTGGGCTAAATATGGAACACACTTTACTGAACTAAAGAGAAGGAGCATGACTCTGTAGCCCAAGGGTATCTCCCGTACATTGGAAGAAGTTATAAAAGACTGTTTATGAAGACAGGCACTTATTTAACTAATCCTGCTTCTCACTCCCATTTCAGCTATGTTTACATAAAGGCCTTTACTCAATCGTCCAGCTTCCCCCACACCCCACCCCATCACTACAACCTCCAATCTGCCCTGTTATACATAGCATCTCATGAAGTCTTACAAAATCTTACGCTTCCCTAAAAAAATTAGTCTAAAGCAGCGGTGGGCAATTATTTGGGTCCGTGACCCACATAGGCAGTTCTGGGGAGCTACCGCAGGCTGGTCAGCACCCCAGCCCCCACTACAGCCAGGAGCCTGTGCACCCTGCGGCTCCTCCCCACCGCCGCCAACAGCGCGCAGCCTCAGCTCTGACCGTGGCCCGCCCTGCACCTGCTCTGCACTCCCCCCAGCCAGAGCGGAACAGCCTGAAACTGTGCACGCGGCTCCAACCCCAGCCCACCCCACACCTACTCCGGACTGTGCACCCACACTGAGCAGCGGCAGTGGCTGGGCAGAAGCTGATACTCTGCACAGGAGAAAAGCACTCCCTCCCTCCGACCACTGCTGGGCCCTTCTTGCTGCAGCCGCCCGGACGGCCTGTGCCGCCCTGCAGCTCCTCTCCGCCACTGCTGCCTCCAGGCTACCCAGTGCGGCAGCAGTGGCAATGCAGAGGAGGAGCTGCAGGGCAGCCAGCTGCAGGCTTCAGGCAGCTGCAACAAAAAGAGCCTAGCAGTAGCGAAGGGGATGGGCTGCTACCCCACACCACCACCACCCATGCCAAGCAGCAGCTTCTGCTTGGCCTCCGCCACTGTTTACTCTAGAGCAGGTGCAGGATGGGCCGGGTTGGGGCTGTTCAGATGGGTTCCAGCTGGTCCGCTCTGCCAGGCCGAGTCTGGAGCGGACATGGGGTGGGCCAGGGTCAGGGCTGTGCACACAGATCCCCAGTGGCACCACAGGCCTGGGGTCAGCCACAGTGGCAACTAGAAGGAGCTATCACTCCCTGGGCTGCATAGGGCTTCTTAGCCCCGCGCATGTCCAGGGGCAAGTGGGAAATATCACAGCACCTGGCCAAGGCAGGAACGAGGGACCTGCCGTAGGATGGACAAAATCTCTCTGCAGGCCAGATGCAGTGTGTGGGCCATATTTTATCCACCACCGGTCTAAAGGGTGCCATTTTGCCCTGTCTTCTGCCAAACTTAAAGAGTTTGCTGTCTTGGAATTAACTTGTCATCACAAATTTAGCAGTGCTATTGCACTGCAGGAACAAGTAGAAAGCAAAAAGCATAAAGTAACAAGATGTTGTTTAAACATGACTGATACATAGCCTGCAAAACCAGTAAAATGTCTAACATGGAATAATGAGAGGTGCAAGATGAACTTGAATATTTTCTGTAGCACGTAAGTCCCTAATTCAGATTTATAACGCATTAAATAGTCCAACATGCAGTGAGATTTTTGAGGATGGCCTTACATCAATTTTCCTCCAACCAACGTAACTGAGTAGATAGATAAATGGAAATACTCTATTTGTATCATGATGGCTCATCAAGAAATATCACAAAGGTAATTATAATATTTTGACAGTGTTCAGACTGCCTATAATGACACCAAGGACAGTAAAACCTTGAAGCACTTTTTCAAAACTAGGCTAGCTCTTTATGACAACTTTCTTTTTCACAACATACTAAAGAAACTTTTTCTGATTTTTTTCAAATTGTTTGGTAGACTAGCAATTTATTCACTTATTATTGTGGATTAAGTTTAAATACGTTTACTGTGCTTCTGCCTATAACTTGATTTGAAACATTTTAATATAGGACTTCTACTGTAACATCACTAGCGACACTGCTAAAATTCTACCTAACCTCACTTAACTTGCATCGTTCACTGGCCATATGCTTTGAATAGTTTTATATGCAAAGTTTCTTCTGCTCCTAGTCCCTTCTTAGAGCAACACACTTCGTTCACACATTCTTCCTTCAATGCAATTTCTCATCTGACTAATTTAAGGTAGAAGACCAATTCAGATACTCCAATTCTTAAAGATACCAACAAGCTGTACTGTCTCCACAATAGATATATTACATGCCATTCAACAAGTCATTATCTGTCACAACAGCTTCCAGAATAAAATGCATCTTTAATATTCTGGGTGCATTGTTCTAACTACTAAAACCGAAGAGCTCTGAGATCTGGAATAGCTTGAATATAGTATACTAGAGTCTAAAACATGGGCTCACAGTGGTCATGAAATCTTGCTGTAAGTAGCCACTGTCAGTTCCATTGCATTAAGCTCCTCTACACTGCTAAATATTAGCAGCAAGTGTAACCTAAGCAAGGATGCAAGCCAGCTATTCAGCCTCAGTTTCTTGTAAATGTTACTAGATGAGAGGGGCAATGAAGGATTTGCTCAGGTTGCTATTTTATGAATTCTTCCTTTGGCTCCCCTATGTAGTCACAAAAGACCCGATCTTTTCAGCCCCTGGTAGATTAAATAATGAGCAAGCAGCTGGTTCCTGAATGAGGGATCAGTAAATTATTTTCCAAAAAACAACTGTTTTTGGCTTCAAAAAAATAGGGGAAAAAAAAAGTCACCACAGCCCTATTTTCTCATCACATAACCATCAGTTGCATAGTTAAAGGAAATATTACAAGAAACTAGTTTTCTAACAGTCCACACAGGGAAGTTTCCTTTCTCACATCTGACAGGATGAGATATTGGAATCTCTGTATAAAGGACCCCTTTCTTTCTTTCTGCCTCATTTATCATTTGTATTTGTTATTGCAAGCAGGACTCAAACGCTAAGACTGCACACCAAAGTAGGCTTATCTTCCCATTAGAAAGATGAAAGTCTAGGCAGATTTAAATCTTATCACAACACAATCAACTCTCAACTGCTATCTGATTTTGAGGCACTGGAAAACTGTATTTAAAAACATGTTAAAGGAACACAGAAGTATTACCACTTTGGTTTGTGACATTTTATTCCAATTACACTAGCTCCTTTATCTTCCGAAGGGACAAATAACAAGATCATGAAAAAATCATCAAGATTCTTTTTAAGAAAGCATTTACATGCCCACAGATAGTGCAACCTCATTTTTACCCTCAAATTTAATCAAGATCACAAAATAGAAAATCTCCAAACCACACACTTAACTCAGGTAGTGATAATACTGCTAAGCTAATAATACCAGAGAGAATACCTAAGAACAATGGTAGTAGTAAAATAACAGCCATCTATACTGATAGCGTCACAAAAGGACTCTATAGCCTACCAATGGTAGGATGTTAATACCAGTTCAACATCACTGATGCTTGCAGTATTGAGAACTGAGTGTAGTCTGGCCAGCAGCACTTTACCTACCATGTCAGGGGGAAAAAAATTGCCCAGATTAAGTTTAGGGGACGTACTGCTTAACATACCAGGAACAAAACAGTTCATACTAGGGCTTCCCCAATATACTTATTTCTACAAAACCACCTCCCACTGCCCACTGTTAATGTTTTCACCATATTCCAGCAAGAATTAACACCACACTAAAGGCCCTTTTAGGGAACATACTTTCAAACAACCCACCTCTGTTATTTGGGAATGGCAAGCAAAAGCCACAGTGAACGTGCTACTCCTGCCTTTGATGCACTAACAGGGCTCAAGCTTTTTAAGTATCTCTAGCCATAAGAATATCTGGAAGTGCTTGAAATAATCATTAGGCAAACAAGTTTACTTGCCTGCCAATATAAAATAGTTCTCTACAATATATTTTGAAATGTTTCCAGTCTATTTAAATTACTCCAGCAATAAGATCATCTGACATATTCAGACAATGACCTTCAGGAACGCTCAGAACATTCCACCAACCCTCTCAACAGAGCTTGATTTGACCCAACAGGAAAACTTAAACAACTTTCCCCTCCACTTTCAGACCAATGTGACAGGGAACTCAGGGCCATTTTAATCTAAAGCAAACACATTTTGAAAATGTTAGCAGAATCTTACTGAATTAAAACCGCACCTCCATAATCACAAGACAGATAATAAACAAACATTCTCTTACACCTAAAAAATGATTAGCATGTGCATAAATGCCACCCCCAACACACATCATCATTAAACCGTCAATTTTACAGTAGATGGAGCCTAAAAGCCCAAGAATATAGATAAGGACTGTATTGTTACTTACAGTTCTTCAAATGCAATTCCACCAGGGCTAATCTTCCTCTACCCTCTATTTAAAATCCTGCTTCCATTATCATTTTCTCCAGCACTCTGACATCACAAACACAGGATCAAAACATCTTCTGTATAGAAAAGCAAGGATACATTGTCCTCTACGGAATGTGAGAGAAGATCCAGATCTTCATGGAGGTACCTAATTATACCAAGGTACTGAAGGATGTACAGCCTGTCCTCAGGAACATCAGACTTGTTCTGTATTTAACCTGTATGACTTAGAGAACAAACTTCAGTCTTGATGCCTCAAGTGGGAGAACCTCTGGTATCCCCCGAACACTAAAAATCAAAAGATGACAGAGTTTTATTTGATGGAAAGAATTATTAGATAGCAACTTTTCCTTCAAAGCAAAGCAACGCTCTCCAGATTAAGTCCCTAGCTTGGGAACCAAGAATTAGGACAGAATCTTTTTGATCAGTTCAAAACTATGAACCTGACAAGGTGTAAGCTTTGCAGTTAACTCGGGCCCAGCCACCGATACTACTGTATAAATTAAGTTTTAAACCGAGTTGAAAATAAACAGGGTCTTGACATCATCTAGCCAGCCAAGGTGGACAAAACCAGATTATGCATTTTTGAACACCAGCCCTGTGTGGCTGTGACCACTCTGCAAATTTAAAGACAACTAAGCCACCACAAAGACTAAATGAGGCTGAACCCTATTTTTTCAATCTGTTTAGCCAAGGTAGCCTGTGCCCAGTGATGATGCACAGCCAAGGCAGCAGACAAGACTCTATATATACTTTCACCTCAGAACAAAAAATGACTCAACATTAACCAGACAGATGACAAAATTCAGCAAAGAAAAACAAGTCAAGTTCTTTAAGAGCACATATTTAGATGGTAAGCTTTGAAGGACAGAATAAGGGACTGCCACGTCCTGCAAAGGGATGAGTGCATTTTGATATCATATTTGACAACGAAGCTGAAAAATACGTTTTAGTACATGGAATAAAACTAGAGCATGAGAGCCATTTGTGTGTCATGTCAGTAAAACCATAAAGTTTGCGGTTGCAAAATGCAATCTCATGCAGAGGCGAGGTTTTAAAACCCTGAACCCACTTCCAATGTGCTTTTCTTCTTCTTTTGGCCAACTGCTCATGGCAGTAAATTGACAGTTTA
>NW_017728933.1:779272-784362 GCF_001723895.1 Crocodylus porosus | reverse complement strand
GCTTGATTTGACCCAACAGGAAAACTTAAACAACTTTCCCCTCCACTTTCAGACCAATGTGACAGGGAACTCAGGGCCATTTTAATCTAAAGCAAACACATTTTGAAAATGTTAGCAGAATCTTACTGAATTAAAACCGCACCTCCATAATCACAAGACAGATAATAAACAAACATTCTCTTACACCTAAAAAATGATTAGCATGTGCATAAATGCCACCCCCAACACACATCATCATTAAACCGTCAATTTTACAGTAGATGGAGCCTAAAAGCCCAAGAATATAGATAAGGACTGTATTGTTACTTACAGTTCTTCAAATGCAATTCCACCAGGGCTAATCTTCCTCTACCCTCTATTTAAAATCCTGCTTCCATTATCATTTTCTCCAGCACTCTGACATCACAAACACAGGATCAAAACATCTTCTGTATAGAAAAGCAAGGATACATTGTCCTCTACGGAATGTGAGAGAAGATCCAGATCTTCATGGAGGTACCTAATTATACCAAGGTACTGAAGGATGTACAGCCTGTCCTCAGGAACATCAGACTTGTTCTGTATTTAACCTGTATGACTTAGAGAACAAACTTCAGTCTTGATGCCTCAAGTGGGAGAACCTCTGGTATCCCCCGAACACTAAAAATCAAAAGATGACAGAGTTTTATTTGATGGAAAGAATTATTAGATAGCAACTTTTCCTTCAAAGCAAAGCAACGCTCTCCAGATTAAGTCCCTAGCTTGGGAACCAAGAATTAGGACAGAATCTTTTTGATCAGTTCAAAACTATGAACCTGACAAGGTGTAAGCTTTGCAGTTAACTCGGGCCCAGCCACCGATACTACTGTATAAATTAAGTTTTAAACCGAGTTGAAAATAAACAGGGTCTTGACATCATCTAGCCAGCCAAGGTGGACAAAACCAGATTATGCATTTTTGAACACCAGCCCTGTGTGGCTGTGACCACTCTGCAAATTTAAAGACAACTAAGCCACCACAAAGACTAAATGAGGCTGAACCCTATTTTTTCAATCTGTTTAGCCAAGGTAGCCTGTGCCCAGTGATGATGCACAGCCAAGGCAGCAGACAAGACTCTATATATACTTTCACCTCAGAACAAAAAATGACTCAACATTAACCAGACAGATGACAAAATTCAGCAAAGAAAAACAAGTCAAGTTCTTTAAGAGCACATATTTAGATGGTAAGCTTTGAAGGACAGAATAAGGGACTGCCACGTCCTGCAAAGGGATGAGTGCATTTTGATATCATATTTGACAACGAAGCTGAAAAATACGTTTTAGTACATGGAATAAAACTAGAGCATGAGAGCCATTTGTGTGTCATGTCAGTAAAACCATAAAGTTTGCGGTTGCAAAATGCAATCTCATGCAGAGGCGAGGTTTTAAAACCCTGAACCCACTTCCAATGTGCTTTTCTTCTTCTTTTGGCCAACTGCTCATGGCAGTAAATTGACAGTTTAGACTCATTCCTTAAAAAAGTAGCCAATATAAGAAATTACAGAGTGATTTGTTTTTCTACAGCATCTGGACGTCTAAAGATAGATGCTTAATTAACTCCTTGCCATGATATGGAAGGTATGCAGAAATCTAAATTGACTTGTTTGCCCTCCTAAGTCTGAAAATAATGTAATCATGCTAGGGTTTCAACCCCATTCCTCAGGGTCAGGCTGGAGTTGTAATAAGCCTTTAACCACCCTTTTCCTCTTTCCACAGGAAAAGTGCCCCACAATAATGACAGTAATATTATATGCAATATACAGTAAGTGAACAAGCCATTTTAATGCATCTCAGCTTTAGGAACAGCAAAAGAATGTGGTCTACAGCTTTTGGTTTAAATGACATAAGGACTTCCTGTCTTCCACTACACCATGGTGTGTACCCCTTTACTTACCCTGCCTTTCAATCTCATCTTCCTGCAACTTCTAAATATAACAAACATATTTTGTGAATTCTTAAAACAGTTCATAAGCATTCATTCTTCTGGGCGTTAGAGAGAGCAGCAGATATAAATTACAGATCCAACTGCACAGGGACTACCACCTATTTAAGGAAATTTCCTTTTGTCAATTGCCCAAATATTCCTAATAAATTTCAGTGCATTTCATTTTCGCATCACATACTGGTGCAAGCTATAGACTGAATTTCATTTACATGAAAGATTCCAGAAGGGTTAAGAACATCTTGAATAGTCTTTTTCTGAATACGTAAAGCTTTACAGATAAATGCATTATTAAACACATATGAAAGTGAAATTATTTTTTAAAAAAAGGCTCCACAGTTACAGTAACTAAGGGGTTGGTTATTATTATTCTTTTTTCCTTTGGGCTATCTACACAGGGGAAATAACTATTGTAAGATAAACTATTCCAGAATAGCTCCATGGACAGAGACTTGGACTTAAGTCTTAGCACAGCGTGTCCATGCAGGGAACAACTGCAGAACAGCTTATTCCACAAGAGCTGTTCTACTCCATTTCCCCTTGTATAAGAGAAGATAATGCTGTGATGCAGATGAAATCATTATGGCAGTTTAGCCATCACTTCTTCAGGAATCCATGCTCAAAAAGGAGGGAAAAAGTGTGACCAGGCAATTTAAACCCTTCCCCAACACACACAACCTGAACCAAGAAAAGCCATTTTATATTGGAATAAGAGCGTCCGTATGGGAATTTTTGCTATAATGATATGAATGCAAATATACAATTTAAGGGGGGGGAGGGGCTTCATGTAAACAAGGAGAGAGAAAAGCAATAAATCGGCTTGATCTAATTATATCCCTTTGAACTGGAAAACTGAACATTAACATGCTGAAACCCTGCAATTGCAGCATCTCCTGCTATTGTCCTTTTCTACAAAACCTTGTAGAAACGCAAGGAGGAAAAATCATCTTCCATTATGAAAAATAAACCTTCATAAAGCTTCTCACCTGCTCTTGTCCTGTTACACTCCCCTTGCACTAGGAAAAGTCTCCAGCCAAAAGACAACTGTACCAACTGCAAAGCGTTGACCTTTATTCCTCACTTGGAATTCAATTTTCAGTAAACTTCCAAGCAGTGGGAGAGACTACTTAAATGCTAATGCTGTTATTAAGTGTGATGGAAAAATAAACACTAGGGGTGCACAGATAAAGATTTTCTTGGCTGATACTGATAGCTGATTATTAACCAACCATACTGGCGAATGCCGATCCAATAACTGATTTACTTTAAAATGCAAGACATTTTAAAGTACTGACATATATAAACCCTTTTTTTTCTTTGGGGTGCTCCAGCAGCCTCCTGAGTCGCATGTATATGTCCAATGCTTAAAAATGGTGGCAGGGCACTTGGACTAAAACTCATTGAATGAGCTTTAGTTCACATGCTGCCACCACTATTTTTTAAGCATAGGGATGCTTTTAAGTGGAACAGAGCCAAGCAAGGCAAGGGCAGATGCTGGCTGCCTGCTATAGGCTTGGGGCTCTCTGCTCTGCTGTCTTTGCCCCGGGAGCCCAGTGCCAGCCACATGGCTGGCAGTGGGGGACACAACTTGCCACCCCCCCAAATGCTGCCAGGTGGGCAAGAGGCATGCAGCGTGTGTGGGCTCCTGGGGCAAAGGCAACAGAGCTGAGAGCCCAGAGCAAGCAACCCACGTCTGCCCCACGCACAAATCCAGAGGGGCACATACACCTCCCATGCTTCCTCCAGGGGGAGCCGCACCCCCTGGACGACCAGCCGGTGGTTCTGTCCCATTCCCCGCCTTGGCCCCATGCACCACCCTGGTTGGGCAATACCCATAGCCCCTGCCCCACTCACTCACCATGGGTGCCTTGATTTGCCCCCCCACACACCCCTTCCCTCCTGCATGCCCCTTCCTCTCCACAGACTTCCTGCAGAGAGCTGCTCTCCACGCTTCCCATCTATATTCCTAGCCACACGTATGCATGTGGCCACACACATGGATGACAGCCCCAAGCAGGACCCCTTGCAAGCTAGAAAGCTGCCCGCTGTTTCCCAAGGGAACCCAGGCACCCAAGCCCTGTGGAAGAGTGAGAACCCAGGTGTTCAGGACCCTGGCCAGAAGGTGTAACTATCGGTAAACATAATCAGCTACAGTGGCCAAAAAAAGCCAATAATGTTATTTTCCTTTTTATCAGTGCTGATCTGACAAGCAAGCAACATATCAGTGCACCACTACTAAACACACACCTCAGCATATTTTTAAAACATCTCGATCTTCCCACCCATCTCAGGGTGAACTCTCTGCTTCTTCCCACCATCATGCTACGCATTAAAAACCCAAGTAGCAATCTTGCCGCAGCACCAAAGGCAGCACGTGCTGGCTGACCAAGCATTTATCCCACTTCTCAGGCGGGCTTTCCAGCCTGCAGCCAGGTCTACCCCACTGCAAACACTCCAAGGAGCTGACCTGAAGCCCCAGCGTGCCTACCACACCTAGCGGCCCCCTTAAGACAGGGATACCAACAACCAGGGCCATGCTCACTTCCACCCACGGCAGGTGGAAGTCCACACAGGCACCGGACTGGCAAGCTGAGGTTTGTTCCTCGACCTGCTCACTCCAGTTCACAGAAGTGATCACGTGACAAAAAGGAGGGGGAAGAGGAGAAGTGCATCCAATGCTTGGGCTGTTTCAGTTACTTCAGGGATTCCCCCTTTCTGCCAGAACCTTCTGCTGGCGGCTCCGGCTCCGGCAAGGCGGGGGCGGGGGGAGGCACCCCAGGAGCCTGCTGCTCCGTGTGAAGGCAAACCCCGTGCGGCCGGGACCCGACCTGCTCCCGCCACGTGACGGGGCGCTTCCAAAAAGAAAGGTCCAGGGGAGGAGGATGAGGCACTTGCAGGCCGGCACGCGGGTGGAAGACGCGTGCTGGGGTCTGCAATGCACGCACGGGCACACGCACACCACACAACACAGGCACGGCCAGCGGTCTGCGCATGTGGCCATGCCCGTGCCGCATGCACAACACGGACACGGACACGGACACGCGCGCGCGCGCACACGCAGTGATGCCGGGCGATGCACGCGCGGCCCGTCCCCGTCCCACGAGCCGGGCCGAGCTGGCCGCCCCGCG
>NW_017728933.1:763658-779172 GCF_001723895.1 Crocodylus porosus | reverse complement strand
CGGGCCCCGCCCCAACATGGCGGCGGGGCCCGTGGGGACCGCCCCGTCCCCGCCAGGCGCCGTGCACACCCGTGTGCGGGCGCGTCTGCACCCGGGGGGAAATATACACACACTGAAGTGGGGAAATACACAGGTACAAGCACACGCTGGTGGGGGGAATATATGCGCATGCATACTGGTGGGGGGAAATGTACACATCTGCTGGGATAATGCAGTGTGTCTAGTACTACCCCCACCGGTGTATACACACACGCACCGGTGGAGGTAGTGGTGTTGGGTAATAGACACACATGCACTGGTGCCTGGAACACATACACGCAGGTGTTGAATACACACATGTATACTGGTGTGGGGAAATACTTGCACACACACAGCGCTGGGAGGAAATCCTGGTGTGTGAAACACACCTAGGGACACTGGTGTTGGGAAACACACACACACGTGCATGCTGGTGTGGAGAAACACACACACAGCACCAGGGAGCAAATACCTGCAACGAACAAGGGATGTCCGGCCTGCTCATGTCAGCCTTTGCTCTGTCCCCGTGGCTGCACCGGCTCCCACGCGCACATCTTCCCCTGTCGTGCCCGGGGCACTGGCCTCTGCATGAAGAGCACCGTCTCCCTCAGCACCCCACAGCGAGGACAGCGGTTTGGGGCACAGCTATACCCCAGAGGGACCTTTCCCGATAGGAGACAAGGCAGATAATAAGCTCAAATCACTTTGTTCTGTAAGCTGCTCTGTGGCCTGATGCCATTTTTTTTTAAAGCTCCTTACCTCAGATTCTCCCTTCCCCATTTCTAAACCTTCTGACATAACCACACCGTGGTGGAAGGACCCAGGTGGGACTATGACTGTGGTAAAACCAGCCTGCTGCAGCACTATCCCTTTATCTGGTTACAATTAGATTTGGTCTGGTCCAGCCACAGAAAAAATAGCACAACACACCCTATTACAATTTTACCTTTAACGTCAAAATCTTGAGAGAACTGGGGTTTAGAAATACCAACTCTTCACATTCAAAGTATTTCCAGAAGCAAGGCCCCAAGTGATACTGGAGTAAGTAACTGGAGCTCTTTAGTTGCCAGGTTAAGTCATTTTATTGCTCCCACACCACCCTATTTCCTAATGCCCTGGCTTCTGATCTCACCTTCTTATACCGGGATTTCAGCTGTTATTAAAAAGGGTAGCTTCCCAGCCCTGTTTGCTGTGTTTCTGGGAAGTCATGCCCAAACCGTCTTTGCTTAGCCTCAGATAATTATTGTGACGTCCTTTCTCCTGCAGTGAAACTGCTACCCAGGGCAGGCATGCTAATTTACCGTCAATAAACCTGGAGGTCACGTTGACTGATTCTGACCTCTCTTGTGAATCCTCCCCACAGGTTATTTGATTAGGGTACCTTGCTGCTATCTGAGGAACTTGAGTCAATACGAAAAACTTGCATTCCTAGGCCAATGACAGTAACTGTAATCCATTATATCATTTCACTTAGACCTGCAGCTTTGTTGACTTTCAGGCCCCTACACTTCAACACTTGCAGTTTACACAGAGTTCAGCTACCAAACTGCTGACCAGCTTTCTAACCCCTGCCACCTCCTGGCCCCAAATTAAAACCACAAGCTGATAATTAAGATGATCCTAACTTTTATGAAGCATTTGGCAGGTTTGCGCATCTTATCTTTCTACAGCACTTAATTCCATGTTCACTGTCTTACTCACATTGTTAAACCCCTAAATGGGTTTCAACTGAACCATGTGGAAAGACTATAGGGTAGGGATAAGTCATAGTTTCATAGTTTCTAGGGTTGGAAGGGACCTGAGTAGATCATCAAGTCAACCCCCTGCCATGGCAGGAAAGAGCACTGGGGTCAAACAACCCCAGCAAGGTGATTGTCAAGTCTTGTCTTAAAGACCCCCAGGGTAGGAGCCAGCACCACTTTGCCTGGAAGTGGGTTCCAGATCCTAGCCGCCCTGACCGTGAACTCGCGCCTCCTGATATCTAGTCTGAATCTACCCTCTGCCAGCTTGTGACCGTTATTCCTGGTCACTCCTGGCAGTGCTCGGGGGAACAGGGACTCCCCCAATGCCTGCTGGTCCCCCCTGACTAGTTTGTAACAGGCCACTAGATCCCCCCTCAGCCTTCTCTTGTGGAGGCTGAACACGTTCAGGTCCCGTAGCCTCTCCTCATAGGGCCTGCCCTGCTGCCCCCTGACCATGTGAGTGGCCTCCTCTAGACCCTCTCCATGTTGTCCATGATGCACCTCTCTCTCTCTCTGCTGCCAGCTATGTAAATTGATTCACAGCACACCCAGTATTAAATCAAGCCTATGTCATTTCTTTTAAAAATGCAGCTTTTTAAATGTTAATGGCCTTTGCTTGTTACAGTAAATTAGTGCAGAGCCCTGATGCAGGAGACATTTTACCAGTGCAAGATTGATTGATTAAAATCTAGGCAGGTCTGCAGATGGCAGAAGTTTGCAGTGGGAAGATTGATTGGGTGCATTCACTGATTCAAATCTTCAAATTTCCTATATTGACTTCCTGTGTTTGAATATGGGTGGCAGATAAATGCCTCTCTTTTTCCGGCATTGTTTGAATTTGAGATACGTGGGTCAAGAACTGCATTAGAATTACAAATAAAAGGTCTAATGTCATCCTTCTAGTTTGTGGTATAACGTTCTACTCAATGCAAGTAAGAAAGCAGATTGAAGTCTAATCCTTCAACCACTTGTATAAGGGAATGGGAGTGCATGTGTCAGAGCCAAACACGGTGGTTAAAGATCCCCAGAATTTGGGCTAGAGCAAGAAAGAGAATGTATTTATTTAGCAGCTAGTTAATTGCTCCAAACAATGAACTTGGCATAGCTCAAGTCCCTAGACCACAGATTCAAATCCTCCTATGCTTTGCTCAGCCCTCTGTCCTTCATACATAAACAAACAGCTTTCCAGGTGGCTTCCTCTACTGCAATGTTTCAGATAAGACCCTACAAGTTGAATCCCTATCCAAATGACCCCAATACTTCTAAAAAAAAAAAAGTTAGGGTTTGTTCAGTGATTAAAAATGCCATAAATCCTCTTTCTCATTGCTACATTATGTAAGCATGAACTCTTGCTCAATAGTTTTTGAAAACAGAAACCACACTGGTAGAAACATGCAGCAAGGAACAATTTATTTATAAACATTTTCAGTATTTTTTTCTGCCCATATGAATCACTGGATAAACGACTTAGAAGAGTCATAGACATATTTCTATACACGTATCCCACTAAAACAAGTCTAGAGGGTATTGGTACCACTTAACAGTGCTTAGTCAATCAGTGTGCAAACATCTGCTATTCTGAGAGACGGAGCATCCCTTCGTAGTTTGCTTTTACGCAAGTGCATCTAATCTATCTGTTTCTTTGCGTAAACATTTCTTACAAATTTGTCATCATGTTATCATGATCACCATATGTCCTTTGAATTTATACCTGGATGTAACCTGCCCTGCGGCTCTGCCCCAGTTTCTGAATGCGGATGGATGCTGAGTCTCAGGCCTTATGGCCTTATCTATGCTGTTATTAGTGCCATAGTCCAACATTTCCTAATCGTGCCATAATTGATGTGCTTTTTGCCTGGGCAAACCAAATCAAATCCAGTTTTAGCCTTGTTAAGGAACAGGGCAGTAATAAGCTTATAATCATGGTCAGGACACAATATATTGTAACACAATGGCGTGGATCACGCAGGAGTATGGCAATCCCATGAGAAAGGTGCTTTTGCCTAGAATCGCATCCTGTACAGCACAGACCACCAAAAAATCTCCAGCTGGACAAGGCTGTAGCCAGTGACTCCCAGAATGCTCAAAGCCCACAGTCAGTTCCTTCTTTCATCCTTTCTTCTAATTGCCTGATATGCCCCTCCACATCTACAACGTAAAGATCAAAGTGAATCAAGCTTCTTTTATTAGACCAACTGAGTAGTTAGAAAAAAGTTCTTCCAAGAAGGGTGCTTGCGCCCGAAAGCTTGCAAAGAACTTTTTTCCAACTACTCACTGGTCTAATAAAAGATATCACATCAACCCAAAAACGCTTGCCTGTATGTCTTAGACCAACACAGCTACAACCAAAAACCCTGCAATATCAATGCAAGAGATGCCAATAATTAGAGAACGCCCACAACCAACTCCATATGCAAGTCAAAGAAAGTGATATTGCTGCATTAGCTTGAAGGAAACATCTATGAGCACGTTCCCAAGTATGCCAGTATTATTACCTTGTTTGTTTCTCCAGGCCGCTGTAATCATACAGGGGTAAGGGCATGGCTATGGAAGGTCAGGATTTTCTTACAACACGGCAAGTATGTTACCAACATAAATTTCAGTGCTGAGGTCTTTTTGGCAGACATCTCCACTGTTTATTCACTATTTCCAGTTTAAGCTCAAGCACTGCTTCTTTTTTGGAACAAACACAGGTCTCCACACAATGGATAAACACAGAAAATCAGAAGGAACCTTCAGTTTGTAAGCAACAACCTTAACCGCCTGATTAGAAAACAAATTGGATCTATCAAGGCATGAAAAAAGTCAGGAAGCATCTTTTCCCATGACTAGGAAATTCTGTAAGATGGTGTTTGTTGTACTGGTCAGGTTAAGACTTTGGTGCTTTTACGCACATTAAAAAAAAGTCCACCTTACCGTGTTATAAATGAGACAGTTGTGAAAATTGGGTTGGAGTTGCATTAAAGCCTTGGATAAATGAGAAGAAGCATGGACCTTATTGTCAAAAACCAGAGTGGTTTCAAAACAGATGTTCAGAAACAAACTGCACACTACATTGGTTTCATGCTTACAGTAAGGGGAAGCCAATGTCTGGGTAAACAGTGAACTGGGGAGAACCTGAATTTCTATTTGCTCTTTCAAATTAGATATAAAGTAGTACTGAATCACCAGCTCTGGACACCCAAAATGTCTGGATCTGGGATCTCTAAAGGGCCAAACCAAAGCCTCAGATCTGAACACACTTAAAGAAGTTGGTTCTAAACCCCCAGCTTTCTAGCTCATTCCCATCCTGAATTATATGCTGTCAGGATAGTAAAAAACAATAGTCAAATTTTTAAAAATGGCAACTATTTAGTTGATCGAATAAAAGATATCACCTCTACCAAGAGTTCTGTAAAACAATACAATTGCATTAAATATAATTAATCTGTGCAACTCGCATCCACACAATGTTATTCAGGACAAGAATTCAGTAGGTTTCAAGAAAGGATTATACATTTACATGCAAACATGTATAATTACATGAGACAGGTAAGAGTTTAGAATCTGGGTGTTGCACCAGCTGGCTTGTATTAGAAAAAAACCTTTCCTCTGAGAAAGTTATTCCATAACTTACCTTCCCTGGCTTCACGCTCTCTTAGAGTAGAAAGCATATGGTAGCAGCCAGTGATTGGGACAGCTTACCGGACTGGACAGACCAGACTGGACTGACAGCAGGCCATAAAGAAAACCTCAGATGAATAACCTATATTTAAATGATGCCATATAACACCACCTAGTGGAAAATGGATAAAATCATTTGTTCCAAATTCCCTGAGTGACTCATGAGACAGGAAAGAGATATTTTGAGCTGGACTGTTATATCATGTGAAAATACCAAGTTGGTGTGTGATATAGTGTGTTTGTTGTTATCCAAGTCTCATTTTTCCAGCTGTAACATGGGGATAACGGGATTCCCTTAACAATGGTGCAATGTCTGATTAGTTAAAGTCAGTGCAGATTGCTGTCACCAACAACAACACTTTTATACAAGGGTCTAAAACCATTTGTTATTGGGATCTCAGAGCTAACCAAGAGGGAGACATAGTGCCAGGAGGATGAGCTAGATCTGGAATTCTCAAGGCAGCTCTCAAAGGCTGTACGGTCAAGAGATATGGTTGTCAGAGGTGACTTAAACTACTCTGACATCTGCTGGGAGAAGCAGTCAGCCAGATCTAACCGCTCACGTAGGCTCTTAACCTGCATGCAGGACCTCCACCTAATGCAGGAGGTATACGGTCCCACTAGGGGAAATGCCGTGCTGGACTTGGTGCTACCTACAGGGGATGACCTGGTGGGGGATCTGCAGGTACAAGGTAACCTAGGGGATGGTGACCATCGATTGGTGGAATTCAATATCTGGTGTAGGGTGGGAAAAGTAAAGTAACCAGCAGCGCAGAAGTGCTAGACTTGACAAAGACTAACTTCAATGTGATCAGGAGATTAATTAGGGAGGCATTGAAGATCAAGAGCACTGGCAAAATGGGAGTCCAGGAAGGTTGGTAAATTCCTCAAGGGAACAATCCTTCGGGCACAGAAGGAGACAATCCCATTGCGTACAAAAGGGGGCAAAGGGGCCAATAAACCCTCTTGGCTGAGCAGGGAAATCCAGGAAAGCCTAGGGGCAAAGAAAGAGGCATACAGGCTGTGGAAGCAGGGGGTAGGTACCAAGGAGGAGTATACCTCCTTGGCTTGCACTTGCAGAGAGTCCATCAGAAAGGCCAAAGCTGCAATGGAACTTGGCTGATGACAAAAATTAAAGGCAACCAAAAGTCCTTCTTCAAGTATATAAGGAGCAAAAAGAAGGTGCAGGGTAACATACAACCCCTACACGACAGGCTAGGGCAATTGGTGACAGATAGGATGGACAAGGTTGAACTCTTCAATTAGTTTTTTGCCTTCGTATTCCTGAACACAGATCAAGACAAATCTCCCAATTGCATTAGAGATAGACACAGAAGGAACACCAGCCTACCAACCATCAACATCGACTTAGTAAAGGGACACTTGGAAGGGCTGAATGTGTTTTAAGTCAGCAGGTGCTTCATCCAAGGGTGCTGAAGGAACTGGCCAGTGTCATTGCAGAGCAGTTGGCACGGCTGTTTGAGCACTCTTGGTGCTCAGGTCAAGTCCCTGAGGACTGGAAAAGGGCCAATGTGGTCCCTATTTTCAAGAAGGGGAGGAAGAAGGATCCGGGTAATTATAAGCCAGTTAGTTTTACCACTATCCTTGGGAAAACCTCTGAAAAAATTATCAAGGATCACGTTTGTGGGAGCCCAGCAGGAAAAATAATGCTAAAGGATAACCAACAGGGGTGCATAGCAGGTAAATCCTGCCTGACTAACCTTGTTTTTTTTTTATGACCAGGTCACAAAATGCTTAGATGCAGGAGTTGAGGTAGATGTCATCTACTTGGATTTTAAGAAGGCTTTCGATACAGTATCTCATTCTCATCTTATTCTCATAAACAAACTGAGCAGCTGTGACAGATGACTAAACGGTCAGGTGGGTGGCAAATTGCCTTAAGGGTCGCTCCCAGAGTGTGGTGGTGGATGGGTCGGCATCGACCTAGAAAGATGTGGGCAGTGGGGTCCCCCAAGGCTCGGTCCTTGGACTTGTGCTATTCAATGTTTTCACCAGTGACTTGGATGAGGTCATGGAGAGCACTCTGTCTAGATTTGCGGATGACACAACCTTATGGGGTAAAATTAACACACTAGTGAGAAGGGATTGAATCCAGGCAGACCTGGACAGGTTGGAAAAGTGGCCAGAAAAGAATAAAATGCAGTTCAACAAAGACAAGTTCAAAGTGCTGCATCTAGGAAGAAGGAATCACCAACACACCTATAGGCTAGGGAATGGCCTTCTCAGCAGCACAGCAGCAGAAAGGGATCTCAGAATCATATTAATTTTGGAGTCAACTATGAGCCGTCAACATGACAAAGCGATCAGTAAAGCTAACTGCCCAGGGCAGGGGGTCAGACTCGATGATCTATTGAGGTCTCTTCTGACCCTAGCAACTATGAAACTATGCTATGCCCAATTTATCAAGGGGTACACCAAAGTGTTCCTTAAGTGACAATTTCTCAAATTCACACATTGAATTAGTGGCAGAGGAAATAGAAAGAAAAAGCATCAGGGACTACTATGTCTTTTCTTTTACCACCTACACAAATGAAGTCAGGACAAGAGGATATTTCTTCATCTTTGTACACACATTGTATTCTGCAAATGGAAATGGATTTCTGACGCAGCCAGTGGCTTTGGCTCAAAATCCATCAGTAACCGTTTGCTCTTCCCAATTTAGGCCTTCTCAGAAAGCACTGGCTAGGTATCACAGATCCAACTACAGCCAGTAGACACAGAGGGTAACAGTAATAGAGGACATTTTCAGTAAACCTGATTAGATGGGATAGCTCATGCTCTGGAGGAGTAGCTGATTTTCTTGACGCTGTCATATCCAGGCTACAAGTGGTATCTGGGATTTGACTTGCTGAATGAGGAGTGAGACCTGTATTCAGGTCCCAGATCCAATCTCTAAGGGGACCTTGTCTACCTTCAGAACTAATGACTTGTATTTATAACCCGAGTTCCTTCTCCTAGTTCATGGAAAAGTTGCATAGCCCTCTATACTGAAAATACCTTAAAATATCAGTCGCAAATTTTTACACATGATCTAAAGCACAAAAACAAGAAACCTTCCCAGGTTGTCCTCTGTTGTAAACATGCACACTTTCTGAAGAGGGATGGGCTGTGTCATTATTCACTTTTAAGCATAAGCTTAGGTCCCATTTCAAGTCAAACAAATCAGGGCTTAAACGCTCTGCTGAACTGAACTTGCTGAATGCTTGTCAGTATAAGACCCAGCGGGAAGTAGTGTTTTTCACAGAACTACTTCCCATTAACTGGAATAGCAGCAAGTGCACTGCAATATTATTTGATTCTCTTCCAGTTTAAACAATTTCACTGAATTCGCTGTATAGGGGTCACACCATGCTAGGAAAGTAGCAGAGATGACTCAGATCTGAGTACAACCTCCACCAAGAAATTTGGCATGAAACAGTTCATCTTCTCCAAGATTTGCAGAAATACTAAGTTATTATTTAAATGACTCAAGATATTCTAACAAAATATATAGGGACTGGATTTATTTTGGCCAGAAGTGGCAATGACAATGTTCTTAGACTGTTCTGCCAAAAAAGATAAATAAATACAGTAATAAAAGCAAGTGGCTGATCTCTGCTCTAAGATACCCTCTGGCAAGGTTGAAGCAACCGTACAGCTTTTCAAAGGATTTATATTAGTATAAGTCTGGAGCAACTGTGAGCAGGACCTGGCTCATGGTTATTATCAATAACTGCAGCAGACTCATATGAGGACAACTCTAATGTCCTTCTAAAAGCAACTCTCAACTAGCTAAAGTGTGTGAAAAGCTGTGCGAGTTAATAGACATGTCACTGGACCAGAGCTTAGGAGATCTGGCACCTGTTCTTAGTTGGTCCACTGACTCCTCCATGTAACTATTTTGTTATAGCTACATTGCTAGAAGCCTGTATTGGAAACACGCTTTATATTGGTATGATACTGTTGGCACTAGTGTAACTTTACCCACTTTTGAAACTGCACTTACATTTTTCCCCCACTCCAATTAGGGCTTTTCAGAGACAGCAAACTCTGCTTTTACTATAGGGGTGCAGCCCTGCAATACTAGGACCTAACAACGTTTCTAACATTAAAGCATTTCTCTACATGCAGACATTAATCCAGAATGAGACAGAGTGTAAATTCAAAGCAGAAAGGTTATTCTGAATTACCTTGGATTTATCTACATTGGGAAGAAAATTCACTCTACTTTAATCTGAATTAAAACCAGAATAGATAATTCCTGGTTAACTCCTGGTGTGGATGCTCTTATTCTAGAATAGGGCCTTGTCTACATTGGCCACATCCACACGAGCATGGGTGTTTGGTTCCCTGGGGACAAGTAGTGCTACTTGTCACTGGGGAATGCCTGTGCCACACTTGCTCTGGTGCGCAGCAGGTTACCCAGGGTAGGGTAGGGGAGGTTGGGGCCAACAACTGTGCTGGCCCCAGCACCCTTACCTGGGGTCCTGGGGGCCGGGAAAGCTGCAGCCGCGAGTGTGGCTCCGACCGGCCAGGCTCCAGTTTTGGGCAGCTTCTGCTGTTGCCACGTGTACTGCCTCACTTTTTTTCCCACGCAGTGTTTTTTTGACCCTGGACTCTTCTGCAGTCAACACTCCCCCCCACCTCCCCCCGTGCTGCAAGGTAGCAGCGCCGGGAATGCCTGTGTGTGGCACTGCAGACAGGTTTGTGGCACCACATACTGCCGCACTCGTCAGAATGCGGTCATTAGGTTTCACCTCCAGAACGTTCATCATCTTACAGCCAGCAACACTACTTTGTCACTTTACCGGACTGTAAGAAGTTCTGCGGTCAAAAACAGCGACCCAGGGCTGACAGTGCTCTAATCAACACCAGTGGCATCTACACTGGAATTTTGCTGATGGCTATATGTTGGATAAAGAGATGCATCATGTGGGGAGGTTGTTTTAGCTAGGTTTTGCTAATTCACATCAAATGTCTGTGTGGATTTATGCAGACTCTGAGCAACCAACAGGTTACTCTGTTTGTCACTACAACCTGAACTTACTCTAAAGTAAGCTTGTATTCACTTCCATTCTCCTTGGGCAAAAAGAATGATTGTTAATTATGCACATCAAAGCAGCATGAGCTCCTGCTACATGTGAGCTGCAGAAGGAGCAGTTTGCTGCAGCACGGGTTAAAGAAAGAAAGAGGCAGCACCACAACCCGTGGACTAAAATGTCCCAACAGAACAGATTAGACTCAAGGACAGGGCTATAAGGATCACGTAGGGTGGCTGCATGTCAGCTTTGCTGTGGATCTTCATACACTTGGTTAGAGACAGAAGAACTTCCTGAGGCAGAAAACAGAACTGGGCAGAAAAACAAACCAAAGCAAAATGCAAGAACAAGCTGCTTGAAATAACCTGCGCTGTGGAAAGTCGGGATTTGGGGTAACTAACACATGAACTAATACTACAAAACTTCAGCACAGAAACACGCCACAAAGATAGCCTTCCTCGTTATTTCCCAACCAAGACCCAGACTCCATTGTGCTGGAGTCCAAGTACAGGTGGAAAGACAGTTCAAGCCCTGGAGAGATGACAAAGATGACATTTCTTCTACAAAATGTAGAAGAAAGGAGACACAGACAAAGTGGTTTGTGTCATATGTGACGGAGCTGGGAACTGAGCACGCTTTTCAAGCCTCAGTCCAAAACCAGCCTTCTTTCAGTTATCTTCTTGCCCACCAGATCCAAGCTGAAGCCTCCGTGCTACCAATTTACCCCAGCACACCATACTCATAGCTGTAATACCCATGAATCTTTCCACCACTACATTAAATAAGCAAGCAGAGAAGCTTGAATTGGGAATATTCAAGTGCCAACTCTTTAATTCCATAGGCTGAATTCCCCAGTGCCCACTGCTTCTGTTTTAAAATGTCACCAGCTGGCTAAGAGAGGCTTTTTGTGCCTGAAGCTGGAGCCCATTTAGTCTGCTGAGCTGCTTTGGGAAATATTCTTTCACTGACCACATTATCAAGCCTACCTCTGCCCTGACACAGTGGAATATATTAAAGGAATGTACTTGACCTGCAGCAAGAACAGCTGGCACTTGGAAACCCCACCAGAATGGATGCTAGTACAGAAGAAGCCATACTACTGCATCTGTGGTTAGACAGACAGGAAACCAAAGAACTGATTTTATAGCAGCTGAAAGGCCTTTTCAAATGATAAGTTAATGAAAATAATTAACCAAAAAAATTATTTCACAGTGTGGTTAATTAATATTTGTAGCCTTAGGGCCTCAACCAAGGTCTGGCTCCCTTTGTGCTGGGTACTCTCCATACAGACTGAGCATGAGATTTCCTGCTGAAGTGAACTTACAGTATGAACAGACAAGACAACAGAAGGTGGATGATCCCCATTTTACAGAGCTGAACCCCAGAGAAATGCCCAAGGTTGCCCCAGGGAGTCTAAAGCAAAGCAAAGAATTGTAATCTCAAGCGTCCCCCACCTAGTCCCTTACCCACAGTCTCTCTTTGGTGTAAATGGATCCCTGCTGTTGTCAATTTATGTCCAATTTATGAGGATCTGGCCTAAAGTTTTCCAGCAGCATCCTGAGACAGCTAGGACTTCATTTCCTAAGACGATCTAAGAATTTGCTGAACTGTGAGTGTCCATTCAAAGCTGATGTTTTTACACATCCAAATCCTTCCCGAGAGAGGCTGGGTTTTTGATCCACAGGGTTCATCAGTCATGATCTGTCAAGTGTGACACAGTGTGATATGACAAAGGCAGCTGAACATCACGATGCAGGGCAATGGGCTTGTTGCATCCTATCCAGCATGTCAGTGGCAAGGGAATCCATTATTTACCTACCCAGCAGCACCATGGACAAGGGCAGAGATGAACACTGAGCAAAGCCTCTCCTGAGTGCCGACACTTCCACAAATCTGCTGGTGCTCCTTCTTATTAATACTGTGGTTTCCTCTCTTCTTCATGCTTTAGCAGTAAGTCTGTGGGATTCCCTAAGGGAGCAGAGTCAAGCCTTGCAGCAAGTCTTTAAATGAGGCTGGATGATTTTATAACATGCAATTGAGGTGATTAGCTATGCCTCCTAATGACAGACCAGGAGACTCAGAGACTTCAGCTGTGCAGAATGCAGCTGGCCTCTTTCTTCATGTTTCACATATGCATCAGTTCACTCTTTGCTGACTTCCAGCACATGTCCAAAGTTGGTTTTAGCTCTCTGTGGCCCCTGAATGCATTGGGACCCATGTATCTCAAGAGGCAACCTGTCCTCTTATGATGAAATGCTATGCCTGGGACCAGCCAGGGCGTTGGAGAGAAACTCCCTGTATTTCTGTGACCCGATGATGGGAGCCAGGGCACCAAATCTAATCTTTCCATTGACCCCCCCTTGATTTATGGGGCACCTTCCATCTCAGGATCTCTAAGCATTTTACTGACACTACTAATGAGGCTTTTCAATACCTGATATTATACCAATCTTCCATATAAAGAAAGCAAAGCAAGGGTAAGTTAAGTGATTTGTTTGAAGTCGTATACAGAGACAGAAGGACTGACTCCTTTGCCTGTGCAGTGACTGTTAGGATCCAATTCTCCTTCAAGTCTCCTTCTCATACAGGTGTGGCTTTATGAACATTTGCACTGCTATTGCTTTACCAGGACTGCCTGGCCTCTGCATTTCTCACCAACAAGGAATGAAAGGCTAAAATACAGGTGGCAAGTTAACAACATGATTTGTAGCAAGAGCTTAAATAAATGGTCCTAGGCAATCAGTGCTAGCAAGCAGATGATCCTTTCAAGACCTGCAAGCAGCTACCTCTTGGCTCTGGGTAAATATTTCAAAATAAAACTAATTAGTTGTGACCAGTGGATTTTGACTTTGATGTGCCAGTTCAGGTTATAGTGCTGATTTCTCCACAGCATTTGATCTTACGGTGCCAAGGCAGATCTCCCACATGGCTCATAAAGAAACTTAATGATGATACATTGCACTTTTGTTCCTAGGTGCAACTGCAGGCAGCTGGCAAAAGCATTCTGTATGAATCTTCCAAGCTTTCCAAGCAAAGTTACAGGAGCAGGCTTTGTGCTGTCATTTCAGAAAGATGTAACCAAGTGCCCTGTTCTGCTATACACATCAGAGGATGAACGAGGGGAGAAAACGGTATGGTACTGTTCTTGACTCCTCCTACAAAATAAATCCATCCCATGTGAGGCACCAACATAAACTGCCATTCACTGGAAATTAAATGGATGCCTGAAACAGGATGGGCTCAAGCCCAAAGAGCACATGGGTTTGCTGCTCTTCAGCAAGATTTCAATAGGGCCGTAACTCAGATGTTCTGCTGAGGCTCTTGGGACCTCACATCTCTTTGATGGGGAAATGAGGAAGAAGACAGAGGTATCTCCCAAACTCTTCCACTGCAGCATCAAAATGAGACACGGTCTTAGATCTGCGAAGTGAGTTCTCTCTCCATTTATTTACAAGAAATGAAATGGTGACAAGTTAGGTGACATCTAAGCTAATCCAATGGGGTACTTTACAGCCCACAGAGCTATTGAGCTAAGCTACCTTCAGACTCTCACAAAAATGGTTGCACTGCTAATGATGATTTCTGGACCAAAACAACTGGCACTTGTATGTTATTTTAAATGTAAGCTCAGATTTTGAAGAACCAGGCAGCAGGCTCAGAGAGGTGCCAGTACGCAGAATAGGCATGTACAAGTAATTTCCAAGCCCTGCTCTGGAAAGAGATCAACATTCTTTCCTGACTAACGCTGGCTACCAGAGCACGTGGATCCTATTAATTCCAACTCTAGATATAAATAGGTTTGAGTCTCCCTCCCTGGCACACAGGGAGAGAGGAACCAGAATGAAGGGGCCATAGGGATAATAGGGCTGTGAATTCAGTAAAGCTCAAACCATGGTGAGTTAGGTGCTGAGACAGAGATGAGGCATGTAGGAAGCCAGGTTTCTCTCGATTCTGTCTAGTGCCTTAATCAGAAGAGGATCCCTCCTTCCTAATGTATGGTTCTCAGTAGGATTTACAATGCAAAGCACCCAGGAAAAGGCTCTGCGGATCAGTAGCACTCCTTTAGATGTAGCTTCCTGAGACAATAGGGGCTGAAGCCTATCGAAACGCAGAGAGGTAAAACAAACAGCAGCAACAATGGTGAAAGGTCAGTTTGATTATTTGGAAATAATCTTTTCTAATCCACATTGGAACGTTTTTGTTTTAATATAAATTTTTATCCTGACCCTTGTCTGTACTCAGAGTATGTCTGATTCCCTCAGGAGGTTGGGGAGGACAGAATCCCAGTGAGCTGACTGGGCTATTTTTAGTTAAGCCCAGTATTAATAAAAATCTCAAGCTGCTTCTGTATGAAAGGAGGAGAAAAGAAACCCTGGGAACATGCACATCTGCCTTTCACACAGTAATACTAGAGCACACCATGCCCTAGATTTTAAAGGTCCTGATACAGCAAGACATTTAAGCATGTGCCTAGCCTTCTTTGTAAAGTCAGAATGTACACTTTGCTAACAGTTCTGAACTGGTAGGTTGAAGCCAGAGGACAACAGAGAGCTTGGTAAAGTGCTGCTAAAAACAGCTAGGAGGGATGCCAGTGGGAAGTCCTGGGGAAACAAAGGAACCAAAGCAAAACTTTAGGAGGCAGAAGATGCCACAGTGGATCTTACGGGTGTGCTGTGTTTGGGACTCCCACTAACATGCTACGCAAAGCAGGGAGACCCCTCTTGCAACTGAAGCATCCATTTAAGCCAGAGTACAAGCTAAACCCTAACTAGAAGGGACAAGATTGCACAGATTCATCCTTCTCTGTCCTGCAGCTTTTTATGTCCCCATTTATGCAAAACTGAAATGGGCTATAAGAATAGCAGCACAGTGCCAAACATAGCTGAACCTGATGGATTGCTGTTGATGGAAGAAGGCCAATGTGGTGCCGACCTTCAAGAAAGGGAGGAGAGTGGATCCGGCTAACTACAGGCCTATTAGCCTGACTTCTATCCTGGGGAAGATCTTAGAAAAGTTTATTAAGGAGGCCATCCTTGAGGGACTGGCCCAGGC
>NW_017728933.1:704695-762743 GCF_001723895.1 Crocodylus porosus | reverse complement strand
GCGGAGGTGGTTCAAGCACCTACATTGAACACCTTCAAGAGTAAATTGGATGCTTATCTTGCTGGGATCCTATGACCCCAGGTGACTTCCTGTCCTTTGGGCAGGGGGCTGGACTCGATGACCTCCCGAGGTCCCTTCCAGCCCTAATGTCTATGAAATCTATGACAGGAAAGCAAGAACCCCACTGCAGGGACTGAGCTAAGCATACTTTCCTGACTAATGCCAGGAAGATGCTGGGATATTTCAGATGATATTCTGTTTGTTCAAGGGAAGCATTCATGGAAAGTACTCTAGACAGTTGATACTGCCTCCTTCCCCAATCCCATACTTTTCCTTTTCATTCTGTGCAGGCATCACACCACAGGAGATAAAACATTTTGTATCAAGAAGTCAAGATCAATATCAAGCCTGCCCACACATGATCAACCAGTCTGCTGATCAATTGGAAGGCCAGACCCTGAAAGCCTCAATGCACCTAGGTCTTGGTCTGGCTTTTGAGGCATCTGACCACACACCAACCACTGCTGAGGAAGGGAATCAAGAGATCTGAGATCTAACTCTGGTTCTGGCAGTTAATCACCACGAGTTCAGAGATGAGTCACTTCACCTTGCTCTGCTCCCCTATTTTATAAGGTTTATTTAGTACATTGACTAAACACTTCTAGCATCACAGGCAACAGGTGTTACAAAGGTGTGAAGCTGCATACACCTTTCAAACAAAATTTTGATCCTATTGCGTTAAAAAGAATTGTTGCCATTGACTTCCATCAAACCAGGCTTTACTCCCCGCAGCTGGTCCAAAATGCCTAGCATGGTGCTCAGACAAAAACTAGAGTGCTCAATTACACCTGGGTGTTTGCATCCCTCAGACAGGAGCTGTTTCTGGCTTTCCGTGTTGCTGAGACCAGAGGGAGAAGCAGACACTGTGCCAGAGTGATGAGCTGCACGGAGCCTACTTGAGGCTGTTGGCCAAGGTAAGAAGTGAATGGATGGCCATGCCAACAGTGTAACATTGCTGGTTAAATCAAACCAAAGGAAAGACTTGGGAGTCAACCATTCCAAGCCCTTCACTCCCCACATTAGGCAATTACTGTAGTGAGTGTGTAATAGGCCACCAGCCCCAAACACCAAGGTCCCTCTATGCTGGTCAGTCATCCTAGCAGCAGCTCAATCAAACATGCTCCCAGCACCATCAGAACACTGGCCCCTTCCACCAGGGTTCGCTTGATTTAAAAAAAACCATTTTGTGCCAGTTCCGTTCTTTGGATATTTGCTATATTTCCTCCCCAAAACCCTATTTGGCCTTTCTTCATTAAGCTGGGTCACAACAAGAGCTACTTGTATATCCTTACTGTCCGGCAGCTCTATGTCTGACTGAATCCTTCTATTGGATTAATGCTGCCAGGGCTGTCGCATGACCCTCAGTCACTAGGCTCAGCCACTTGGAACATGGTGTTGGATTGCCCTGGTGCTCTGAGATGGTGCCCTGTTTCAGTCTCTTTTTCTCTCTTTCTGTTGCAAGGTATTTATCAGCACAGAAAGCCATCCATGGAACCCCAAACCAGGACGAGAACAGCTGCAAGATGGCTTATTTCAATGTCTAACTGAAACTGTTTGCTGAAGCTCTACTCCCTGATAGGGAAGGACATCACTCCTGCACAGGAACAGGCTGTGAGAAGCGCTAAAAGATCAACATTAATTACATTTGGCATTTCTGAGCCTAGAGCTACAGGCAGCCCTCTCTCTCAGTTGGTGTCATCTGTTGTCACTGCCAGGATGAAAACCCTTGGCAGAAAGACTGGGAAACAGCCTGCACTCTGCTTCAGTGAGCTGGGTACACCACTCATACAGAAAAAAAAACAGTGTTTATGGACATGAGCGGCAGGGAAAGGAAATACCTACTAATCGGGCCTGGTTCTACTGTCAGTCTTACAGCACTGAGGCACAGCAGCTGATATGTGGGGCACACGGCTCCTCAACTACCAACCAATGTCATACGCTGCAGTATCTAAATCTCAGAGCAGTCGAGACAAGGAAAACTCACGGTAGCATCATCATATCAGTGAATCCAGACCTGCCTCACATGCTTTGGGCATGTTAAAAAATATATATATATATATCACACGTCTGGCTTTACAGCAATGAGTTTCTTTTAAAAATAATACAGCAGGGGCAATTTTTCTTTACCTTCTGGTTTTTAAGACTACAGGTATACTGGGGTCATATGTTCAAGCTTTTTCTCAAGTGTTACGGCTGCTTGTGCAACCTTAATTTAGCCTATCTGCATGCATTATAATCCATAGCGTACATTCACATGATCACATGCTTTTTTTTCCCCCCCCACAGGAACCCTGCCTCCCTCAGTCACAGGACAGATGGTACACAGCAATAAATAAGTTGCTTCATTTGCATTTTTCACTGTATGAGCCTGTGCCTTATTTACTATTCAAACCCTGCTCTGAATACAGAAGTAGAAGTCTCCTCAGAGAGTTTTCACTTGATGTTTGTTGTATTTCCTGCTTTGCAAACGATGAATTTATTTTCACACTGTTCCTGAAAGGCAAGGCACAGCCATTGTCTCCATTTTATATGGGGAAAGTGAGGCACACAGAGAGTATTATTGTTACTTAGGTTTACCATATTTTATCACATATAAGACATCCCCACAATGATACACAACTTGTTTTTGAAAACCAGAACTTGGTGTTATATTGCACCCTCTGTGTGTCAAGCAAAAAACTGCAACACCAGAGCAGCTCCTTTAAGCATAATTGTGAGACCTGAAAAAAAAAATAAAAATCATGAGTTGACAACAGTGGGCACTTTGGGGCAAATCCTGGATGTGGACTTGCTTTGCCTAAATGGGCTTTGCATTCTATGCTGGTGCTTCTCACATTACAGAAAGAAGTGCTTGCACTGATCCACTTGTGCCTTTATTTGAAGATGAAGTAGTTGTAGCCAAGAGGAAAGCACAGCTTGCTGTGCCCTGCAGCCTGCCACTCACTGTCCTGCTGGTTCTGAGGCCCATGTTCCAGAACAGATGATGCCCTCCACAGCTCGCCCCTAAATTCTTCCATAACCACTCTCCATACATCCTCGGGGAAGTAATGGAGGTAGAAGTGCACTTGTCTACAGAACTTGTGCAGTGGTGCCTCCCCCCGTTTCCATACAGGCAGGGACTAAGAGTGAACTGCAGCAGGGGCTGGAGGCCTCCTTCTCTTTAACACCATTTCCTCCAGCATCCTCCTTCTCCCAGCTGCCCACTCTCACTTAAAAGCATCTTCCCATCATTCCCCTTTTCCACCTCCTTGTGCAAGTTTCCCATCCCAGGACAGAGGCCGACAAGACTGATTTACAGCTGTGTGTCAGCTACTGATCTCATTGCCTGGCCCAACCCTAATGGATGGATTTCAGCTGCTGTTAGAGTGTGACAACATCTGGACTGACATCAGCAATGACACCCGAACAGGGGACAAGCAGTGCCATGAGCCTGGGAAGGCCAAAGTGCTGGGCCAGCCTGACACAGGAGAAGGGCCAGAAGGCGCCTGTTTCACTCCCTTCTGGAAAAGGGGCAGATGCGGTATAGAAAGGGAAAGTCAGGACCCAGTCATCACTCACTCCATTCCTGTGACAGACATATACAAGGCACTCAGTAAAGTGCAGCAGGCCAGGGAGCAGACTGAATGTGTGTGGGAGACAGCAGGGCCTGGAGACTGAAACAGACTGCTGGAGTGTAAATGGAGGAAATGAAAAAGGGATAGGTGGAAAATAAGAGGCCTTGAAAATAAGCACTTCCCCTCTTGTCTAGGGAGGGTGAGGGGGTTCTCATAGTTTGACAAGCTCATCTGGGCTCCACCACTGAAAGTGATGCCTGGCATGGCAGGAGCACTTCTCTTTTGAGACTCATACCTCCATCAGGTCTCAACTCCTGTGGCTAGCTGACAGAGCTGCTACCACATTGCACAGCCAGGGAAAGACACCGAGAGATGAATGGCTTGACTTTCAGGAGCAGGAAGCACATATCGCTTCCAAAGGCCAGAAGCTGAGGTTACTCCCTGCCCCTGAAATCCTCAGGCCATAAATAACTTGCCTAAATCTATACACCAAGTCTAGGGTGAAGGCAGAACTAGAGCCCTATACTGGCTCCAGCCAGCAGACACTGTTCCCTCCTGGACTTGTTATGTGAGTGCAATAAAGGAGATCCAAACATCTGGCCCACACAGCCAAGTGATCAGCAACTTCAGGCGCTTTAAATTTTTCTAGCATCTATGGAAAAAACTTCCAACAGACTCGATTTTCACAAAGTGCTCAGCTCTCTTCTTCAGACAATAAGGCGGCCCCAAGTCTCAGTCTAGATAGACTTCACCCCAGAGAGGCTGGCAATGGGACACAAAAAGTGAAGAGGGAGAGCAAAAACCATTGCTCATTCTTGACAATCATGGACTAGCTTTTCTGCACGGCAGGAATTGTTTTCTAGGGGCCTGTGCAGATGGAATTCACTGGGACACAATTTGAATACAGAAGACAGTACTTATTTGCCTAAAAAATGAATTGGCACCTATTATTTGCCTGTAGAGTCCTTCATGCATAAAATACATAAAAAAGGAAGGGACCAACCCTGTGCTTGTTAAGCTGTGCTCCCTGTGAAAGCACCAAGTAAAAGGGCTGTCTCGGACCCAAGTCTAAGTGTACAGAATGCTCTTCCGGGAGTCTGAGAAACAAGACGGGCAACATTTGCTTCTTCTAAGCTCCCACGTACAAACTGTGTGAGCATGTAAAGTACCTTAAAAAAAAAAAAAAAAAAAAAAGCATCCCTCTTGAGTGGATTGGATGGATGGGTAAGGATGGCACTACCAAGACCTAAACAACCTGTCCTTTAGAGCCGTTCTGTGGCTCTGAATTTGGATGGGAGACATTTCCACATCTCACAGATCCTCAAGATAAATAAACCCCAGTCCTGCTCCTTCAGGCCATTGGTGTGCAGACCCTCTCCCTCCATGCCCAAGTTCACAGTGAATTTGTGATCTGTACACCAAAGCTGAATGAAAGAAGAGCAGGAGACAGAAGAGCCATGCTGGATCTGCAGAATGCACGTGCGTTACAGCCACACTGGAGAAGATAATTAACTCCATGAACTACCACAATACCTGGTTCAGTTGGCCCACTCTGCCTCCATGGCAGTATAGGCCCATAAACTGCTCAGAATCCTGCTTGGCAAACTGTAGCTTGTTGTCTATCCCCAATGCAGAACTGTAGCCTGTTGTGTACATTGCCATCAGGGATGGACAACAGAAGGGAAGGCACTAGGCCACAGCAAAACCTTTGTCTAATTCCTGACACGGTTACCCCAGGAAGGGATGGGAAGGGATGTATAATGCATACAAGCCTCTTGGGACTTAAAAGCAGCAGGGTTTACTAACAAGTACAATACAGTCAGCTTTATTTCTATTAAATGCAGATGCTTGAGTTTAACAGAACAATTTCTCATTGCATATTTGCTGCCCACAAATAAACAGTCTGATATACTAGACACTCCAGACGCTGACTAGATGTTATACAGACAAGTAGCTTCCAGTTTGCTGATGACTTCCCAGAATACCCTAACAAAGCAATGCACACTGAACTCGTGTGGTACAGAATACAGATACAGAATTGCTTTGCACCTGGCTAGGGTATCACATACACCAGCTTCTACTGCTAAGATAAAATGCCCCCAGGTACTCAAAAACAGATAAATCCCTAATACAAAACTGGGAGCTCAACTTCCCTAATGGTCGCCAGCATTCAGAACCATGTCAGGAGACAGGGAATTTGGGACCTAGATGGTAATTTTTCATCCTCCCCTGCCATAGTTTCTTTAAAATGGTTAACGAGCCAAAAAATGTATCTTATTATATATTAGACAACAAGTATAATTGGTCAAAACTATTGGTATGAGGGGAAACAGCTTTCTTGGGTGGAATGTTGAAGCCAGGTAAGTGGCTCTCAAACTGACAGCTGTGGTGCAGAAAATACACTCCAGAGAAATCACAACACATGAATCTATTTTTTTTTTTCCTTATTTGCTTTAAGGCTAGTAGATATGTCAGTATTCCAGATGCAAACCAGGGGATATGTTGGAATTGTTTTGCTGAGTTTACAGCAACAAGAAACTGGATCTATATAGGTTACTGTTAATGACAAGAAGTCTCTGCTATAATTTTGCTCTATTTGAAAGATAAAATACACTCTGCTGGAAATAGTGATACATTTAGATAAAAATCAGAATTTTTTTTTAACCACGCTCAAGCTGTGTGTGTCATCTGTTTTATAAGAAATTGCTGTACATGCCCTGCCCTAGAATTTCTCAACAGGAACAAGGAATCTTATTTTCTGCTTTACCTAATGCTGCAATTGTAGCTGTCAATCTCCCTGTAACACGAGGGAAAAAATCTGGCAGTTATTTAATAAAACATTTACAGGGCCAGGAAACTGCATCCTGGGATACATCTTCTTTAAGTTCTTACATGTTTTGCCTTAAATATCCAGGTTCAGGGTGATGACTAACAGCACTTATCACAGAAATGAGGACAACGCAATCCATACTCCATCTCTCCAGGGTGCGCATTAGTCATCAAAATCCGGGATGTCATCATACGAGTAGCCCCGATAGCCTTTGGAAGCATAGTAAGCAATGCGCAAGTGATAAAAGCCTGGCAAAAACACCAGGATCCCAATGATCAACACAGGGATGGCTCGGTCAGTGCCCTGAAAAAAGGGAAGAGGAAAGACACACAAAGTTAACGTAATACTCCTAACTAGGCAAGTCCCTATTGCAAAAGGTCTTATCTAGCATTAAGCCCTGCCTTTGACTCTGAATTTTCACCTTTGACAGTGGAAGCTTGCAACAGACCTTTTTTGGCCATTATGAAACAAAGCTGTTAAAAACAGATTCCACTTACTCCTTTGCTAATGTATCCTGCAAGCAGGAGGGCTCCTATGACAATGAGAAGAGTCCCAATCATGAACAGCACTGTGGCAAGTGCAATTGCCTTGTAAGGGATTTTTGGCGGGCTCTTCTTGAACTGTAGGGAAGACAGAAATTAAATGGCATTAAAAAAAGTGGTACTAAAGACAACCCAAATGACATGAACACTTGCCCTCTTGCTTTTGCAGGAGTATAAATTCAACACTTAGGATGAAGAGTAAAACAGAAATCTCACAGGAACTATGGATCTAGCAGCAGCATCTCAGTCCTGTGAAACCAGCTTCCTTTTCAGCTGAGCATTCAGTCCCCACAATAGCCTTTTTTTTTTTTTTTTAAAGCTAGGACTTGCATACAGCCATTGCCCCTCAGCTCAGGGGCACAGGGAGCAGTCCCCAGGGCTGTGTGAAGTTACAGAAGCCTCCCCAGAATTGCCTGTTACTTGTAACTCAAGCCAGAACTGATGACATCTCTGCAGGTAGGTGCATAGGGGGCATAATACAACAGAACACATGCATAGTCCAAAGGGCTTTTCCCTCGACTCCTTGCAAGTTGTTCATAGACGTTATACTGGACAAGAGCAGCACACAGAAGTTAGAGTGTAACCTCAGCCCTGACATAGGAACAGAACTCTGAACTCTCCTATATTTTTGGTGCACAAAAAGAAAAGAGGTCTTCCTCTGCTTTTCCCTTTTACCTGCAGGTCAATGTAACCTTCATCAGTGCTGGAGAGCTTGGAATACTTCACTTTGCTACTGGGGATGCCAGCAGCTAGATTCGTACGTGAAGGCATCATAACAAGAAGGCTGTGTCCTCAGCTAGAACCTAAAAACACAAGAAGTACAGGATCATAGCAGGCAAGCGGGCAATCAGGGTCAGATACATACTGGTTAAAAACCACTTCTGAAGTGAACCACTTCCGAGTTTCCTACCTGTGTTACTAACCTCTTGACTCAACAAAAATGGAGGCTCAGCACTTGCATGGCTCAAGCAGATTTCCAAGTGCTTTCTATGTGCAGCTGATGGGTCACCAAATCCCTACCTTACAGGCGTGTAAAGGGAGGTCCAGAGAAGGATGCAAATTTGCCTTCAAGCAATGAATACAGAGCAGGGTAAAGGATGATCTCCTGGAGATCACCCCAAGTCCATGTCCTTTTAAAGTTTGGCTCTCTTTCCTCATCTGTGTTATTTCTCCACCTCTGTCTTTCCTTCAGTGTGGACCCAGAAAGCAAGCTGCCCAGTGTTCCCTGCTTTGGGATATGCACCAGGACAGTACAAATACAACAGACAAGATGGCACTTGGTTGAAGCTAAAATACTTTGCTGAGATCTACTAGGTTCAACATCATGTTCTTTGAGGTGCTCTGGTTACAAGTGACCAAAAAAGAAGGTTGGTCCCCAAATCCAGCTTCCTCCATCTGTAGGGAGAATTTCTGAGGTATTCTGCAGAACTTGCACACATTCCTTTCTAATAAAGAACAAAAACCAGCTCCAGGACCTTAAACACTGCCATGAAACAGAACAATCACAATCTGGGCAGCCCACACACAGGTCACAGCAGTGATAGACCAGTGTGGAGGAAATGACTGGCAAATGACATAACACAACCAACAGCGATGCAGTGAAAAGCTTGTCAGTCACAGGTCCTCACTGTTCAAGCAGGAATAGAATAGTGAAGGAAGCAGTGCTCAGAAATGGAGCTTTATTAAGTTATGCCACAACCCTACCCTCCAATTTCACCTTGCTGCAAGTCCAAGCCATGTGGTTTCCTTGCCAGCAGCGACAGCTCCTTAAGATGGGATTTCAGAGGCTGGTGGATGTGGCTTTGTTCTGCAATGCTCTCACTATGCAAGAGCTGAACCATGTACTTATCCTGCCACCAATGCCTCCTATGCACCTCTGAGAAGGTAATAGCTATGCTAGCCCTCAATTTATATTGCCACCAGAAAAACCCTTAGAGGCAGCTCTGGTTAAAAGCAGGGTGTGAATGCAAAACTACTGCATTTCCTGAAAGGCCCCTGTGCAGAGAAGGTCTTAGACCCAGCAGAGCTGATCTATTCTTTCCAGAGCCTCCACTGCAGTGTTAGCAGTGATGTCTAATGTACTCACTGCCACAATGCCTGGATGTTAGGTATCCGCATGCCTAAGCAACCATTTCAGATCTGCATTGCAGCCTGAAAGGACTCTCACCCACGGTCCACCAGAGCTACCACATTTACAGTGGACCAGACAGCCTTATGTGGGGAATGGTGTTCTCTCAGTATTCCCTAAAAACATAAAACCTGCCTACAGATAACAATGGTTCAGTGGCCCAAATTTAGTGTACTCAGCTTCTCTCTCTAATCTGTTGGACACCAAAGGGAGTGTACTTCCAAGCTACCCATGCCTCCAGAGCGCAGTCCCACCGTCCCGCCCAGGAAGAGATCAAGACTGTTCCCTTTTTTTGTGCTCCGACACCCATCTTTGGGATATTCTCTTTCTATCAGTACCCTTCCCTTGCCAGCTTCAGCCTTGCTAAAATGATACATCACGGCTCCATTCTGAATTTGTTTTATACATGCTCCATTTTAAAATAGCTCCCAGAAGCCTGTATGCATCCTGAAAGGGATAGAAAGAAATGTTCAGTTCATGGAAGCTAGATGCCAACATCATCTCAGCTCTGGATTTGACACAGTGGATTTTTTTTGTTCTCTTTATAGACAAAGCAGAAAGCCAAGCCAAGTTTCTCATTTCTGTAGCTCATGGTCATAAAAATACTCCCAAAAAACTGACAGCATTGCAAATTCTTAGTTCCTCCATGAGGCACTTATTCTCACCTCCTTCCCCCAGGCCTGCAGAAGCCAATGGCAATAGGACAGGTGACCAGGAGGTGCAGCATACTAAAAGTTACTTTCACAGCATAGCTGAGTAAGGTTAATGCACTTTGTAACTGCTGAGCCTTGCATGCAATTGCCACTTCAAAAAGGGAAAATCAAGTGCACACACTAGAAGCTGAGAACTGGAAAATAAACCCAGGTCCAACTCCCTTTCTTGCACTGTAAAGACCCATTTCATTCAGAATAATGTGGGCGCGATTCTTCACTGACCTGCACTAGTTTTACCCCACAATTTCCCCTGGAATTACTTCTGCTTCATAGCACCGCAAGAGAAGACCCATGCAATCAATTCCCCTACCCATCAATGAACCAGAGGTTGAGCCTGAGCCCAGGAAACACTCCAAGCTCACACCTACAGTAACTCCACAGAAGAAAATGGAAGTAATTGGGGGTGGGGGTGGGAGGGCAGTATATAAAGATCTGAGATCATACACAGCCTCACTATTCATTCTGGGACAAACTAAGTGACAGTGACAGTCATAGTGACAGTTCACACTACTGCACTTGCTTCCTGCTTGTCAAACAGGCTGGTCATCATTGACAGAAGCCACCCAGAGAAAAATTAGAAAGGTAAAATGTCAGCCTCAGCACAAAGGGTCAATGTTCACCCAATTTAATCTCCACCCCACAGCAATAGCAAGGTCCATTCCCACTGCATCCTGCCAGGACCTTGCATGGACAGAGGTGATTTAAAAAGTTTCAACTGAATTACAAAGGTTACATCAGCCAAACAAGGGTCCCAATGGCAAAGAGGAAGAACAAGGTACCCTCTCCCCCGCTAGATCTCAGGTTTGCCCACTGCTTCCGGAAACAAGTCTGAACTCTTGCCCTGCCTATTTCTTTTAGATTGAGTTACCCCAACCCTTGGGAAATAAGGGAACCTCATCTATCACCTTGTGACTCAGTGTCACATTGAGGAAATCTGCTCTGCAAAGGCCTCCATAAGCAAGAGGCTGAGCAATTAAGAGCGGGACCCTCGCTGCAAGGCTACTTTGTACCTGCTGTTGGAGCCCATAGCTCCCCGCGCTGCTTCCTCTCTGGCAGTAAGAGCGGCATTCGCCCCAGGAAGTTGATTGTGTGCTTCCAGGGTATGGCCAGCAGGCCCTGCTCCACTTCCTTCCTGACAGCAAAGCTCTCATTGGTGGCTGAAGTGACATGCAAGCTGATCTGGGCACATCCCACCCTGTTGGCTGCATGCAAACCCTCCCTATGCAGACTGCATTTGTATCATGTCAGGGATACAGCGCTTCTCAGCACACAGGGTCCTCCATGGATACAGCGCACAGGCAGCCTTCAACTTATGTTGCAGTTAGCCAAGGAATAAAACACAGCAGTGGGTTACTGCAGAGAGCCTTAATGAACAGGTTCACAATCTATGTTATCAGGTCCTGTAGCTTTACTGACTTGTTTCTTTGAAAGCCTGGCCAAGAGCCTTGGATTACGTGAGAAACTTTTCCCTAAACTTCCCTTTGCTTGTGGAAAAAGTGCTAGGACACAGGAATCATAAGACATGCACAGCAAAGGCAAAAAGCAGCCAGAATTTCTCTTTTTAAAAAGCAGGTCATTCCGGGGAACCTGCCAAATAATTTGGCAAGGCTTGTAAGGTGACACAGTAGAAGAAAAGGCAAGCCATCAGACTAGTGAGAGCTGTTATTTAGCCTTACATCAGTCTCAGAACATGCTTATGCAACAAAGACAAGCAAGTAGTCTAGTAGCAACTCTCTCGGTGAACTGTAACTGTCAAATGGATCAGCAGACATTAAACCTATAGCCCCAAACCAAAAAAACACAAACCAAAAAAAACAAGCAAACTGTTTCTTAACCCAACTTAAATTCCCATTCGTGGGAAGCTGCTTATGCTATTTTTTTCCTCCACGTCACCAACATTTATTACCTTGTTTCATGGAGTGTCTTATGCCTCTGAAACAGTGGATCAGTCTTAGATTTGAAGCACTCCTTAATGTTAGGTTTTACTCTGTTTTGAATAAGGAATAACAGCAAATCTTGTGCTGCAAAGAATGCAAAGAACCCAAGACTACAACAGGTCAGAGCATTTTTATTGCTAGGTCCCCATTTCAAATCACTGGGTGTAGTTTGTGTGCAGAACAGGGTTAACCATGTGCGTTACCCCATGCTTGAAGAGATAAGTCAAGGACCACAGTTGATAATCACTGTTCTAAAAGCATCCCTCAAACCCACAGAACCTAGATTCACTGTTGCTTCAGTAGCCTTAGATTGACAACTGCTCATTTCATCAGTTCACAGCACAATTAGGGTTACATAGTACACATTGGGGTGAAAGAGCCCCTGTACCTTTAAGCTACATCTGTACTGAATTAACCATGTACCATGCAAGAGAAAATGTTTTCGCTCAATCAGCCTTCAAGAGGCTAATGCATTTGTTCAAAGGGCCAACACTGCTATTGCACCCTGCTCCAGTATTCCCCCTCCCCTGCCCAGGTTAAGAACTGAAAGACACTGGCTGCCACAAAAGCCTAAAACTAGTTTTAATCCAAGGCAGCAAAAGCAGAATGTCCCAGACCTTAGCCTAACACTGTCACCTTGTGATAGTCTCCTGCCAAGTAGTTAACACTTGCCAGTAGTATTGTTTTGGTTCACTTTAACGATCTTACTGAAGTGTTTCAGTAGATCTCATTCTAATTTTGTTTTAAAAACCAGAAACCCAAAACACCCCAACTATGTATTTCTGGTACGTGAAGGTACTGGTGCAGAAAACAAACAAACAATCTCACTAATGGGGGGGGGGGAAGCTACACATACACATAGTAATGAAGGCTGATAGTAATATCTAAATTAGTCCTTTAATAAGCAATTACTGTCATTTAAAAAAACAAAAAAGTGAAAAAAGGTAGAGAAGAATGAAGAGATTACTGACAACTACATTTATAAAGCTTCTTGAAGTTCATCAAGGCAGTGGAAGTCAACTGCCAAATTGCTTCCAAGACCCAACAGCTCTTCAACAAGACCTGATAGTGCTTAACATGAGCCATGCCACTCTGCTTTGATGGCATTGGTTTCTCTACTTAACCGATTACATCTCCAGTACTCGGTCACATTCCAGAGGTGGAGGTTATACATACTGATCAGTCCATTAGTAGTGAAATGTTCCTTTAATGCCACAGTATCAAGCACTACTGGGTGCCTTCCCCCCCCTGCTTCACAGGCCCTAGTTTAATAAGGCTTTGAAGTGGGGGGAAAAAGAAGGGAAGGGTTCCCATTGATGCCTACAGTGAACCTTAGACACTGTAAATGTTTACCTGCAAAGGTTAAAAGATATCATCTAGTAATCCTGGAAATTGTCTTGTTGTGAAGATATACAAGGCTACTTATCTAGACCCTTGCATACATATAGTGTATGCCTAGTTAGGTGACATCAACTGATGGAGCCAGTAACAGTATGGGTATGAACTTGCATCAGATTACATGTCAGATCTACAGATAGTTACACTAAACTCCAAAAGCACCATCTTATCCCATGTATAAGAAAAACCAGGTCTGACAGACATGTACATTGTCCCTGCAGTTAGGTCTCCTTTCTGTAGAAAAATCATTCTACTTACTTGTAGTCCTGACCAGCTGAAACAATTTAATTAAAGGAATATCATATTGAGACCATCCTTTATTTGCCACCTGCAGCCACCAACTTGCTAATGTTGTAACAAGTATTCCTTCACTTTTTCAAATATTATGCATCTTGCCAAATTCAGTATTGCCTACCTGCTTGCAATTTAGTTAACAACTGGTAGTATGATGATCATAATACCTGTTAACTATTCATGGTCATGTGAGGTACCAGGAACAATTTATTTCATTACAGATCCAGCTGATAGTCCTTTAATTATGGACCAGCTTCCTAGGGTCTCAAAAATATTTGTCAAAAATTAAGTGATATGCATCAAGTAGATTTTTTTTTTTTTAAAAGAGGATAAAATAACTGAATAATGCGCTTTATTGACAGTTTCATATTTCAATTATATTAAAGACGTCATGCTCAAAAATAGAAAAGGAGGTATTGAAAAAGGCTGCATGGAGTTCTCTAGACTATTCAAGGCAACAGTAACCCCTGAACTGCAGTTCCACAGGTAGAGCCGTAGGGAGATTACTGCAGTTTTAATATTGCACCCTTTTTGCTGCTAGCAATGTCAAAAAGGGAATAAAAAGCTTTGAACCTAAAAACAGCATCTAAAATAAATTTTGTAAATACAGAAAGTCTAGAATAGTGAAGTATCTACCATGAGAAATTTTTGTTTAACAAAAATAGTAGATCAGAAAAATATTTACAGAGAATTATCTACAAACATGCCTAACAGTGCTTATCTGATGCCCCATGCACTGAAACTGCTAACAAAATTGAATGGACTTTTTTCCACGCCCCCCCCCCCTTTCAGAAAGTCAGTTTCCTTCCTCAAAGAAGCTTTCAGTGGAACTTCCTCAGTCTGAGATGATTTAAGAGCCTTCTTGTTGATCCTCAATCTTTGGAGCCAGGTAGTATTTTAAGTGTCCCATATCAGCAATCTTGTACTCCACAACTGGAGGAAGGGGAATAAAAGACAGCACAGGTAAGTCAGTTAACTTTCAGCACCCCTCAAAAAACAAACAAAAAAAAACATTTAGTTCACAAGAGGGTCAAGATTTTAACTGAATTCCAGAGAGACAGCTGTCACTCTCTTACCAAGGGGAACATCTGCAGACATGCTGAGCGTTACTGTCGGTGACAAAGGAGTTGCTTTGGTAAAGAAGTTCAAGTACCTCAAAGCAAAAGTCAGCTGGACTGCCTCATTCATCTCTATTGTAACCTAACAAAGATATTAAGAAAAAGTTAGAACACCTCTTGGACAATCAAAGTTATTGGCTCTTAACAGTATTTCTGCCCTCTTACCCGTTTGGATGGAGAAATTCTTGTGTGTTCCAGCTTTAAGCACAGCCTGGTACTACCACAACTTCAGCTGAACCAACTGTTCAACCCTAAGCTCTGCATTTGCTTAAGTCAAGGATATTAGGTTTTGCTGTAGACCAGCAACTTTTTCCTACCTCTATTCTTTCAAACCCCCCCTTAGATCAGGGTTCTGGAGTAAGAATATAGGAAAAGCTGCATTTATACATTTGCTGTAATCATTTTAGCCACTTTAGTTCTCTAAACCCACCAGAGACCCAATATATCCTTTATGATTGTACTTGGTATCTGTTGCTGCCACACTGTACATTTCCTTTAAGAGGTCTTTGAGAGTCTTAAAGTCTCAACTTACAGCTTCTTCCTCTTTATCAACATTACTGGTCTGGGACAGTTTGATGTTTCCACTTCCTAGCTCTCCATTAGCTGAAAATTTTACACCATCTTTTGCACATGAGATAACAACTGCATCTCCAATATGGCTTAGATCTCTGCAGATGCGTGCAAATTCAGCTGAAGGCATTTTCACAACACAACTGTATTCTTGTTCCTATAAAGGGAAAAAGCAAAAACACTGGTCTCAGATCATAGGTCCTCAAGGTTGAACTAAATAAGATGATACAGCTTAAACTTCACACTGGAAGATTTCTACTCCTCATGAAAGAGGAGAACAGCTAATCAAGGGTTGCAGTCCCCATATCTAGGACAAATTTTCACTCATCTTACTTGGATGGACAGATAGATAATCTCTGTTACTTAAACAAGTCCTTTTTTTTTTAAAAAAAAAAAAAACACAAGTTTAAATGTCTTCTACACCTTTGTGTGCTTACATAACATCCTTTGAAAAATACCTTAAGTCTGTTTATAAAGAATAGACCGATGAACTACATTGAGTAGTTTGGTATTCAAATGTGCTGTACTTCCAGACAGCACTGGGGAGCCTACTCCCTTTTGAACTACCTCAAAACTATAAATACCACTTGTTGGTTATGCCCACTCAAGGTAAAGCTCAAAGGGGTCAAACTAGCGCATCTCTCTTTGTAAGACAAATGCTTAAAGAGGTAGATTACAAAAAAAGCACTGTCCTCCTGATCATGTATTTGAGAACTGAAGAGCCAAGTCAACCACTATCCACAGGTGATCAACATTTCAAACTCTAGGCTTTTCCTAATGCTTCCCATAGGCCATCTTAAAACTATCCCACCGAGGTGGAGAATTGGGAACACAGAATATTTTAGAAATCTTCAACAGTAACATTTTACCCTCTTATGAGAGTTAGCAATTTAATTTAGCTCAGACAAAACAAAATGGCTTACTGGGATGCCAAGCTGTTCCACATCCAAATCCATTAGTTTCATCTCATAATCAGAGACCTTTTCTTGATCTAGGAGAAAAACATCAAAATACATGCATGTGTGTTTGATGAAGCAAAGTTAAATCTTGTGTTTTGCAGTTAGATCCTCTCAATTTTTTTTTTTTTTTTTAAAAACACAGAAAGAGTGATATTCATAGATTATAAGGGACCTTGGAAGATCATTGGGTCCAGCCCCATGCACCACGCAGGAAAGATAACCGAGGGTCAGATGACCCCAGCAAGGTGACCATCTAGTCTCCTCTTGAAGATTTCCAGCGTAGGCAATTGCACCATCTCTGGAAGGAGCTTATTCCAGTCTGGACACCCCAAATAAAGTCTTTCCTAATGTGAGCCTGAATCAGTCTTCTAGGATTAACTTCTGTGGCCATTACTCCTATTTTCCCCTTAGCTGCCCTATCAAACTGTTATGAGAGCCACCCCCCGCAAAAGTCACAGGACAAGACATTTCTTGGCGCAACTGTGTAAGTATCAACAAAAGCTTCTGGTCATCTAAATGACCATCTAACTGTACCCGCCTAAATCATACAAAGCTTTTGAAGTAGGCACTACCATAATCCAGATGAGTGCTTCTCACACACCTATCATTAGACTCAAGGCCCTTCTCCATTACTTTGGGTGCCACTTTATTTTGGACAATTTCAAAGGCTCATCTGTATATTACAGTGCTCAGCTGCTTTCAGGAAAACCAAAATCAGTGAAGATGAAGAGGAACAAGCCTGAGCCTCCAATTATCTAATTATATCTGCACACTTCCAAGAGATCTTGCAGCACTTCAAGGCACTGCAGGACCCTGGTTGAGGGTCAATGATTTAAGTGTTCACTTCCAGCCTCATCTGCCTATTAAGAGGTGCTCATTTTAGTCCTTAAGTAGTGCTGCAAGTTCAAACTGACGCTTTTTTTGAAGCATGTTTTATTTTCATCAACATGTAAGCTTTTGACCCAAGTGTTTCCTACCTTTGCTGAGGCCAGCATTTTGTAGGGTGATCTCTTTTATTAGACAAGTGGCACAGGATAGAGCTAGACAAGCTTTTGGAAGCAAGACATTTGTCAGGCCTTCTGCATTCTCCACCCCAGCTGTACAGTTAGTTCAAGAGATCACCCTACAAAATCTGCCTATCACCTCATTTGCAGACCCCTGCAGCTCCAACATGGCTCGAGTCCTCAGATATGGTGCCTCATCTGCCTCCTTTGCTGCTTGTGTGACTAGACTCTGGAATAGACTCCCAGTGGGGGTAGTGCAGACACTTGACTTCTGTGAAGATCTCCAGGGTAAGGGGTGGAAGGGACCTCATGAGATCACAGGGGAAAAAAGAAGACTGGATGCACACCCTGCAGAGATCACTTGAACCCAGCAGTCTTTCCTTTCCAGAGGCTGGACCCGATGATCTCACAAGGTCTCTTCCAATCCTAAGTTTCTGTGAAGCACAGGTACTTACTTGGGGCCTCAAACACCAGGGCCAGGGTGTCTGCATTGTCTTCTGCCCGCAGTGTGATGATGTCTTCATTGCCAGCGCATTTCAGGATTTTGGACATGCTGCAAAGGGGGAGACTGGTTAGACCAGCCTAGACAAGGCAAGGCATCTTGACCCACCATGTCCCCCATCTCCGCAAACTGTTTCCAGGCCAGAGGAGCAAGTACTGTAAGGGTCACATTCACCCTTCCCCCCGCGGGGGCTCCTTCCCGCCACTGCGCGCGGGAAAACCCTGAGCGCGGGGCGCCGGCATGACGTCACCACGCAGGCGCGCGGCACAAGCGGCGCGCACGCGCCGCTCTCCAGCCCCAGACCCCCCGGCCACCCCCGCGGCACCTGGTTAGGTTGACGCCCATGGCGATGTTACGGTCGCAGCGGTAGGTGTCGAAGCCCTCGGAGCGCAGCGTGAGCTGCACTAGCGAGACGTGCGAGGAGTCCATGCTCTGCAGGCTGATGCCGCCCGAGCCCAGGTCCCAGCAGGCCTCGGTGATGAGGTCCTTGAGCGCCTCCAGCACGCGCTTCAGCACCGAGCCCTGCACCAGCCGTGCCTCGAACATCGTGATACACAAGCGCTACCAGACTGCTGCTTCCCGCTGCGCGCCAACGGCTGTTTTTATAGCGCCCCTGACCTCACGTCCGGGTCCCGCCTCCCCAGCTTCTCCGCTAATCGCAGCAACTTGAAGCCCCGCCTTCTGGCCGCTAATCTACCAATCCGTGCCCACCAGTGGGATCGTGCGCGAAAAATGAAAGCTCCTCCTTCCGGCCAATCAGAGCCTGGGAGTCACCGGTAGTGCCGCCTACATGGGAATCTGGACAGAATCCCACCCACGTGCTCTGCCAACGCCAATCGCCACGCAGGTAGCAAGCAACGCGTTTCCTCCCACCAATCCAGGCCGGTCTTACAACCCGCGCTTGCTTCACAAGGCTACACGGGCTGGCTACTCAGCCCTGCCTCTAGTGTGCTCCCAGGGCCCGAGTGCCGTGCCCAGGGGCTGCTGCAGGAAGCCTCACGGCGTGTACGGGGCAGCTCATGTACACCAACCATCGGCGTACACCCATCATGGCGGCCACCACAGGCCGGGGAGGAGGAGGAGAAGAAGGATGCCCACATCCGGGTCTAGAGAGGTGGGGTGGTTGGCCACGCCCCCTTCCCGGCTCGCGCGGCTCCCATTGGCTGCGGCGGCGCTGGGCGGATGGAACGCCGGGGCCCGAGCGCGCGCGCTGCTGCTGGGGATCGCGGCAGGGCGCAGTATGAGCGCGCTGCGGCAGCGCCTGGGCCGGGAGCCCGACGACAAGGTACCGGGGCGGGGCCTGGCACCCACCGCCTGCCCGCGGGTGCAGCGAGGGCTGCTCGGCCTGGCCCTGCGGAGCGGCTGGGCTGAGGCACGCTGGGGGCGGGGGGAAGCAGTGCAGTGCAGTGCATCTGGGTTTGCAACTCGGCACAGCTCTGGGGGGTGGGGCGTGGGAGGCACGGCCTCAGTGGATCCCTGCCTGAGCTGGGCCATGCAAGTGTTTGCTTCCCGGGCGTACCTCCCAGAGCTACGTGCTGCCAGGGTGCCGCTAGTGGGGTGTCTGCCAAATGGGTTGTCAGCTGCACCCCAGGGACCACCTGGTTAGGGAGAGCTTGTGGTTTGACTTATGTATGCATAAATGCTGTAACGCTATAAATGCATCACACCCTTAATTTCCAAAACCAGGATGAAGGTGTTTTGGGGAACCAGGCTATAGCCGTATTCATCTCTCCTAAGCTCATTAATTCCTGTGGAGTAAAGGCCTTTCCACTCTCTTTGGCTGCAGGACACCACGTCTAAGAGTGGGTACTGAGTTGCCACGGGATTGGCCCAGCCTGGTGCTTCTGGAGTCTAATGGGACTTGAGGCTTAAAGCATTGTTAAGACGGGGTGAGAGAGCTGTTCTCTCACCATACGCTATTACTGTATGTGCTGCTGCCAAAGCCCAATCCAGATGCTTAGAGAAATGGAGCTAAAAGGTTGGCTGCCCTTCACTAAGTCATTGGCACTCTCACCCTCTTAAAGGGTGCCCCTTGGAATATGTGAACAACTAAAAGCATGGACTTTCAAGGTAAAAATCCTATTTTGAAAGAAGTTTTTGGGCTCTTCTGCCATTCACAACCCTGTGGGCCTCAGGAATCAAGCTGGGAGGGAGTTGGCTGTTTCATGCTGTCGGCTTGCATTTATGTTAGAACAAAGTTCTGGTTCTAATTCCAAGATAGCAGTGGAGTGCTTCAACCACTTAACCTCAAAAAGGTGAAAAGCTTTCTGTGTCAAGTAAATATCAAGTGATCACTTGAAGTTCTTTTGTTTTTTTCTCAGCCAAAATCTTTGTATTTAAAATTACTTAAACATCCCTTTTTAGCAGCTAGCACAAACTGTAAAATAAAGCATTATCCTTGGGTCTAATTACTTTCTTGGTTGCTATACAATTATAGAGCTAGAAGAAATGACACTAGAAACTGGGACTGCTGGAAACTTAACGTGATGAAGATGTAAAATGCCTGACTGCTTGGTGACTTGTAAAGCTTTACAGTGCTTAAATTTACTGACTTGGTTTAGCTTTGCTTTTCTATATTAAACAAGAGCAGATGAAACTATCCCCTCTTGGTAATTGACTGTTTGCACTGCATTTTTTGCACTGTAGCAAGGTAACGTAACTCTCCCTGTGCCTGAAGAAGGGTGTTTGTACCTGAAAGCTTGCAAAGAACAATTTTTCCAACTATATAGTTAGTCTAATAAAAGATATTGCATTCATCCAAAGAACCTTGTCTGTCGGTGTCCTTAGACCAACATGGCTACAACCAACAGCCCTGTTGTATCCTGGTACTTTTGTGGGAGTTGGAATGCTTCCTTGGAAGCATTGGTATTGCTTAACTGGTATGTGAACTCTCAGCAAGCAGAGTTGCCTTAGCTATGTGGGACACAGAAGTCCAAAGGGCTGTTGCTTAAAGTCTGATCTCATTATCGAATACATTTTTACATACAGCAGGATTCCTCTAGTTTAGCATTTAAGTAATGCATCCAAAATGCTCTCCATACAAATTGGGGTTAACTGAATATCCCCAAATAACGGACAAACACAATCCACAGGGCCAAGAATTATATCAGCCCCACTGCTCTCAAACAAAATGTTGAAGCAAACCCCTCTCCTTCATATTCCACTGCTGACCTGCTGCCACTGACTGAATTCTGGATTCAGCAGAACATGGTATAGAACAGGCAGCAAAGAACATCCTGCAGGCTGAAGCTGGTGGAATGCAACTATCTGAACTGCTGAGTCGGCCAGTATCTCTCCGAATAATAACGTATTCTTTAAAACTGCACAAGGTCAGGATCGGGGTCCAGGATTAGGAGCTCTTGGAGGCTAGCATTGTGTCTGTAGCACACTGGGCCAAACCATCAATAAACAAAACAGCAATTAAGCGAAACCTGTGTCGATACCTTAAACCACTAGCATGAGGTCTTCTTGAATTCTGTGTGTCCTGTTCAGACATCCTTGCAAGTCTTCCTTTACTTACTTTGTCTCCCAGCCATAGCACAGCCAGTAATATTAATTCTAGTACAGTATGCCTGTTATATTTCACAGCAGGGGAGGCTGCTTTCAAAAGGACATTGAACTTGTAAAGAGAAACCAAAAAGATAGTAATTGGTTTCATTTTTTTAAAATAAATTGTTCTGTTAGTTTTAAAAATAAAACTGGAAAATTCTTAATCTGGCTTTTCTGCCTTACTTTTCATTTAGCTCCTCTTTGACAATGGAAACAGGAAGGTTTGTTTCATTTTGTGGTGCTTCTTTTTCTAAGGCAGTGCACTAGCTGTGCTGTTGCCCTTTACAGTGCTTATGGGATTGTGTAAATGCAAAACCACATGAATGTTACTGAAATGAAAACCTCAGCTTAAGGTAGCTTGCAGAAGAAGTTCTGACTAAAAGGTCAGCATCCTTTTACTCTTCCCTTCAGATCACAATTTGACATATCATTAGGGAAGCTTGAACTGTGACTCTGCTACCCTTGGGATAAATAGGATTTTAGTGATCCTAGGTTTTTCTAGCAAAGAACTCACTTGAAATTAGCTAAATAGATAGCATTACATGAGCAACCAAGTATTTAGCTTCCTGCTGTTATAGGAGAGTTCAAGATTCTCATTTCCTGTTTTATAGAATTATTGTTTTACTCTATTTGAGGAAACTAAAAACAAAATCAAGCTCCTAAGTTGCAAACATCCTGTTGAATCATTTTTTCATCTCCAGTTTTGAAAAAGAATAAGGGCATAAAGAGAGACTGTTAAGGATGCACTCGCTATGGGGTTTCAAACGGTGCTGTTTCTAAAACTGAAATTGTACTATTTACACTGAGCTCAGCTTTGGCACAGGAAGGGTTTGGTTTGGTTTTGGATCCTTCACTGCTAACAGTTCTTTGGGCACGGGACCTGGAGTTTTTTCAAGGGCTGATAGTTCACTTAACTAGTAGCTATAGGAAGGGGGCAGGGGGGAGAGGAATCCGTGGCATCAAGAGGCAAAGTTGTCTGGGCTTTGTGTCTCAGTGTTGCATCATCAGCTTGCAGCTTGTCACAAATATGCTACATTTTGGGTGGAAAATGTCCCACCTAATCATGAGGGAAACTGCTGAAGCAAATGGAAATGGGATTTCTAGCATGTGTGCTGCGTGAAAGTTGGGTATACCAGTTATGCAGATGGAGCTGTCCACTGAGATGTGCAGCTGTTTTAGTTACCAGCCACCAACTTACTGACCCTGATTGCTAAAAGGAATAAGCTTAAACATAAAAGAAAGGATAGAGAGACCTGGGAGCCAGGATCCCATGGGTTTTCTTGTTAAATTAAGAATGGGAATGGCTTCTAGCATGTTATGAATGGACTTAGTGGTAAGGATGCTTGCATTCTAGTTCCAGCTGCGTTGTAGGTACAGTTAGACAAAAGGCCACAGAGCAAATCTGATTGCCAAACTTAAGTTCCTTGTGCCTAGTTTCTATCTGGATATAGGCTATAACACTCACCTGCTTTAGGGATTTTGTGGTGTTTATCTACTGCATACAAAGGGCTTTGAGAGCTTCAAGTTATATCAGTGCCTGGTACTATAGTGTGAAAGCCAAGAGATGAGATTTATTTTGTTGTGTATAGCAGAAACCAGAGCTCCCTCCATGTCTGACTTGCACCCATTGTCCAGCTGTGCAGAGAGGCAGAGCCGAGGAGCTGAGACCTGTGTGGTTAAGGGAGGAAAAAACTGACCTACAAGGTCGTCTTGAATGTTTGGGTAACTTGGACCCTCAGAGTGTCCTCTCCGTGTGCCTGAAGCAGGGTGTTTGTGCCCAAAAATTTGCAAAGAACAATTTTTCCAACTATTTAGTTGGTCTGATAAAAGATAACACATTTACCCAAAGAATCTTTGTCTGCCTCGATCACAGCAGGCTTAAGTCTCTGGATGATGGCTGTGGTTGTCTCAAGAGGCTCAGATGATTCAACATAAGTATACCACAGAAACAATGTTTATTCTGGTTCTGAGCCATGAAGGTGAGCATGCTGGGGGTATCTGATGCTTTATGGATATTTGGAAATCGGATATTCCAGTGGTAGTCACTCAAATGTGGTAGCCACTCTTGCTGCTAGTCTGACGTGACATACTGATCCACTGCCACTCAAGCCCCCTTCCTACTTATTAGTACTGATGCTCAAGTGCCTTTTATTACTAGTGAAATCTGGCATCTGTTAGGGCTCACAGAGCAATGAGACCCTTTGGGTAACTGCAAAAAGCTGGTTCCTTTGGTTCGTGCTCTCTCCGCCTGTGTGGAATGCATGGCAATGGGATCAGCGTCTGCTAAGGCTAAGCCATGTGTGGAGAAACTCTTCAAAACAAAGACCCTGAGCTGGGATTGGCACAGCAGGAGCTGAAGTGCTGAACTGTTTGTTTTTTCTGCTGATGGGTGAAGATGGGGAAAAGGCACCCCGGTTTGGTCACGGCCTTGATGGGACGTCACTTTCACTGCTGTCACTTAAACCATTTGCTTTTGTTGGTTTGGAGGTTTCCTTTTTGCAGCACCTGGGAAGTGGCTCTTCTTCAGGCAGATGGCTGACCTGTTGAGGTGGTGTTGCTCTGACAGCTCTTCCTAGCCTCAGCTCTTCAGTGGTCTGGTTTCTGTGCTCAGGGATTACATTCAGTTACTGTGCATAACCGAGCTATTACACCACGCTGTGACGGGGACTTGGGGTGTTCCTTCCACTGTCACCTTGCCCTGAATGTGCCTGGTCCCTTGAACTCCACTGAGATGTGTGTCCCAAGCCCTCTGCAGGGGAAGGCCATTTTTGGATGCCTTTTAGGTGCATGTTCTATTTCTGAAGCATACAGTTAGGGTGAGACCGTTGGGAAGAAGCAAAGAGAGAGGACAGAAGTTCAGTGCTGGTGGGAGTAAGGGACTGGAGGTTCAAGATACTTGATCTTAGTTCAGAAAGCTCTTGAGCCAGCAATGTGGGAGGGCGTGGTGTGAATTTAGCAGTTTTCTCAGTGCCCCAGTCAAAGCACAAGATGGTGCTGTTAAAATATCTTCAAAAATACAAGCATCAAAGGTTTTGTTCCTGGCTGGTCAGGGAAACTTAGGTTTTCAAGATGCGGGTTTTTATCTTGGTTTTTATCTTTGTTCAGTGTGTCCAAAGTTTTGTAATAACTGTCAAAGGTCTTCAAGGTATCGGGTAGCTCAGAGGTGGTTGTTCACGTCTCTGATTGGATAAATCTTCCCTGTGATTTTGCTTGGCTGTTGTTGAGAGAGATTTCATGTTTCAGTTAAAGTATCCTGTATAAATGCCAGTCTTATTTATTTTTCAGCCTCTGTTGAAACAGGAAAATGCCTTAATTCTATAACTGTAATTCCTTACAGGTAGATGGGTCTGTTACCCACCTGCCTATGATGGTGGAGCAGACTATTCTGCATGGAGTAGCTCATGCATTTGTGTGCGCACACACACCAGTTATCTTTTTGTACTGCACATGAATAGAGTGGTGAGAGAGTCCCCTCCACACTGCACACATGACATTTCACCCAGGCTTATCCTACAGCTTATGGAAGTACAGCATGGGAAACTTAACTTCTAAAATTTCAAGGTGAGGTGAAGGAAAGTGGCCATCCTACTGTGGTCAGGAGCAGCAGTGAGAGTGGGTGCATATAAACTGAGTCCTTGTGATGGTAAGAACTGAGACCTGTGTGACAGCAAGTAGGCCGTGTGGTTGGCAAACAGTAGAACCATCCAAAATATCTATTCATTGCATGTCTACCGTGTTGTTTGGCAGGCACCTCCCCAGGAACCCTTTCTTGCTTTTCTTATGCCCTGCAGTTAAGCTGAAAACAGAAATCCTCTTGCTCTGGCCCCTATACCTTCAGCATACTTCATCCTGGAATCAGAGCTCAACATTTTCCCGCTTGAAGGCAGCCATGAGGTTTGTTTAGGGTTCAGACATTTAACAGAGAGTACAGTGAGGCTTGGCCCTTTCCCAGAGTGCAGTAAAAAAACCCAGGCGTGTTGCTTTTTCTAAACGTCAAGCACAAAAGAGCACAGTGCATGTCAGGGAGGAAGGAAGTGCATCCCTGGAAGGAGCTTCTGTAAATGCTGCCCATCTCTCTTCTCCTTGTTTATGCAGTGGGCTCTTGCCATTTGTGTGTCTGCCTTGTTTGTCTGCGTTTAGAAAGAGCTCCTTCCGGCTGCTTTGCCTGCTTCTGCAATCCAGAAATTGAGGTAATGAGTAAATAAAGGGTGCAAATCTGTCCTGTCGACAAACAGCAAACCAGCTGTAGAGCTTAGGACGAACCTGCAGTGTAGGTGCATGGGGGAAGGTCTCTGAGCCCCTGCATGCATTGTCTACTGGCTTTCTGCAGACCATCACGGATGCACGCTACAGTTCTTCATTATGAAGTAAGAATAAAGCCCATCTCTGAATAGGAAGAGGTGTAGGGTGTGCTCATTTAGTTAGTTATAGGAGTCAGGTGTGCAAGGGGTCAGATAGGGAAGGACAGGCTGAGCAATTCTCCCAGTGGTAAAATGACAGTAGAACGCTCTTAACGAGAATTGCATAGAAGCTGCCCTTGCGCTCTGCTTCTGACAATAACTTTGTGATAGAAGCGAAGGGTTTGGAGAGCAGAACTCTGATCAGCTTCAGATGGGGATTGTTGGTTTTCTGCCTTACCAAATGTCATCCCATTGCTACCTGCAGATAGAAATATAGCCTCACGTTCTCTCCTTTCCCCAAGAAACACAATTGACAATATTTAAGCAAGTCTAGTTTTCTTGCCCATGGACATGGTCAATAAGTGGGTTCCTTGAAGCACTGCAGATTGCCCACCTAACAGTGCAAGCAGCACAGTGCTATCAGTTGAGAGGTGAAGGGGGAAGACTTGGTGCCTGACTTTATTGATCAGTTCATCTTTTGAAGCATTATCTCTCTCTGGAGTGTTCCTAGAAAACCCATTGCCTGAGTGCTGCTAGCATTAATGAAGATAGCTACTTAGGAGGTTTGTTCTTCGAGGCTTCTTGTAGTCTGTGGTGGCTGAAACCATGGCAAAGCCAAAAAAAAATCTTTCCAGTAAAGAATGTTCATAGCAGAGCTGCCAAATGTCACGTCAACAGAGGCGACCCGAGCAGGCTGCGGGGCCTGGGGCAAATCAGTCCATGCGGGGCCCCACCCTGCTTTGATCCTATGGGCCCCAGACCGGAAGAAGCTGCTGCCACCTGGGGTGGGGGTGGGGAGGAGAGGGGGTAGCAAGCGGCTGGACACGGTGTCTCCGCTCCGCCTGGCTCTGCCCCACTGCAGCTTTGCCCAGCTCCGCGGGGTCCCCAAAGCGTGGGGCCTGGGGTGGTCGCCCCGATTTGCCCCCCTCTAGGTATGGCCCTGCATGTCAGCATACTAGACCTAGACCAAACTCTAGATAGTATCTGCTGTTCGGCATATTATCAGGCTTCTACAGGGGACTCCCACCCCAAGTACATCTACTTTCCTGCTTCTCTGGAATCATCTGGGAAATGGATTGAGCAAGGGGCATGAGGGGGGACAAGTGCATCCAGCCCACATCATGCTGCACTGAGTCACCAGGAGATGCCATACGAATGAATCATGTCAGGTTCTCGAAATGGGCCTGTTGCTCTGTAGCCACTGACCATTTCAGTGCACGTCTCTGATGGGGTCCCACTGCCTGGTGACCTTCTGTTGTATTCAGAACAAAGCTGTGGGCTTGGGGTGGGCAATAGCAATGGGTAGTTTCATTCTGGTTTTTTTTAATGCTTGGGTCAGTATTCAAAATGCCCATGTCTGCTACGTTAGCTCTAGCTGCTTTCTCTCTCTCTGTTCATTGGCACTGCCTAATTCCTGCATGCTCACTCAACTAGGATATGTGGGGAAATAGTCTGTGTCAGCAAAATTCAGCCTTGTTGGTTCTGGAAGGACTAATTTGGCAGGCTTCCTTAGGTGTCTGGGCAATGGGGATGCTTGTACCTATATTACCTGTAGCATTGCCTTGGTTGGGGGGGTGGGGGGGGCACCGAAAGTAGGGAAGGAGTTGGCTACATGGAATACATCCCATTGTTTCTTCAGCAGACCATGCTTCTGAGAGGAAAGCATCTGAAATCTGACTCTCCCCAGTTGACCTAAGACTTGTCATTATCTAACCCAAGCCTTCTGTGGGTTGAGGGGAGCGAGAGCGTGAATGAGCACGCAGAAGCCTTGATGCGGCTCAGGTCTATAGCCTTCCTTTTGTTGTACTTTTTTAACATCTCTCCCACTGGCTGAGTTGCAGGCTACGGTTTCATCCATCTGAGCGGGTGAACAATGCATCATCTAAAACAGAAGGAATGTACTCCTTGGATCTTTCTTTCAGTTTTGTAGTGGAGCTCATGCTGAAGTTTTCCTCAAGTTCTCCATGGGTAACATGTAGGGATGTCTGGCTTTTTCCCCTTCTTCACCTTTTCCAATAACTACATTCAGAGTGGGTGAATTAAAGCACCTCAGTACACATTATCTTCCATGTTTTATTTTTGAATCAGTTGCTCACTGAATGCAATTGTAAATGACTCATGAGAAAAAATGCTTTTAAGATTAATTTAATTGCCTCTTAAAGGATCATTAAAGCAAACACTTCTAAAAAGGGCCAGTCGGTCATGCCTGGCAGATGTACTGCAAAGAAACTTTGACTTTCGATCATTGCTTATAATAGCCAACAGAGGGGAAAAATGTAACATGTAATTGCAGTTTAATGGACTTGGCATATTTCAGCAAACGAGAGGATGACTTTTAAAGTAATGACTGATTCAGGGAAACAGAGTGCAGGGTCTTCTGTGCCTTTATGCACGCGGTCACAGTGATGTCATTCTTGGTAACAAGCTGAAGAAGCTGGTACACAACAGCTAGATGCAGCTTTCCTGCATTTTGAAGAGCTGCTTCAGCCTGAAGCCTCACAATTACTAAACAACCAACATGAATGCTAAAACAGGGAATTGCCTGCGTAGGTCCCTTGCAGTCTGGCTTTGTAGTAATCACAGGTCAACAAGTGAAGCAGATGCTGTAAGAGCCCGATCCATATGCAAATTGCCACAACTGGGACAGACTTTTCACAAGTGTTGAGCTCAACATCAGTATGCCTTTTTACTCCCTATCTCTAAAAGACCTCTTACTTGGTTCTTAGGATGCAGTGCCCTAACACTGCCATGTGAAAATACAGGAAATGTGTGAACAGAATAGTGTCTAACCTGCCTTGCTTGATTGCTTGTTTGATGTTTTCTGTGCTGTTTGTGGGTTGCTTTTGCATACAGCCACCAGGTGTGTGCAGAATGTTAATAGCAGATACTTACTCTTTTGCCCAGCTCCGTAAGGATCCAACTCATTTTGTTTGAGGCCTGGCGAGATAGCACTTGAAGTGCACATAAGGTTGTTTCTATGGCAACTTCACAGCTGGATTAAGTGGCCCAGACCACAGCACATCATTCATAGGCCCAAACAAGTTATTTAGTGCCTTGATCAGCTGCTTGAACCGATGATTTGTAGAGCAGTGGTTGTGATATGTATAAAAAGGTATAAAAATAGTGTCAATTACTGAATCACCACCCCATCCTATATTAAGCACAGTAACACCCTACATAATCCCAGCTTCCTATTTGAGAGGAGGTCAGCAAAGGAGCAGATCTGAATTCTCTCATTGTAGCTTTGAACATGCTTCCATGTTGTTATCCATCAGCTTTCCTGACTATTTTTTTTCATCCAGTTAGAGCCAGGCACCTTCCCTCTGCTGTTGCTGTAAGGGACAAAGTTATTGAGTATGTTGCAGTTCACCATAAGTACTGAGCACTTGAGAATTAACTAAATATTGCTGTGCAAAGCTTGAAAGCAGTATTTTTTCAGAGTGGACACTGATGCCATAATTTTGAGTGACAGTGATGTTACAATTTTGTTAAGTCTGAATCATAAAGTGACTTGAGATTAAAAACTGGTTTTCTTTTGCAGCACATGCAGCAAAGATGATCTCTATCCAGAGCCTTTTGTTAGATGCAGATAAGTTGGGAAGCCAGAAGGGGAAGCACATCAAACTAGACTTGAGTTGAAACCTTTTGCCCCAGGGCTGGCTGCAAGTCATTTAACAGGGCCAGTATGGTACACCAGGGCATCTCAGGAAACCCAAAGGAACCAACAAACTTCTCATAGGACAAATTGAAGCAAGATGAAAATGTTCATTTGCAGTTCTCTGCTGAATGCCCCCTGCCTGTGCAGCAAGTGTTCTGTGTGTGCATTTAAATCAAGGAAATGGGGTCATCTTTGCTCTTCATTTTGAAATAAAAGAAGAATAATGTCCCCCTGGGAGGCTGCCTCTGGTACAGGCAGCTGAGATACTGTGCAGTGAGGAAACATTTGAGGGTGTGACTTGTAGCTGCAATTCCTGGTATTTCACTTGCCCTAGGAAACAACTTAAGCTTGTAGCAGGGAAGCAGCTAAAAATACTGCTCTGGCAGTGGTTCTGTCATTGCCTGTGTGGGAGTCTGGCTTGCTGCCATTGCTACCTGATGTCTTGGAGGTCATTTCCTTCCCTGCCTGCAGGGAAGCATGAAAGCAGCTGAGGCTCACACTCAGCCTTTGCTGGTGCGTTGTATTGCAGGGTGTGCTGGCTCAGCCACTACCCTGCTTTTCTGAGTGGTCCTCCCCAGATGCCCTGTAGTTTTGGAGCTCAGGGTAATGAAGCAATGAGGTTTGAACAAGCATGTGGTGTTTGCAAACTTGATTCCTCCTTTCTGCCACCTGCCAACTTCCTGTATTTGCCGGGAGTGGACTTTGGAGGCTGAGCAAAGATGAAATGACCTGGGCAGACTTGCTATGTGGCATGGCTGGTGCACAGGCATCGTGCACTCTTATTTAGGGGAACTTGCAAGAGGTAGAACATGGGCATGAAGCCCTGCTGGCAGAAGTGATTGGGGGAGAACTAAGGGTTCTTGCCGCTTCTTCTTTAACTGCATATAAGTCTGGAGAGGAGCTTTTTTACCCAAAGGATAAGATGCCATGTGCAAGTCTCCTGTCCCTTCCCTGTCTCCGTTGCTTCTATGTATGGACAGTCTTTCCTCTAGCATTTCTCAGCCAGCCGTGTGAGACTCTGCTCTGCGCTGGGGACTGTAACAATACAGACAGGGAGGAGAGTGCATTTTCTGGGTTTGTAACTTATATTGGACTGCTGCTGTGGCCTGTATGGTCAGTCAAGCTGGAGCCATAAGCTGTGTTCTTCAGTTTCTGGAGGGTGATTTGGCCTTAAATTTGAGTGTATGTGCATAGAAGTGTACAGAGAACTGCTTCAAAGGCCTGTGTGGTCCTCACCTTCCTACAGATATTTTGCTCTTAGTCAGTGCCATGCACTTGTACCCCTCTGGTCCCCTAGGTATCTTGAATACCTTGCATAGCTGGCTGTTGACAAGCTACATCCCTCTTACCTGTGGGGGGTGTGCATGGATCAAGTACAAAGCGTATCTGACCCTACACAGAGAGATCTGCTCTTTCTGGGTTCAGTGGCAGCTCTTTCCCTCCTGCTAGCAATTGTGCAAGAAGTCGACCCTGTTTTTGTATGTGTGGCACCAACAGTTAGTGTCTGGAATACCCTGCGTTCCTCTAATCTTAGCTGCTGGCTCTGATGTTGTAAAACTAAGTTCAGATGGGGGATTGATTTATAATGGGTGAACGTGATTTTCTTAAGAATGGTTTCTTACATTTAAGGAACACCCCCCCCCCCCCAAATAGACCCTTTTTCGCTACCTAACTCCCTTCTGCCTCTGTTTGCCGTACAGGAGTCCGAGTCAGAGAACAAGCTGGATGGAGAGACTGCATCAGACAGCGAAAGCAAATCGGAGTTTGGAGGGTCAGCTCCAGTACCCACCTCTGATGACACTCCTGAGGTCCTCAACCGGGCTCTCTCCAACCTGTCTTTGAGGTAGAGCTGAATAAATTCATCCATCCTTCCAGAATCTGGAGCAAAACGCTCTCTCTCCCCCTTTCGCTAACGGTTACTTCGCTGGACTAGGTAGTGTGTTGGATCCTGTCAGCTAACAGAGATGAGGAAGTTATCTCCTTGGGATCATCACCTGTTGGGAAGTCTGAGGCAGAGCCAGGAAGGGTCCTTGGTTCGCTACCTTGACCCAAGAGCCATTCTCTTCTCTGCATCTCTTTCCCCACCTTCTGCTTATCATTTTAGGTCATGAACTTTTGGGGTGGGGGGAGACATGGCCATTGGCTCTGTTCAGGTGCTACCTTACTTACAGATCAATAGCCACGATTATTAAAGTGAGTAGAGACTGAGAGCGTGAGTGAACTGCGAAGGATCCCCCGGGTTCTTTATTCAGCTTCCCTCTGCAGACCAGGACTGAGCTAATGTATCACTTGTCCTCTGCACTGTAGGGAAGAATAAGACAATTTCTACTAAACACCACTTCCTGCCAGTGTTGCTCAGTGGGAGAGTGTGCAGAGGAGATAGGAAAGCAGCAGAAGTTACTCTTACTGGAGAGGCCTCATATGCTGATTCACATTCGTGATTAAATGTTTGAACTTTTCTCTCTCTCTGCCCTAGATGGAAGAACTGGTGGGTGAGAGGCATCCTCACTCTGGCAATGATTGCCTTCTTCTTCATCATCATCTACCTGGGGCCCATGGTTTTAATGATGATTGTAAGTTCTTCTGGGAGACACCTTGTCATGCATTTTGTGGTACGGAGTAGAGGGTCATCAAGCATGTGCTGCTGGCGGTGGGGTATAGTGCCCTTCTTGCCCTCAGGTTGCCACAGCAACCCTGACCCTGTAGTTGCGCCTAATAGGCCTTGCTGCTGAATTACCCTTGTGGTCAGCAAGCCTCTGGGAAGAAGCGTTCCACGTTGCCAGTGCTGTTTCTTTGATGGAATCCACCTATTTCTTTGATTTGCTCTCACAGCTTTTGTGTGTCACTACAAAGGTTTTTTGCTTGGGCAGTGTAATTGTATACTTGTAGGTCCCAGGTTTGGGTACTCCCCTGTGGATTGTCCCGTCACTGGCTTTCTGTCCTGTTTGGAAAGTCCATATCAAATATAGCAACCATGTCTCTGCTACGTTTCCTCCTGGCAGCGATCCAAAAATGCCAGTCTTCTTGAATTCATGGGATTAGACTTGGTGCTGTCTGCTGAGCTGTACCAGTTGCATGGCTAGCAGGGTGGTATGGTCTCCATCGAACTGACCCAACTCCTTCACGCCATGGGACCATTTGTGTTCGGTGCTACATGGAAAACTCCAAATACACCTGTGAGCTTTTAGAGTTTAGATTTGCCAGCTGGGAGCTACACTGGGATTCAGGCTAGGAATGTGCTTTCCCAACTAAGCATCTGAGCTTGAGCAGCTTCTCCTAAACAGCTTGAAGAGAGTACATAATTGCTCAGTCTCAGAAAGAAAAGCCCTGTGTCAAATTTGGAGGGAGTGGGGGGAGGAGGTGATGGGTAAAAGATGGTCATTTGCTTTGTGGCCTCATTGAGCTCCTTCCAGTGTCCACACTTCGTACACAGACCTCCTCATTGAGGTTTATAGATGGACTTAACCAGGACCTAGTCAGTAACATTTAACATTTCTTCTGCAGGTGATGTGTGTGCAGATCAAGTGTTTCCATGAAATCATCACAATTGGCTACAACGTGTACCACTCGTATGATCTGCCCTGGTTCAGGACGCTTAGCTGGTAAGCAGAACAACTGAGAAGTCATCAGCTGGTTCATCAGCGGGTGATACTGCATTTCCTCTAGAAGGATCCCAAAGGACATGCCTCCTCCATGATGTTCAGTCACTTCTGGGCATTGTGTCCAGCAGGCTTTATTCCATTGTTTGGTTGTCTGAGTTCTGAATCTCCAAGTCTCTGAAGTGGGGAAGTGTCAGAAGGTGTGTCTAGTTGAAGAGAGAGGGACAGTATGGCTTGCCCATTCCCTTCTTTCATCTGTATATTTACACCCTGGTGCTTCCACAAGTTGTTAGTGTGTTTGGGATGAAATGGGGCTGGCTGTGCCCCACTGCTTGTTACATGGTTAATGGGTGTACATGGAAGGAGAGGCACGCTGCCTTTAGTAGCTAGGAGTTGAGAGGACTGTTAAGCAGCACCACCTACAGCCAGTACCTTTCCATCCATCTCAACGGAAAAAGCCGGTTGGGTTACCAATATACGATAGGGGTCAAGAGGCACTCGGGGTGTTGCATCTAATACAAATGTCTAATGTCTTAGTTGTTGTGAAAAACAGTCAGAGCCTCGTTTCTTTTAAGACTTTTCTGCACTGGTGGTTCCTATCTCAAAGAAGTGTGCATCTGTTCCCAGGTACTTTCTGCTCTGTGTCAACTACTTCTTCTATGGCGAGACTGTCACAGATTACTTCTTCACTTTGGTGCAGAGAGAGGAGCCCTTGAGAATCCTTAGCAAATACCATCGCTTCATTTCCTTTGCCCTCTACCTAACAGGTATCTAAAATAGTTTCCTGCAGACTTCATGTGAATTCATGTGGTGCTCATTTTCAATCTTGCATCCAGACTTCTCTACACTCATATCTCCGCACCCCAGCACAGGCTATTTTTTGGTGAATTTACTCCTCCAGGTGAAATGATACTGCACGTACAGCCCTGTTACGGGCTGCTTTTGTATCTGAGGGTCAAATGAGACTCAGCCCTGCCCTTGAGATGCCAGAGAGAGAACCTTTTTAAAAATATAACCAGTGCAGAAATGTACCTACAGAGCTCTTCTTTCACTGTGTAAATGCTCCCTCCTGTGCAATGGAGGTTACAGTAGCCAACTGAGAGCTCAGAGTGCCTCTAAGCAGGAAGTGAAGAACCTGTCTTCAGGTGTCATTACATGGATTTCATGAAGATAGAAAGTTCAGGAATGAAAAATTAAACTGTTGTCAGAAAATACCTTGCACAGGGGATTGTCCTTGTTCATTTATTATTTGTATCTAGGGTTTTTAATATATTATGCGTTTTGATGCATTAGGCTACTTTTGTGCCTACAGTTGCACATCGTCATAATGCTGCAACTTTATGCTGGAGCAGAAGCAATGAGGAGATGTTGCAGTGATAGTGAGAATCATTTTCTTACTATTGCAAGATCTGATCTTGCTCTCTGGTTTTGTTTTTTTCCACCGTCCTCTAGGTTTCTGCATGTTTGTTCTGAGCTTGGTGAAGAAGCACTATCGTCTCCAGTTCTACATGGTAAGGTTTGACCAACAGTTCAGCTTCTCCAGAGTTAATTGTGCCTGGATAAGAGAAATGGCAAGGCTGTTTGCATATGTTGTGTAGAAGAATGCAAGCTTATAAGCACTTACCTGTTACCTGTGCACTTTGAAGCTGCCTGATGCAAAAGCTGTTCCTGGTAGCTGACACTGGGGAGGTGGCTCTGACCAGACATCTTCCAAACTCCTTTTTGTCTATGCTTGCAGTGCAGTTCTCCTTAACATTGAGAGCTCCTTGAGCTGAGATGGTGCAAACCCCATATTGTGACAGTAGATCACCTTGCAGGAGTGGTCTTAATCCCCCACCACAGCTGCATGGCAATGAACACTGCCACATGAGGGAGGAGGTTTGAGCTGGTTGCTTCCTGCTAGATACTCGTGCCTTCTCTGTACATGGAGTCTTTTCTCCCTGTTTTCCTGTACTCAGGTGGACTGAAGTGTTTAGGAGAGGTATTAAATAAAAAGCTCTTGGGCCAGGCCAGGTAACCATTACACATGGGGTAAGACCTATCATTTGTGGTTTATATTGCCTTCTTTCCTGAGGGTATCTAGATGCCTGACATACTAACTATCTGTTCCCTAAATGCTACTTAATCAGCATTCGGTTTCTGCTGAAGGCTGTTGTGAGAAATGTCTTTAGGCCAACTGGATTGCATGCTGTTTTCTTTTCCAGTTTGGTTGGACCCATGTGACTTTGCTAATTGTTGTTACCCAGTCGCACCTCATCATTCACAACCTATTTGAAGGAATGATCTGGTGAGTTGGTGCTTGTTACGAGTTACTTCTGTTTCTCTTGACTAATATGCACTACGGCATTCTCCTTGTACAACGTGTGAAATAAAAGCATCTAACTAATAACCTGCACGGGGGGGGGGGCTTCCATCAGAAATGGTATAGTGCGCATAAGCAAACCAAAAAAAACCGCACAACCTCAAGCCAGATACCCAGTCCTTTCTTTGATGGCTTTGTGAGGTTGGCCCAAAAGCCGTCCTACAGAGGGACCCATTGATGGGAAGGACTCCCCCTGGCAGCAGAAAGCCAATGGAGCTGGTTTCATCACTGACTCTGCTAGTCAGTGTGGGAAGGGGAGTGGGAGAAAGAAACAGGCTATAAATCTTCCTAAGCTTCCTTTAGCTGCCAGGCAGAGTTTCCATGTTGTGTATTTGAGCATGGCCCAGTGCCCTTAACAGCCATCTTCCTTAGGCCAGCAATAATGAAAAAGATGATTTTTTTTTCTGGGCCTTGTTATGGTGATGGAAGATATATTGTGCATTCTGGAAGTTCCCAGGATGCTTTTCCATGTGGAGAACAGCTTGTTCAGTACTAAAGTGCTGCCAGTAATGAGATGAAAGAGTGAATGTATAACAGCATGTGGGATACTAGGATGAGAAAAAGCATGACTTAAATAGAGTAGGGAAGATGATGAGGATGTGGGAGCTGGCATTTAGCTGTGGTGCCCTGATTAAACTCCTTATCTTTCCAATACAAGGTAGTTGGTACAGTAGGCTGGACGAGCACCAAGTAGGTATAGTCTGGATGCTGTTACAGAAGAATTGCTAGTGTGTGAAGAATCTGGCTGCTGTGGGATGGTGCTGAATGGCTTTGCTTTCCTCCCTTCTAGGTTCATTGTCCCGATTTCATGTGTGATCTGCAATGACATCATGGCTTATATGTTTGGGTTTTTCTTTGGCCGCACCCCACTTATTAAGGTGAGTCCTGAGTTTCGGTTGTCCCAAGACACAGAATGAGACTGGTGCAGTGATGCCTTAACACAAGACAGAGCTAGCTAGAGCAGGGGGAGGGAACTGTTGGGCTCTAGGTCTGAGACTAGCACCAGTAGACAGTAGTCTATAGGTGACACCCTGCTGACCAAGTATGATCTGCTTATGGTATGGTTTTGGCCATTCCTCTGCCACGCCTGCAGAGAAGGGGCTGCTGAAGCAAGTCATACCAGCTTTCCATTTCCTGGGACTTGCCTGTGATGGGCATACTCCCAGAAGGAGAGTTTGACCTAGACCAGGTTACAGGATCTGCCCTGGGCCATGGCTAGTTTATTGTCCCTGTTGAATTTCAGTTGGAACTGGGCACTGATGTGGCTCAGTGAGGCTGATTCTGAGGCACCCCTATGAGCTAGGCTTTAATATACTCTTCTTTCCCTTTACATTGCAGCTTTCCCCAAAGAAGACCTGGGAGGGTTTTATTGGAGGCTTCTTCGCCACGGTTCTGTTTGGACTGCTGGTAGGTAACCCACCATGGTATTGGCTGGCTGCCTGTTCAGAATCGCATGCTGGTGCTGTCTAGTGACAAGAGTTAGTGGTGTGACAGTGGTACCTACAGTCTTTCTGTGGGATAAGCGAGGGGGAGATGGAACAGTTCAGGGACTCTCTCAAGTTGCCAGGATATTCTGGGTTTTTTCCTCATTGCAGTGCTCATTGCAAGCTGCCTTGGTGGTGCTGTGTACTCTAGCTGTTCATGCAGTGACTGATCACCACCTTCCAAGCAGAGACATACAAAAAAGAATCTGCACATAATCCCATTAGGCAATTACTGCTTCTCAAGAAAGTTAGCTGCATGACAGCCCAAGAATATGGCTGACTTGTAGCCCGGCATCTTGAAGTTCTCATAAGAAGGTTATGTCTCTTCTTTTTTCCACCTCCCTTCCTTTCTCCCCATCCCAGCTGTCATATGTTATGTCTGGCTACCGGTGCTTCACCTGTCCTGTGGAGTACAACAATGACACCAACAGCTTCACTGTGGATTGTGATCCATCTGAGCTTTTCCAGCTGCAAGAATACAACATCCCCCTGGTGCTACAGTCAGTCATGGGCTGGGTAGGACTCTGCACTCTGTATTCAAAATGGCTCGGTAGATATTTGCTTGACAGAGAGATGCTAGTTGGGCTGGAAATACCAAGAAAAGAGTGATTTTTAAGATGCCGTAGAGGAGTAGGGTAAAACTGAACCCCTGGAAACATGGGTTGTATTTTGAGACCTATTTGCATAATGGTGACATGAGCAGAGTCCAGCAGGGGCCAAGCTTTGCGGTAGGTGAAGGCCTGTGCCTTCTGAGCTCTTTCCTTTGCCCAATCTACTGCTTTGCTTTCTGAAGCTTCCTACCCACAGAGGCTCCCTGTGCTTTCTGTGAAGTGAGTAGGAGTTTCATGTCCAATGATTTGAAACGAGTAAGATCCACACTTGATTTCAATCTGTTGACACCAGTGCAGGGGTGAATGTCCTTTGCCACTTACACACTTGGGGACTGAAGTTTGCCTCGGCAAATTTTTCTGTCAAAACAGACATGATGATTATAAAGGTTTCACCCAGGATTTCTGCAAGCACTTGTGATTTTGGGTGGACAGGTGAAAAACACCTTGCAGAGGCTGGATTTGTTCGGGGGTGGGGGGTTGTTTTTTTTCCCCCCAGAGCTTAGATGAGCAGTGTTTTCCCCATGTCTGGCATTCCAGGTTGACTAGACAAAGTCACTAGCAAACTTTGACCTTGGGCTCTAGCAAGCCAGCACCAAGTGCAGTGCTGTGCTCCATGGGAATCTCTTTCTAATGTTCTGACTGTCCTCCCTTTCTGTAGAAGACAGTCCGGATGTATCCCTTCCAGATCCACAGCATTGCCCTTTCCACCTTTGCCTCCCTCATTGGGCCCTTTGGAGGATTCTTTGCCAGTGGGTTTAAAAGAGCCTTCAAGATAAAGGTACAACACAGGCACTCATTGCAGTGCACATGAGACTGTTTTTGTCTTCTCAGCAGAACCTCCAGCTGAGAGTACAGCCTCATACAGAATAGAGGCAGTACATACATACATGCATGTGTATGTGTATGCAGTAAATACAAGTAACTAAGGTTTTTAACTGCTTTCTGCTTGCCAGGACTTTGCCAACACAATCCCAGGGCATGGTGGCATCATGGATCGCTTTGACTGTCAGTACCTGATGGCTACCTTTGTCAATGTGTATATTGCAAGTTTTATCAGGTATGGCTGTGTACTACTTGATAGCAACACTGAAAGGTTCCAGCTGATGTCTGACCCTTGCATACTGCAGACTGTACTGTCTAACACTACCAGTCATTGTCACAAGGAGCTTGAAATCAAAATATAAAGGTTGAAGATTGTGAAGGGGAAAGTCACAGGGTCATGGAACAAGCTAGTCACAGCTGGGTCTAAAACCGTTGTTTGCTGCAACTTCCCATGTGATTCTGTGTTAGGTTGTTTACCCTTATTGCGTTTCTCTTTTTGTGAAATGGGGAAAGCTGTGTAGGCTGCCTTGTTTGGTGTTTTGGGAGATATGAAGGGAAATGCCATCATAGGAGCATGGGGTGGGGATTCCTAGGTGTAAACGATTGAACCTGTGCTTTTAGCTGAATCTGAGCCATACCTATTGAATTGTGTCGGCCCAGATCCAGTGACAAACTGCTCTTTCATTGTGTGTTCCAGGGGTCCTAATCCCAGCAGACTGATCCAGCAGTTCTTAACTCTCCGGCCAGACCAGCAGCTCCACATCTTCAACACGTTAAAGGCACATCTGGTTGACAAAGGGATGCTGGCCAATTCGGAGGACGTGTAGACATCCTGGCATTTGGAACAGGACTGAGAAGAGGGCAAGCAGTCACTTCCCCAAGGAAATCCCAGTTTGCCTGATTCAAGACAGTAATCACAATGCCTCATGTCACTGTATTCTTTTCTTCCCTTGTAAATGTTCGCATTTGTGGGTTTCTGTTTTTTTTTTATAATGCATATTTATATATATGATTTTGGTTCAAGTCAGCCAATCATCATGTCTAGCTGGAAAGGCATCGGGGTTGGGAGGGCTGTCCAGCAAAAAGCATTTGACAAGGCACAAAGGTTCTTGTGGTTCTGTGCAGCTGTTGTTCTGGATGTGTGTGGGCTGAGCTTGACTCTGCTCTTTTGCACTCCCTCAGGGAGCCAGTTTATGCTGGGAACATGGGTGGGAGTTTTCTGCACTAATGGAAGCTCCAGTAAAAGCAGAACAGCAGGTGCTGTTGCATCTGTCTCTCTAACCCTGCTAGGCTGTGTCTATACTAGGACAATTGGGAGCCACACAACTCCGCCAGTGGTATCAATATAGTACAAAGAGGGTGCTGTTCTTTGATTTCCACCCCCAGCCCATCTCTAATTCTCTTTGGCTATGTATATGTTCAGAAAGCAGGGGACCTTTAACTCCCCACTGGTGGTAGTTGTTACTTGGAGTCTTAATTTCTTCAGTATAGCCTGTCCTGCACAAAACCTCCATGGTGGTAGGGGAGCAGAAAGTTTGACCAATCTGAAGGGAACTCCTGTGCTTATCCAGCTTCAGAATAACTACACAAGCCAATGCACACATCCACTTCAGCTTGCTCTCTTTGCAGGGTCTCCTGCATTCTCCCACTCCAGCAAGTATATGGCCAAGACTGCTGATTCCAAATGTAACCATATAAAGAGAAAGACATTGTACATCTTTATGTGAGGGACAAGTACCAAGTGTTGCTATGGAAGGTTGAAATTGCAACTTAAATCAGAAGTACTTTTGTTTTTAAAATACATTAAAGTTGTTTTGTTATTGAAGAAATCTTATTGAACAAGCTTTGAAAGGTTCATGGATTCATTTCTCTTTTCATGCCAAGCATATTTTTAACACTGGGGCACAAAACCTTCCCTTGATTAAGCAACTCCATGCCTTGAGACTTGGCATGTGGGGGAGCAGTTTCCAACCCACATGGCTTTTTCCAAGTGTGGAACTTGGGTGAAAGAGCACCCACCCAGCTGTGTTATTTCACAGGTTTGGGGTTTTTTTAGATTTTGCTCTATTTCCCTTTCAGGGGTCATGTCTGTCAAACGCTACTTGAGTTCTAGATGTTGTGCTACTGAGGTTCATGGTCTGTGTTGCATTGCAGTTTGGGTTTGGTCAGCTTGCAGGCTTTTCTCTAGTTTTTGTTCCAGTAATTTTGTTCCAGTATTTGTCTTCCTTACATTTCACTTAGCATTTAGGCACGGGTGGTTGTTTCCCAAGTATTTGCCCTTTTATTTCTTCCAATGAGCCATCAATTAAAAAAAGGAAAGGGGAGGAAGCCCTAAGACCCCAGACATTTCCACACTTGATGCTGTTTATGTTCGCTATTGATCTGAAGCGTTCACACATCTTAAGCATCTTCATGCATCTTATTTTGCTATGATCTTTCTCCATACTTCGCAGCCGAGGCAGGCTATGATGTGTATCTCGAGCTATTTGAATCTGGGGAACAGTTGGCAGGGAATGAAACAGTGATGCTGTCACTGGTGTCTTCAGACAAACTTTTTGCTGTCTCTCACCTTCCGCACAAATGTGTATTTCATCTTGCTAATCTCCCAACTGAAACAAAAACACCTGGAATAATGTTGTAGCCTGTCATTCTGTTCTGATGCTAACGTTATTTACACATGCCGCTAGTGTGTATTTTTATCTGTAGCAAACACTGCCACTTCCCCACATAGAGAAACTACAGAGGGCAGAGATGTATCTGTAGCATTGTATACGCAAGGAACTGATGGAAAAAATGGTGTTTTTCCCAGGGTGGGAAGAAAGCAAGGCAGAGCCAAAGTGAGATGCAATTGAAGTCTGATTCTCCGTACCCACAGCTTCCATCAAGGGTGCTGAGCCTTATCTGTCAAGGGTGCTGAGAGGGTTTAGCTCTGCTGCTGTGGTCTAAAGTCAATACAGTTATGTAGGTATGTGCTTCAAGTGCTCTTCTGAATGGGGGCTTAGTCCGAGTCTGTCCACTAAAGTCGGTGATAACCTTTCCATTCAGCCCCTGCCTTGATTTCAGGAAATAGCAGGAGGTTGTTTAATATTTAAGTAAAGCAATCTTGCCGCTCTTCTTTTTGGTGGTGGTAGGGGATATTCACTTGCTGGAAGCACCTTGCTAGATTGCAGTTTTCATTACTTCTAAATGAGTGAAAATATGGAAAGTGGCTGAGCTGGGACAGCTTCCTGGAGACTTTAAAATAGAGCTCATGCCATGGTAAAACAAGCTGCTGCTGCCCTGCATCCTACCTACCCTGTACCAATATCTGTCTACCACCATGCACACTGAGCTTTTGGGAGCAGATGAGCTGAAGCACATATCAAATAATCCTGCCATACTATGTTAAACCTGCTTACAGTGTATTGATTTGTAGAAAGAACCACTTCACTTGCTTTTCATCTGAGATTTGAATTGCTGCCCCCTTCATTCATTCTCTCCCCCCACCACCTTATCCCCACAATCCCAAGTTATAATGAGCAGAGCTGAAAAAAAAATCTGGGATGTATGGTTTTAAACAGTAGGATTTGTTTGGGCGATTTCTGTTAAATGTTGCCATTCTGGCTGTGGCCACTGGAGGGCATAACAGCTGCTTGGGTGCCTGCCTGGTGATCTGACGGTGCAGAGTGGTTTGATTAAAAATGTGCATGGTTTTCTGAAGTTCTCAGTGCAGGTTTTCAAAGCTCAGTCTTTTGCTGTTCCACAGCTTCAAAGTGAATGAAGTAGGTTAATCTGAGACCCAAGGGGAGTTGTGTGTATAGGTGCTGATAAGGTCTTCGTGTTCTGACTTTGAGTGGTTGTCCTGATATGGACAAAATGCAACAGGGCTGACGGGGAGTGGACAGACTTAAAATCTGAGGGGCCGTGAGGAAATTGGATTGTATGTGTGCTCTATGGCCAGCCTTCCTGAGCAGGACTGGGAGGGTAGAGGCCTCTGTCTGCATTGCTTCAGTGAGCCATGAGTCGTGTTGACTGCAGGGTTCTGGGATGGAGTTATAGGGAAGGTGCGCTCTCTCAATATTTCCCACCAAAGAAGATCTGCTTCTGCCCAGTGCCTGAAATGCAGCATAGTGAATATGCTTGATATTCTTGACGAGCCCTAAGCAATGTTTTGCTCTTTCAATGTCAAGCTGGTATCTTGTCCAACAGGGAAGAGCCCAATTGAGAAGCCACTTTTGGAGGACTTGGAGCTAAGTGAGATGGCTAAGATTAGATAGGAGGTAACAGTTACTATAGGTGCTGCTGTTTAAAAACCTGAGACTGATCAGTGTCCCTTTTTAGTACATAACCAAAAACTTAGATACATGCCAACTAAAGTGTATGAATTTTTAACACTTGCATGCACAGAAAAAGTCTAAGCACTTCAGATTCCAGCAGCTTTAATGTCTCTGCCTTATACAGTATTGTGCAAGGAACCAGTTCCTTCCTGATAATTTTTTTCAACCCTGCAAGGAAAGTTTGTTCGTAATGGAAGTTTCCCCCGGCTTCAGGTAGAGAATGAGTTTCTGGAAGAGTTTTTTATGGAGCTGGTGCTAGCGATAGGCAATAGCAGCAATGGAGCAACATTGGCAAGAGTTCATGTCAGAGTTTCCCTTCTCTCCACACACAAAAGTCAAGACCTCTTGATTGTTCCTATGCTCCGCTCGCTGCTGTGAGGCTCCTGTTCAGTTAGAGGGAAGTTCCCTGTGCTTGCTGTATAACAAAAGAGGAACCAGCTGTGAATGCTGGAGATCAGATGACCGAGAGTTATTCAGCAGGTCCCTAGGTTGCTTGGGCTGGGTAGAAAATGCCATTCTTTATTCTTTTGGAGGACTCTGAGCTGACAAGGGGTGGAGTTTCCTGGCTGTCTCTGTTGTGGGTGGCTTTTGAAGCCACGGGCTAGCAAGGCCGAATGAAAACATCAGAATGGCTCAAAGGAGTCTCTAGACTGTTTGAATAAGCAAGGGGGAAAGAGGCAATGGATCCTGTGACTGGGTTTTGTGCTGGCACAGTGATTCACCCTGCTGTACTTCTCCCAGCTGGCTTGAATATGTCTATGGGGAGAGAGGTGTCTCAATAGACTGCCTTCCTAAAGCAGCCTCCTTGGCCCTTAGTAGAGCAAGAAGCAGTCCTGCAGGTAGGATGTTGTGAGCTTGGACATCAGCTTGGAAATGAACAACAAGGCAGTTGCTGGCACATACTGGTTTGCTGGAAGGACTGGGTAAGGAAGGGTCAACTCATCGGAGTGCATGTTCATGAGCTTAGCAGCCTGGTTGCACATCCTCTAAGAGCTTCCTTAATTCATGAGTGTAAGCTCAGTGAAAACTGAAGTGGACAATTACTGATCAGAGCAAGGGAAATTTCCTTTGTATCCAGTATCTTGGGGAATGTACCAGACACTCTAGTACCCAGGTCTTAACAGCCCTTTGTTTCCTAAATCGGATTAGCCCCTAATAAAAACCACTAGCACAGGGCATCTGTTATGGGGGTGCTTGGCCAGGAGTCCTTACAAATCAGCAAGCTGTCTAGCCATCCATTCGGATTTCCCTGTTGCAGTTCTGTTGCCCAGGATCTCAGACATGAGAGGTCTGCTCACATCTTGGCTTTAGCCCAGAGTCCAGATTGTGTGGGTATTTGAAGATCCTATTAAACAAGGGAAGGAAGAGCTGACTTAGATTTTGAAGGACTCTGAACGGACGAGTCTGAGTGCTGACTTGGGCTTTGTTAGCAGGGGACCAGGTTGGGTGGTCTGCTGCACTGGAATTCACTGGTGGTAGTTTCTTTTCTTCTTGGTCTGTTTTGGGGTCAGCGAGTTTGGGCACTGCAGTCAGTCAGTTGGAATAAAGGCTTGACAGCTGAGATGCTTCAGACTGATGTCACTTTCCAAAGACTCCTACCAAGTCCAAAGGTGGACAGACAGCCTGCCCATAGTGCTTTGTGATGGAGGATTCTCCAGATATGTATTTAATGGGATTTTTTTAAATTAAAAGAATGAATCAATTGGAAACCTAACAGCACAGCCTCAGTCAATGGCAGGATTGTTTAAACTGCCTGAAATGCTGATGGGATCCAGACACTTGCAGACAGGTGAACTGTGGTCCTGAGATGCCACATGCTGGCTCCCAGGCTCTCCAAAAGTCTCAATCTGGGCCTGGTACTTCCTTTGGCAAACTGGCTACTGGGAGCTCAGTGGCAGCCTAAGCTGGGTTGTAAACAAGGCACTATTTGAACAGCTGAAAGGCAGGGGTTTGCGGTGCCCAGCACAAGGGCATACTGAGGCCAAGGTTTTGCTTGATGCGCTCATGCTGAGTTATATGTAGTAGTAAGTGTTCCCACAGATTTCACTGCCTTTGGTACAAGTTTATTAAAAGGTCTCTAGCTCCTACAGTTGACTTCTATTGGATTGATGTAAAGGGGAATTTTTGCCATTAATGTCAGTGGGAATAGAAGGAAGGGAGGAGGAATCCTAGAGCCATACCCCCACTCAGTACATTCTTTATTCCTGTCTCTGGAAACAGATGATTTCTTGCAGATTTAGCTGAGTCTCCTGTTTGACATGTGCATTCAGCTCCAGGAGTGCCAGTGCTAGCAGGTTCAATGCATGCGAGGAGGAAGACTTCACCCATCTTGCCACGAGAATCCCTTCTCTTCCCAATAGTTCTGTACAGTTGGAGAATAGATGTCACCATGCTAAAAACTCTAGAGCTGTTGGTTTGGGGGTGTTCACCCTTTCTTAAAAAACGTGGGTTCAGCATGTGTCTGTCAGTGATATCTTGTGTACCTCCTGCCATCTGTAGCCAACCCCAGAGTTTCACTTTGTACTACTGTGATCTTCCTGAGAGTTACCATTCTCTGGATCTGATGTGTTTTCAGCCATTATCTGCTTATTTCTCCGTGCATTGTTTTTTTGATCCATGTTTTAGCAATACACGTAGCTTTGCCTTTCTTTGACTGAATGTCAGATTGTGATATATTGTATATTTTAAAGTATTTACCCTATTTATATACTGTATGTTACTGTTAAAATAAATATAAATTCCAGTATCTGTGGCTAAGTTCATGCTGTGAGGGAGAATGGAGATCACTGTTTAATGTTGCCGAAGATAAATGAGGCACTGGCAGTGTCTAGAGCTAAGATAAAAACAAGACCTATGAATAGAAGGACCTGATTTATCTGTCATTTGTTGGTCTTGTTTTGTGCAGCCCTCTCTCCTGATTTCCGCCCATGCTAAGTGAACAGAGGCTGCTCCTAGGCTGCAGCCCTTAACTTGCTTTACATTTGCACTCACAAATGGAAGTTTCCCGTTTGTGCTCTCTGTGACACTTGGTTTTTTTTCCCCCTGAGACCAGATGGATCTGTCTGCCTGGCACAGTTCTGTACAGCCATCCATCACGCAATCTCTATGCACTTCCAGGTATTAGCAATCCCATAGCACCTAAAATTGTAAGTCTCATGGAGATGTGTTCTGTTAACTCTGAAATTATTAGTTTTCACTGTAATGCTTAGTTTTCACCTTTCCTCCCCTTCCACAAGGAAAGGTTTTTGTTATTTTCTTTTCTTTTTTTCCCCCCAAGGTCTCGAATAAAACCTGAAATGTAGCCCAGACCAGTGTGGGAGCTGCCTGTCATAATACGAGACGTTCTTCCTCCTTTAAAATAGTTGAATTGTGCAACATAAGGTTCACCAGTTCTCCGAAATTATGCCGCTTCTTTACTTAGAAATGTTTGGCAGCCCATCTAAGACTGATGGAGGAGTTTGCTGTGAAGTGCATATGGAAAAATACTGTCTCCCTGATGGGGCAGGTATACTGGCTTACTAGAAACCACCAAACTAATAAACCACAACACTGAAGTCTATACATGGACTTGATAGTGTGTGGAACTGTGCTGTCCCAACTGACTGTGGTCCTAATAGATGAGCATCCGGGCACCTTGCAGTCTAATGCGTCCTGTCTTTGCAGTGCCCAAGGGAGCCAGGGAAGTGCTGTCATCTCGCACAGGAAACATGGCAGAGCAATGAACTAAACCCGGGTTGCCAGCGCATTAACAACAGGTGGCATGTCCCTCCATCTGCTTTCACCTGGGTCATGATGTTTGAGGAACATTTTCCCCTCTTCACTTTTAACACTTCAGTAAATTATGTGTGGCTCTTCTCTGCTTTCAGGTTCACTTCCGATTCCCCCCCACCATTACCTGGGGCCTGTGACCAGGGCTTGCATTTCCTTCAAAGGGTGACTGAATTTCTTTGTCTGGATAACTCATATGCTGCACTTGATGTCATCAGGAAGCAGGTAAATAATGGCACCCCTCTGAGTTGGTGGAGGCAGATACATGTAGAGGACTAGCATGATCCTCAGCTCCATGGAGTTTACTGTAGCTGCTGAGTTAGCTAGTTGGGACTCCTGCATAATGGCCACGTCTACACATTCATTAAGTATTAACCTAGTCTATTAGTACCACTGGAGGATGCAGACCTTCGTGCACAAGTCGGTCACATCCAATCTTATGGTTAAGCTTTGAGGCATCAGGTTGAGTGGAATAAGGATGTCAGCAACGTCCTGCACATGAGGACAGGAACTCTTCTCTGAAATGCAAGTCATTGCCTCTTGTGTTGAACAGTCCCTTCAACAGCCCTCCTTAATGGTTGGTTCCCTGACTAGGTGGCTTCCTGCATTTCCAGATTGCTTCTTCCCCAGCAGAGGACACCTATGGCTTTACACAGCAGCTAATGAAATATGGAAAATCAGCTCCTTCATTGCTAAAACAAGCCTATGTGATTTTTGCAGTAGGGATGCAATTCTCTATCGGTCTCTAGGATAGTTTAAAGACTTCTAAAAGAGGGAAGTCATTTCCCATGAAACACTTTTTTTCCAAAAGGGTTTCTGGGAAAAGTTCTTACTCATTTCATCTATTTTAAATCCATAAGGGTACATAACATCAAAGAGGAAGTAACATAAAAGTTTTCTAGGGAAACCAAAGTCCTATGATTTCATATTTTCAGATCCCACTTGTAGCAGTGCTTTGTCTAGCTGCACTGAAATATACACATGGGATAGGCCCAGACTGAACCACTGTTGTCTCTGAAGTTAATGGGAAGTGAATACATAGCTCAGTTGCCTTGTATGCTGTGACATCTTGCATCTTGTTCATGCAACCTAGTGGCGCTGGGAACTGAAATGCTGAGTTTTTCACTGTGTGAAATGAGTTTTTCACAAAGAAAAGACGCTTTGGAAAAGAAAAGGCCATAGAAGTGCTGCCGGAAAGGAAGCTGAGACACTGTTTCTTTCCAGTGACGTTAATAAAATAGTACAAGTAATAGATTGTAATATTTTTACCAAGTATGCAATATTATGTTAGCACACTGGTCTATAACACCTTAAACGTGCATCAACCGGTGTGGTTGCAAGCAAATATTCCAGCTGCAGAGAGAGATGCAGTTGCGTCTGAGGTGGGGCATGGGAATGGATAAACCCTGCAAAAGGAAGTCTGCCTCGGTTCATGAAAGGATGTTGTGTACTGTTGCAACAGATGGGAGTATGGAGGTACGTTTTCAGCAGCCTGAAAGCAGCGCTGTATTTTGGTCTCAGCTTCTCAAGAAGGAGAAAGGAAGTTCAGGAGCAGTTACTGAATCTAAGATACCATGATTGGTGCTCCATCATGATCACTCAGATTTCCCCACAATCTCATGTTGTCACATTACCAGCAGTTTGGGCAGTGGAATAACTGAGACTGGTGAATGTTTGACTTGACTCGAGCTGCTGTATTCTGGGGCTGATGTGGTTTATGCACAGAGAATTTCTTCCCCTATGCATCAGTAAGTTGATTTTTAGTGTAGACTTTATTATGCATCTAAAGCACACTTTAAGAAGGGCAAATGAACCCATGACAGAAAACCCAAAGCTGAGCTCATTCAATACTTTGGTGACCTAGAGAAATACCCTATAGGGCACTAGCTAGCAGAGAGGATTACTGAAGTGTAACAGGCTGTGGTGTTTTCACTGCTGTGCTACTAATTTCATCCCTCTGCTTTGCTTTGCTTAGCAGTGACCCCAGGCCCGAGTTAGTGGAGGGTGATTTGGAGGCCCAGACGGTGTGAAGTGGTGCCTTCATTTGGAGACCAACATCTCACCAACCCCACCGCAGTGCGATGCTTCTGCTGATTTTCCTCAATGAAGAACTCATGGATTTGATGCTGAGGATCCTGCTGTCCCAATGGTTGCTGTGTCCCCAGCTGCTCTTTGCAGCTTGTGTGCATTTCATTTCACAGCCTGATCATCTCCCATTCTGAACCTGACAGTACAGGACCTCAGGGCAACATTTCCTCATTGCTTTAGGGCTGGGAAGATGTGCAGCTCTGAGACAGATCCTTATTGTGCCCTTGCTAGATAGGGTCACTAATCAGGCTGTTAGTGAAATAACACTTCAGACCCTGGTCGTTCCTGGGCTGTGAATCCACCAGTCCTACTAATGTGCCACCCTTCCAGCTTGCTTAAAGCTGGTTCGCTAGGCCCCTGCACTCGGCAAATAAGTGGCAACAGGAAACTACTCCAAGTCCTCTTTCACTGCATTATATTCATGACCTTGGCGGCTACTTCTGTTTGAACAACTCCTCCTGCCTACCCCTCTCACTGGCCTTTTGCAGCACGTGCTAATTTTTTAAAAAGAACAGATACTTGCTTCCACACTACCCTGCATTTCACAACCCACGCCTTAATTAAGCACGGGTTGGCCATTAAATTTACTTTTCCTTGGTGTACAAGAGGAGAAGCCCCCTGCTTGGGGAGTGCTACAGGTGCTTTGCTAATGCAAACAGGAAAGTTGTCAGCTCCCCTTGCAAATATTAAGGCTTTGCTTTGTACTGAAAGAGCTGTGATGCTGCTAGTGGGGAGAGGCACCTCTGCTCTCTGTTGGAGAGAGTCAGAACTGCACAGCCATGCATCAGAGGCCCTGCGCTGCTCGGGGCTATAAGGCTTACGGAGTTTTCCTGGCTTAGAGCTCTGGGCACTAGAGATGCTAAGGTCTGCCCCAGCTGCTTAATATAAGGACTTAGTGGTGGTAAGGAGGGGCCTACACTAAAACAGCTGCATCCATGCCAACTCTGGGAGTTGAAATGCTGCCCTGATATCAAGGGTATAGGTCATAGCTGTGTTGGTCTAAGAACTTGGGCAGACAAGATTCTTTGGGTAAACCAACTCAAATAGTTGGAAAAAAATTTCTTTGCAAGCTTTTGGGTATATACACCCTTTGGCAGGCTTAGAAATCCCCATGAATCGCACACCCCTAGTTATGACATATCACCCCTCCCTGGAACCTGTACAGAAAGCCCTCAAACCATTGCAACCCATGCTGGAAGAAGACCCAGTTCTTAAAGAGATTGTCCCAGAACCCCCCATCTTAGCCTTTAAGCAAGCACCAAACCTTGCCAACCTCATCACCAGAAGCAAATTTCCTATGGCCCAGAACATACCGAATGGACCCAGGCCATCCATGACAAATGAATAACCTGCCAAAATATCTCCACCACTCCCACAATAACTACACACCATAACAAAACCATCACCTCCAGAATTGTAATATAGCTCATCCAGTGCACCGAATGCCCTGATGGAAAATCTGTAGGAGAAACCAAAAAAACCAACTGTATCCCACAATGAATGCACACCGAAAATCTATCAAAGACAAGAACATCCAATTACCGGTGGGGGCACACTTCTCATAAGAAAACCACTCTCTCTCCAATCTCTCAGTTCTAATCCTCAAAGGGAATTTACAAAAAAACATCTAATAATTAGAACGAGCCTATGAGCTTCACTTCATCAACCTCCTGGATACAAAAAAATCATGAACTAAATATAGACATTGGATTTATGACACATTATAACCTGCCTACTATCTGACACCCCAGGAAACCTTTCTCCTATTTATCAGCTATATTCTTATCACCAGGTCTACATTCCCCTTTCCCTCCTCCCCATTGGCAACGCATAGGGGGTGCACGGGGTGCACGTGCACCCCCTGAGCATGGCAGCACACCCCCTGCAAAAAGGCGCTGCCAGCAGTGCCTGTGGGCAGTTGCTGCTCACCACCCCCTGCTGGCAGCATCTGCAGCTGGTCTGCAATTGCCACTGGCCACTGCCGACGCTGCCAGTGGCATCTGCGAGTGGTCACCAACCACGGGTTGGTGCTCACCACCCCACCTTCCACCACTGACAGCGCTGCGGCCGCCTGCAGGAGCTCCCTGCTTGCCACCACCAGCACTGCTGCCGTCTGTGGGAGCTCGCCATGCCCCCCCAGCTTCCAGAGGCACACAGCGTTCATGCTTCCCCCTCACCCCAAACCTGTATCTCACCCATTGACTGTCTCAGTTTGCATTTTCACTGACTGCCTCTCTTGTATGCATACCAGCCTCTGGCTTCTTTTCTATTCCATCCAGGAAGCGCACCGACCAACTGCAGATGCTTCCTCAGCTTGACAAGTATGTATGTACCTGCAAGCTTGCAAAGAATAATTTTTTCCAACTATTTTAGCTGGCCTAATAAAAGATATTAGGTTTACCCAAAGAACCTTGTCTGTCCAGGTGTCAAGGACAACTTGTACCAGTGCATCCTGTTCTGGTGCAAGGTGCTTCCAATTGGTGCAGCACAGTGCAAAAACCCTAAGCCTTGGGCCTTGTGTGCATACATGGCTTTACACCAGTGCAGCAAAACAGTACCCCCCCCCCCCCAAATGTGGACCCAGCTATATCAGCCTAATGGTGCTGCTACTGCCATGGGAAGGGGAATCACTGTACACGTACTGGTTGAACTGCATTCAACATAGGGCTTGCATCTATCTGGCCATACCTTGCCCCTATTGGCAGAGGTGGAAGAGCGAGGACAGCCCAGCCCTGAGTCAGGGTGTGTTAGGGCCTTTAATCTTGTGCACAGCGGATATAAACCCCTCTTATTGGATCTAGGAGCCTCTATACCTGTTCTGTACTCTTTAAACTTGTACCACATAATACTGAGCAAGCCTTTTTTGGGGGAAAAAAAGTTCAGTTTTCCAGCCTGTGCTACTGCACTTGCTCCCCATGCATTTGCCCAGCCAAGCAGACCTGCACATGAGCTTTTCTTTGGGTTGATCTGTCTCAAAAGGGCTGAGTTGCAGCCGTTGCTGTTCATGCTCTGCACTTCTCGAAACCATGCTGAGCTGTACCCTCCAACCACGAAGCAAATGCTCTGAAAGCTTTTGTAGCACATCAAATGAACAGAAAAGACACCCACTTCCTCAAACGCTAAGAACGCACATGCAGAAGCAACAAAACCAGAAGCTATGTTATCTATCAGTGCTTTTCAGTGCTGCCCAAGCAAAGGGCTGAAACAGCTTCTCTGAAGAGGAGTTACTGAAGTGGGACTGGCCGAAGGTAAAAGAAGTGGCTTATGTTGCCTCTAAAAGGCAAGTGACAGCTTTGCAAGAAAATATTAAGATAGAGAAGAGGAAAAATTTAGAAAAGTCCTTACATGGGGTTTCCTCAGAGGAAGGAGGAAGAAGTGCATTGGCAAATCAACCTCAATCAAGACTTCATTTTTTTCAACCTCACGCAGGAAGGAACGAAGAGAGGGCGCAGGGCTGGAGGTGGAGAATAAGTGTTGCCATTCAGACCTTAACGTAAACCTGTTTCCCCATCAGAAAAGCAGAGCATCCTGGTTCAAAATGTCCCTCAAGCTGCCACGCAACTGGGATTTCAGCCTGAAAATGGACACAGCAAAAATAGGTACCGTTCTTGTTTCTTTCTGCCTCTAAACCCTGGCTTGAATGAGAACCTGATCTGGCAACTGAGGAAGTGACTTCTTTGTCAGAAGCCAGAGGGGCTAGGTCCTTTGCTGATGTAAATCAGCCTCACTCTGTTGAGGTTTATTTACACTGATTTACGCCCAGCTGGATGGCTTTTGAGTACAGCCTCTCAATAACCCCAGATCTGAAAGAGATCATTGTGCGCTCCCCAAAATTGGCTTGGCTGGTTTCAAAGATGCTGGCAACCCAACATTTGACTATGTTTATTTGAAACCTGGCCCCTCTGGGTTGCTGAATAAATGACAAGTTCAATAGTCTGATTACAGGGGCAGGACACCTGCTCTGCCACTAACCCATTGTGTGACCTTGGTCAACTCCCCTAGGCCAGAATTTTCAGAAGGGCTCATCAGCTTTGGACACTGAGCGCTTGAAAAGCTGCCACTGATCCATTTTAAAAGCTCAGATTCTCTCTCCCCTTCTGTGCCTCTGTTCCCCACCTGTGAAGTGGAGTTCATGATACTTATATAACATACTTGAGAGTCCTGGGATAGAAATGTACTGCACTACTGCTACCTTGTGTGTTAGTGAGCCTAACTGACCTTTGAAGGTGATGTGGGTAGAAGGCTCTGGGCAGGCCCAGAGACATATATGAGCCATAAAATTTAAGCTGAGGCCTAGCGTGTGGTTTGGAGCCCTCCAGAGTGAGTGAGTCTTTTGAACTGGGTGTACAGCTAGGCTGAAAGCGACACACAAAGCTCTGATTCTGGTGCGGACTCGTGTGTTTGGACACCACAGGGATGGGCACAACCACCATGTCCAGACTGAAGAACTGGTCAGGGTACACGTCATCCCTGCCCACTGTTGGGTGGCAGTCTGGAGCTCAGAGCTTTACTTGTGGCTTTTTTCTGTATGGCATCCTGGTGTTCTCCCTGTTTGCAGTGTGATGCTAGTTTGATTGATGCACCTGATGCCGTGCTAGTTAAGTATTCTTGGTATAGAAATTCTGTATTCTCTGTTAGAGTGCATGTGTGTCTACCTGACTACAGCAGTGCACGCACAAATGCCTGCAAGTCTGCAGTGAATGAAAGGGCTCCAATCACGGCCTTAGTGAAGGGCTCCTTTTGTCATCAATAGAAACTTCGCCCCCATCATGAGTTTCAAGACAGTCAGAGGCCCCGGCTAACAGGAAAATGCTGACATTAGGACTCCCACGAATGCCTTCAGAGTCCTGCATTGTGGATAATGCAGCTGCTAAAACCCTCCACAGCTGGAGTGCTTGGTGTTTTTTTTCCAAGGAAGGTTTTGTTCAAAAAAGGATCTTTTTACCATCTTAATCTAAAAACTCCCAGACTGTTGCACAGTGCAGTGGGGTCCCAGTCCCTGACTGGCACTCCTATGCTCCACTGTAACGCAAATAATAATGGCAATAAACAATAAATACAATAAACCAATCTATACAATAAACCAACCTTAATTGGCAACTGCCTGTTATCACAGACCGCCCCAAACCTCTTGCTGAGTAAGCCCAGCTCTTCTCCACCCTTCCTCAAGGCTGCCACCAGTGAGGAACCTAATTCTGACAGGCCCATTGAAAAAATGATGTGCAAGCTTCTTGTGCTAGCATTGAACTTGGTAGGTGGGAATTGGCACACATTGCCTGCACTAAGAGTTGCCCAGAACTACCAAGGCTGTAGCTACGTCTATGCGGTTGCTGGCTTCTCACAGCACTACTCCCCAGCATAAATGCCACCAAGCTCTGTTTGGGGCTTGCCTCTTGGCCAAGGACTGAAGGGGGCACGTGTCTGTCTGGCCCCTCCTTTGCCTCATGCACTGCCCATTTACAGGGTCTCAGAAAAGAGTCTTTAAGACAAAGTTGACTCAGGCTATTACTAAAGTATTGCCCCAGCCCCTATTGCCTGCATCCAAACCCCACTCATGCAAATCTCATGATGCTTTCACAGCCAGCATGGCTGAGTTGATGTACCATAGTTCACAGTGTATAAGTTTATGCTGTGTATAAGTCAACCCCATATTTCTGATCAAAAAAGTTAGGATTTTTGTAGATCTGGTGTATAAGTCAACCCACATTTTATAATGATCCATTTGTCAAAAAATTCTGTGTACGGTAAGTATTCTCTTGTAGCGGGAAGCATTTAGAATGAACAACTGCCCCCGTGATCGTTTCTGACGATAGTCAAGCAGCGGTTTACAACAGTTTTGATGACTGTTTCAAAGATGAATTAAACTTTGAAACACAGTACTTTTCTTATTTCAAAGTATTGATCTGGTGTATAAGTTGGGGTGGAAATTTAAGGGTAAATATTTTGGCTTCAAACTTCAACTTATACACTGTCAAATATGATAAGTGATATGGCTGATGTAAGTGATACAGCTGAACTGATATGTGAGCAGCCAGATAGCACTTTGATTTGGGCTGGTATCCCCACCCTCTTTGGAGTGGGGATGCCAGATAAATATTGAATGTCCCTCAGTGCCTTCCTACTATTCCCCTGTGCTCTGAAATGACAGACAGGTTCTCCAAGCCGCAGAGGAAGGCCTGCAGTGCAGCTCAGCTTAATGTGATGCAAAGGAGCACGGGCTAGGCCACTGGATGTCCCAGTAATCCATCAAGGTTCATACAGCACCAGCGGGGTCATGTTCATCCAAGTGTGGTGATTCGCAACCCTGCTATGTTAACTAGAGTTAACTGCTACAAAGAGAGAACCTGATTACCTGAGTGGCATGCTATGTACTTGCTGTATGCATTTGCATCAACAGGAAATAGTGTCATAACTTGCAGATGTCACTCTGCCCACAGCCCTAGCAGATAGAGGCGAATATCGAAAGCCATGGGAAAGTAGCTTCTTGCTGAGGTAGCTGCTCGTATCCAATGCTATCCCTTCAGCAGCTGGCTTCCAGCTCGGGACTGTGTCTGCTCTCAGGAACGGCGTGCCACTTGGAATGGAAAACTGATTTTTGCAATAGGGGTTTAACAAAGACATGGGGCTCCATGCCTGCAAGCTGGTTTTGCTTTCAGTAGGATCAAGAGGTCTTGTATCCGCCAGCCTCTGACAGACAGAAGTCACGGAAACAATAACACAACTGTAGAGTGCGGTGGGAAAGTCGGAGAGAGTGCTGTGGTACGGCAGAGGCTGGGGACAACATAACAGAGAAGGAAAGAGAAACAGATGATGGCTCAGACTTAGATTTGGTCAGGTGAAATATCCCCCAGATTTTGGTTTGGGGTGTAGCAAGATCTGATTCTCCCCTCACTTTACACAAGCAGAATTTAGAGCACCGCTGCTGTGTGGTACTAATGCCACCATCACCATCAAAAAGCTGCCTACGTGGCACGTTCTGGCCGCTATAGGCCAAGGTGGGCTCCAGAGGGAGTGCATCTGAAGCAGAGACAGTCCACAATTCTTTTTCAATGGACAACCCAGTTTTCACTAAAGGATTTCCCCCCCAAAAAAAGTCTGTTCTTCATGGAATATTTTGATTGTTGTTTGAAAAACACAACCCCCATTTTCAGCTGAAAACTGAACTAGTTTCATCTTACAGTGCTGCTGCAGCACATCCTAGCAGCTACAGTTTAGATGTCTTGTGCTCCTGTTCTCCTCCACGGGCTGTGACTCAGCCTGCTAGACTGCATCTCCTATGACATTCACTGTTAAAAAAACAGGCCTCATTTTTGTCTGTTGAGCTTCAGCTTTTAACTTCTGGGACTCATTATGCTGTGTTAAAGACCCAGTTAAAATCAGAATCTGCTTCATACCCCAGTGCGGTAAATGGAGCAAGTGTCTTCATTCCTATATACTCTTCCACCTACTTCTTTTATGTCCCAGCCCTACCACCCAGCTACAAGCTGTTCACATTGGGAGTGACAACAGAAGAAGAGATACAGGAAGAGGCATAGCTCCTGTCCACCTTATCCTGGAACATAGTTACTTCCCCAGCCTTGGACTGGCTGCCTCGTTCAAAAGCACCTCTGGGTCAAGGAGGACCCAGCTGCCAGCATCTCAGGTGCAGCTGCAACTGCCAAGCTTGCGCTCCCCTCACGTGCAGCTGACACGCACCAGCTGAGTATACACAGATGTGCGATAGCCTGAGGACAACTTATCAGTGGCTCGTGCAGTGTGTTGAGCTCCACGTGCTTTGGGGTTACTCCCCCCTCCAACATACACCCAGTGACCTCCAGCGTGTGGCAGCAGAAATGTCCTATCAACAGAAGGGCAGTGCCCAGCTTGTCCCTGTCTTACGAACAGGGGCTTTGTATGCCTACGAGTCCTGCCCACCAAATCCTTTGTTTCACTGTCTCCCATGTCCGTCCTAGGAAACTAATTCTGACTGTACAGTTGCTCAGTAATTCCACAGCCTCACTGGCCTCCTGATCTTGTCTTCCTGACTTCAGTTCACGTGCGTCTCATCTCATAGTTGTTGACATTGAACCTCTGGTGCCCAGGGTCAGGGCACATTCCACCTGATGCTTAGAAAGGAGAAGCAATTCCTTTCCCTGGGCAGTCACACGTAGCTTAACTTAGAGTTTATTTTATCTGGCTTTAAAACAAACCCGTGTCTGCTCAGTCCTTCTCTTGCCTTAAAAAGATCATAGAAAATTAGAGTTGGACAGGACCTCAGGAGGTCACATCTAGTCCAAACCCCTGCTCAAAGCAGGACCAGCCCCAACTACATCATTCCAGCCTTGTATGAAATTCAGCCTTGTATGAAATCCAGCCCCTTCTGCATCTGATATGGAAGGAAGCTACTTTTACAAACTAGGAATTACCTGAGGAGCATGATGCTAACTGGAGCTAGTCAGTATTTCTTGAAAATCCAGCAACTGATTGGAGGGTTGCTTGGCTATGTAAGGATTTTGTTTTTTGTTTTGAGGTTTGTCTGTTTTTTAGAACCTGAAAAAATGTCAAGGAAAACGTGACATTTTAAGGAAAAAAAATACTAATTTCTACCAGAAAAAAAGTACCAGTTTTAATTGACTAAAGCAGCAAAACCAATCCCTTGCTTAAAAAAAGCATTTCAACCATCTCTAATCCTAACCGCCAAAGTGCCCACTTTGCCCAGGAGAGCAGCTGGCTTTGGAGATGGTTAGAGCCATGGGCACTGATTTTTCAGCGCAGCGCCTGTGGGAAGATCCTGGCCTGTCTGTAGAACGGCAGCACTGCTTGAGGGCCAGGATGGACCCAAATTGGTGTTGCCACCTCTGGTGCAGCCTGTAGATTACGCTGCCAAAGCAGGTTTTGCAGATACTTCTCTGGTGCTGCTGTGACCCCCCTGTAATTTTTATCCTCATGGCTGCTTTAAAATTAGAATAAACATAAAGCTTCTTCCAGACCCACTGAATAATTAATCAGTCACACTGGCAACCTCTGGGATGGCCTTCACACAGAGAGGTCTTACTGCATTATCCATTTTGGCACAGTTCAAGTGGTATAATTTCCTCCAGAGTGAATGCGGTCCGTATGAAGGTGCCATATAGATGACCCGCTCAGTGAGAAAGGAACAGCATGCACCCATAGAAGGCACTTCTGTATTCTCCGATAACTGGCCACATCTACATGTGCGCCCAACTGCACAATAACAACTGCTAAAATAAATGACAGCACAGTCCCAGTGGTGCACTGGTCGTTTCTGACCCTACTGCGCAGTAGCTCATTGCTGCGATGCAGTAGCATCGGCATCATGGTTTGTGCCCACAAATGCTACATCACCATAGTGTCTCATGTAGACGCGCCGGCTGTGTCTGAACTTGGGCTGGTACCAGTTTAATCCTTTTAATCAAAAATCACTCTTTGCTTTGCAAACAGTGTGCTCAGGCTGGTACAAAAATTGCATCTTAATGAAACGAAACTCTGATCCAATTTTCCTCACTGTCAGCTTCTCCAAAGCCAGCAGAGGGCACTGCTTTGCAGCCTACCTATTTTCCACTTGTCCCAGCATGAATAGTTGGGGTACTGCACAGAAAGCATGATGTTACGTGGACTAAGTCTAAGCATCAGGCATTACCTGACTGGTTGGCTGAGACAGGCCTGGCAGGACAGTGAAGGGAAGTGGTAGTAATTCACACACACTCCTTTTCATATGCAAGAACAGCTTTGGCAAAGTGGTGCTGCTCACAAAGACTTTCATGTGTCCTGTGTGGACAGGC
>NW_017728933.1:701221-704505 GCF_001723895.1 Crocodylus porosus | reverse complement strand
CCACCCCCCAGGAGAATTGGGGCTGAGCTCAGATCTTGCTTCCAAAGCCTGAAAGCTGGAAAGTTTCTTGGGGTTTCTAGCCTGAAACCTGTTGAGGGTGCAGTTCTTAAGTACAGCTCTATATCTTCTATGAATGCCAATGACTCTCCATACTACTCAGGTGATATAAAGGGGTTTTAAAATGGACACAAGTGGTTGTTTTCCTAAGGGAGCTCTCTATGTAGTTATGCTTCCAGTCCCAACTGCAGGTGGGATATCAGTGCCTGGCTGGTGGTATGCAATTGGTGGGCATGGGCTGGCCGCAGCTGCCCCACCCACTGCAGCAACTCTCTCCTTCACACAGTCCTCGAGGGGCCATAGGAAATGGAGCATGACTTAGAGCAGCTTTGAGTCATGCCAAGGGAGCTGAACTGGCCCCCTGTCTGAGATGGGGGAGCTGACCGGACTCACAGCCACTGTTAACTTCTTTGCTATCTGTTTTCTGCCTTGCTCCAAACACTTCCCCTCCCAAAGATAAAAGATAGTTCATTTGTCTCCACTCATTGTCAGGGCACCCACCACACTCCTAACCTGATTAGAGAAGAGCTGCTGGGCTCTAGGGATTTGCTATGGGCCCACCTCTAAGCCCAGTCTGCGTCTCTAGGCTTTGTTAGCCCAGTCACATTGTGGGAGGTTGTAAGCGTGCTGTGAACAAACAAGACACTTTCTTTCAAGCATGCACTTGAATTCTGCACTGACACCAGCATGGCTAACAGTCCTAACACAGGCAAGGCCTCGGGGTCTGAAAACAGACCATCTCGAGCAGCACAGCACCTCTGACTTTCAGGGAAGTTTCTAACACAAGTTACTGGCTTTTTATACAGCTGATGCGGGGGACTCGCTGTATGATTGCTGAGAGAGTGGCGTTAGATTTTCCTCCAAGTGAGGAGGATTTAGAGGACAAATCCCTGAGAGGCACAAAGGAGAAAGTGATGGAGCATCCCAAGGATAGACTGTCCTCTCCCATCTACACAGAATATCACCCCTGGGATTTATATGGAGCACAACAGGTGCCAGCGGAGGACGTAGGGAATGCAGGCAGCACTTCAGACCCCCATGAAGTGCAAGAAAACTTGCTTGACTTAAAGGGCTTCCAGTCACCTGGTACACAACACAGGCACCAGGAGTTTATATTAGTGGAACATAAAATCCCAGCAGTTAAGGAAGGCTCCTAAGGAAATGAATAGCCTGAGAGAGTTTTCTACTGAATTCCTTCATAATTAGTTAAGTGTGTGTATCCATAAACAGAGTGTGTCCTGTTCTGTGCAACACACACATGGCGCACAGTTCCTCATCTGGAAAAGCAAAACTCTGGCAGATGGAGCAAGTCTCTAAACTGACTGGCAGGGGTTAGTGTATGAGAACCGTGTGTAAGGCCAGCTGACAATTTCTTGCAGGCTTGATATGAGCCCTGTATGCCCCTGCCTCAAATGTTGCTGTGCGCACTGTGTCAGCTAACTCTGAGGACTTCTCATTTGCTTTGGGTAACTCTGACTGATGTCACGACTGACAGCTATGTCAACATCATGAACTGGACCTTGGGGTCCCAAGGGCCTCAGACTTTTGGTTGGGTGGTAGGACTATGCCTCAATGGGTGCAGAGTTCTTTCAACAAGCTTCCTTCGCGACGTCAGTGAAACTTGGTTGCCTGGAAGGGCTAGGTCTTTAAAGCTAGGGACAGAAGTTACACATGGACTGTTCAAGTCATCAGAAACTGGTTTAAACCTGTAACAGAACAATAGCTCAGCGCACGTCAACCAGTTTCAAAATGGCTGAAACAAGTTTAAGATAAACCTGGTTCAGTGTGGTGTCAGACTTAAACTGATTTGGGTCAAACCAGTTTATGAAACTTCTGTCCCAGAAACCTTCCTGGTTCAAGTTAAATCATAGTCCCCTCGTATCCCAGCATGCTTTCCAGCCCTGGGCTGGGCTATGCTGTCTGCTCCAGCAGAGAAGAGTTGTGGGAAGGAAGCAGGTGGTGGCGGGCAAGACCCCTCAGGCAAACCTAGCTGGGGCCAGAGAGGGGGGCTCAACTTCCCTTCCCCCAAGTACAGAACTGCCTTGCCCTGCTGAAAACATACTGCTGGCTACAACTGTGAACTACAAAACCCAAAGGCACCTGGAAGCAGGAAAAGGAAGTGATGAGCAACCCTGCAGAGTCCTGCTGTGATTGTGAACTGCAAATCCTAGAGATCCCAGAGGCAGTAGGAAGAGGAAGTGAATGCCTGTCCAGTTGTTTCTCAGTTTAATCTACGGTTACCATATTTCAAGGTCCAAAAACAGAGGACACGGGAGGGGGAGGGAAAATATGATGGTAGAAGGGGCAAGTGACATGCTGGTGCCCTTCCCCCGCCCATTTTGTTGCCCCTCACTGACAAGCCACAGCCCCCTGCCCCAGCCCTGCTGTTGCCCCTCACTCCCAACCCACTGACCCCAGCCCTGCCAGTGCACCTCACTCCCAAAAAGCAGTACCCTGCCTCCCCCACTCCCTGCTGGTGTCCCTCACTCCCAACCTGCAGCCCTCTGGTGCTGCCAGTGCCCCACAAACCCTGTGGCAGAAAGCCACCTTGGTTTCTCCCCAAAATCTCTGCCCTGTGACAATGTGATTAAGATGGGCCAGCACCGAGAAGTCATACCTCAGCCGGTCTCTTTAGGGAACCGGAGCTGGCTGCAGTCCTGAGGGAGGGGGAACCTGCTCCCTCTGCCTACGGGACTGGCATCAGCCACCAGGGTGAGGGGCATCTACCTGGGGGGCTGGAATCTGCCCGGTGACAGGTGATGTATTTCAAATTGGTTGGCTGACAGCCAACTGGGGCTGACCTCCACTGGGCCGGGTGAATGAGGTCACAGGGTCCATATAAGTTAGGATGGGCAAGGAGGCGGGCTCTTTGGCCATGAGGTGAAGCAGCAGCCGTGCAGGGGACACAGAGAAGCTTTACCATCTAAAATTGGCTCTTTCCCCCAAACTCACGAGCTAGAAACCGCCTGCCTCCAGAGGGGAAACTTCACCAGCCTCTGGAAGATGCTTGTGAGTGAGCTACTCAAGATCTGATTAGATATCTAGCTGGCGTGATCAAAAGGCTACCTCAGCCAGACTGTTTGCTCTTTAGGATTTCTAGGATATTGCTCAATCCTGTACCCTATTTTCACCCTACCCCTGTAACCAATAAAATCTTCCTTTGTGACTGGTGTGGGAGACTTATTAAGGGGTGGGTTTAAATTATGCCTAAAAGACCCCTTAGGTCT
>NW_017728933.1:690716-700281 GCF_001723895.1 Crocodylus porosus | reverse complement strand
TCCAAGTCCCTGCAAAATGGGGACCTAATGACACCTTTTCCAGAGCTGCCTCTTACTACATGGATGTGCAGCACCCAGTACAACGGGGTCCAAGTCTCAGCTGGAGCCTCTTGATACCACTATCATGCAGATTATGACAAATGCCGTGCTTGTTCATATGATGGAGCACACAAGACACCAGGCAACAAAGAGTCAAGCTATAATTATTATTATTGCTGTAATTATTATGGCCTTGTATACATATTGCTTCAGGTATGCTGTAGCTGTCAGCCTTATATATCTCTAGTAATGGCAACTCCTCAAGCCTCCCTTATCAGCTCTGATTTTTCCATGATAAAAAACCCCAAATCAAATATGAAAACCTGTGTTTATAATTTATTTTATTGTAGTGATTGAGGCACTGGTAGGCTTCCAAATTGCTTTAAAATTGTGAATACAGTAAAAGCTTTGTTATCCAGCATAAGTGGGGTAAGAGGAGTGCCAGTTATCTAAAAATTCCAGTTATCTGAGAGTTATACTGGCCCCAGCCTGCAGCTGCAGCCTGCCCTGCTGGGACCTAGCAGGACCTGGCACAGCTGGGCAGGGCAGGGAAGCTTTTTGCTGCTGTAAGCCTAATTCCATCCTGACAAGGCATCCCCTGCCCACCCAGCAGCAACAGTTGTACCCCTCGCTGCTGCAGTGTGAGCAGGGGAGCTTTGCTAGTGCAGCATGGAGCTGGCAAAGACAAGGAGCTTCCCCACCCAGCTCCATCACATCTGGACAAGAAATTGAAGGCCTTATTTACAGAAGGCCATGGCAGTGTTGTGCATCATGCCACACTTGTGCAAACTGGGTCAACACAAGGGGTTTGCTTAAGAAGCTACTGCCCAGCTAAGGCATAACCCTCTCTCTTCATTTCCATCCATCCCTGCCCACCAGTGCCCATTAGTAGATGGACTGCATGTAAAGAGCAAAGCCACTGGAGAATTTTTACTTCTAGTGCTGCTGCTGCTGCATTAGATACTGGTGCTTCTGCAAGAAGGCAGGAGAAACAATGACTATCTGGAGAAATGTAAAGGATTGTAAAAAGGTCAAGGAGGGCAGAGCTGGCAATACAATAATGGGCTTACGAGGCAGCAAGGAAAATTCAAGTTAAATATTAAAGAGGAACTTGGTCTTATTAGGCGGCAGTGCAATCTGATAAGGGAGGCTTGAGGAGTTGCCATTACTGGAGATATATAAGGCTGACAGCTACAGCATACCTGAAGCAATATGTATACAGGGCCATAATAATTACAGCAATAATAATAATTATAGCTTGACTCTTTGCTGCCTGGTGTCTTGTGTGCTCCATCATATGAGCAAGCACGGCATTTGTCATAATCTGCATGATAGTGGTATCAAGAGGCTTCAGCTGAAACTTGGACCCCGTTGTACTGGGTGCTGCACATCCATGTAGTAAGAGGCAGCTCTGGAAAAGGTGTCATTAGGTCCCCATTTTGCAGGGGCTTGGACATCCACAGCTAATCTATGACTAGGGTCTGAGTTTCTTGAGTCCTGAGCCCATACCACCAGCCGTAAGGCTTTTCACTTCTGATAAGGAACGCAGAGTCTTTGGAGTGGGTAGGACAATGAGCAGTGATCCATATTTTCCATTTCCCATAGAAAAACATCGATTTCCCCTTTTACCTGAGAAAAAATATGGATTTTTCATGTTAATGAAGAAACGTGTGGATTTTGCAGTTTTTTGCTGGCAGAGCTCCAGCCTGCAAGGAACTTGGGGGAGTGGTGGACCAGGGGTGCACCTGTGCCCCAAGATGTATGTGTGGGGTGGAGGTAGGGGTGGGTGGGGGTAGCCCGCTGTGGGCTCAGGCTCCCCACCCTGCTGCTCCCCCTCAGGGCCTCCGCAGCCCAGCAGGCAGGACCTGGCACAGCTGGCAGGGCAGGGCAGCTCTTTGCTGCTGCTAGCCCCATTCCATCCTGACGAGGCATCCCCTGTCCACCCGGCGGCAGCACCAGGGATGGCAGTGCAGGGTTGTACCCTTTGCTGCTGCAGTGTGGGCAGGGGGAACTTTGCTAGTGCAGGACGGAGCTGGCAGTGATAAGGAGCTTCCCCACCCAGCTCTGCTCTGCTGAGCTGCGGAGGCCCCAGGGGAGGGCAGCAGGGCAGGATGCCCGAGCCTGCAGTGGACAAGTAAGGGAGCATAGGTCCCCCTGCCCCGCCCCAGGACTGCGTGCAGTTGCAGGGAGCCAACCCCACTGCGCAGCCGAGCTGGCAGCAAGCAGCCCACCCCCCCCGGCCATGTCCCTGTGGGATGTGGGGAGCTGGGCTCCATGCTGCACTTCATTGCAGCCGCCTGTCTGCAAAAGGTGGGGCTTGGGCACTGCTGCGGGGGGCAGGGGGCTGCAGACCTGGGTTTCCTCACCCTGTAGCCCTGGCAGCTGGGTGGTGGGAAAGGACACCAGGAGGGCTGGGGGGGAGACAGGGGCAGCAGCAGGGCCGGGGAGGGGGAGTGAGGGGCCTGGACCTACGTTCTGTGAGCTAGGGGGGCAGCGGGGAGCTCCAATTTTCCATGATAAAACCCCCCAAATCAAATACCAAAATATTATACAGATATTTATAATTTATTTTGTTATAGTGATTGAGGCACTGGTAGGCTTCCAAATTGCTTTAAAATTGTAAATACAGTAAAAGCTTTGTTATCCGGCATGAGCAGGGTAAGGGGAGTGCCAGTCATCTAACAATTCTGGTTATCTGAGAGTTATACCGGCCCCAGCCCGCAGCTACAGCCTGCCCTGCCCTGCGCAGATCCCTTTCATTCCTCTGAAAGAGCTTGCCATAGGGGCCACCTGAATGATGTGTGGAACCTTTAATAAAAATAGAGCCATCACCTGAGCATTTGTGCTTGTCTGGTGGCTGTGTGCGGGGGGATGTTCTTTGCTGAGGGGGCGTTTGGAGCCTGCTGACTCCTGGTTTGACACATAATAAAGAGTGGGTTGTGTGGTTTTGCAGAACAAAACTTCTGCTCAGCAGAACAGGCCCTACTAGGGCCTGCAGATGGCAACACTGACTGGTGAATGAAGCTTTGTGCTTGGAACATGCCTACCCAGCATCCTAACCCCTTAAGTGGCTCATTCCTTTCATGGGATATGAAGAAATTGGCTCAAGTAACAGAAGTGAGGTGATTAACTAGCAGTTGTTACTAGAATGTATTATGGGGCCTGAACAGCAGCTGTGCATTGGCAACAACATGCTAAGTAGAAGAGTTTCATGTAGGTTTAACTGCCAAGCTATTAATCATGAGCCCCCTATATTGATCCCGATGTTAGGTTTCTCTCCAAGAGTTCTTCAAAGAGAGCAGAGCTAGGCAGTTCTAAACAGGTTGGTCCAAAGCCCAATTCACATCCTAATTATTGCAAACCCAGAGAGACCTGCAGCCTGATCCCTCCACTGTTGCGCATCCCAAAGCATTAGTTAGACAAGTACAAAATGTGGATATGAAAAGTAACCAAGTCAACAGGGCAATAGCACTCACTCTGCCCAACTGCAAGTGACCGTAAGATGTGAGACTCAAAGGAACCTGGCTTCTGCTCTACAAGGACAGAGTGGGATTTTTTTGGAAGGTGTTTTAGATAGGGAGGTTGGGCAAGCTACAGCTGGCTCCCTGGTACCAATCTTCCTTTGAGCTAAAGCACCACTTGCCCACAGCAGTAACCACTAACCACTTGTAGAACAAAACACAAATCTCATTTGCCCTAATTTATTTACCCAACGATGTGCACACATCCCACGCCCTGCCACTCACAAATGCACTCATGTGAAGCAGCCAGAAGCAGGATGACACTCAGCAACATCACACACTTAGTGTTCCCATCCATGTGTGCACCATGATATAGCGCTTGTGCACGCACACTCAGTCATATACTATACAGACATGCTCATTTCTCTCCAGTGCAGAGAGGGTTGCTTGCACTGCAGGAACAGGAACAGAAGTGTAGTGTAGAGAGACACCAAATTAGTTTTAAAACCAATGATCTTGGGTGCTTTTCGCCACCACAGCATAGAAACCAGCACTGGCTAATTTGCCTACATTGATGCATCTGCTTATTAATGCATACACAAATGAATCACACTGTTTTTTCTACAGATTGGGGAGTAAGAGGAAGTGTGTCACTGGTATGTCTACTTTTTAATAGGAAGCCCTCTGATTCAGTGGTAATGGTGGGTGCCAGTGGATAGAAAAAGAATCTGAGTAGTCCCTAAAAATGTATTGAATCCTCATTTAATCTTGCATGCTTCGAGATGCTTATTTTTAGCCCAGTCCTTCCAGCCAACTACTCCATCTATTGCCATAAGGGACACCAAGCACATTCCCCTGACAGAAAACAGCTTTGGAGATGTAACATCTGATTTAGAGGACTGTCTGATCATCGCTGTCACACCAGGTTCACAGGGATATAACTCTGTTACTTCTAATGACATCTAGTTCTCACCAGTGAGCTGAGAACAGTATCATACCCAGAGTGTGAAATGGTTTGACACACAGGATGATCAATCTAGCTAAATTCCATGGTATATAAACACACCTTTTATTGCTGCTGCACATAATGGTAAATGCACTCCAGCCTACCACCCTAGGCGTGTGACACAGTTTATTTAAGCACCATGGGGGTGCACCCAGAGGCAAAAACAGACGTTTTTGCATGTCCCCTTCTGGAAATGCGATACCTAAGTGCAGCCACAAGTCCCAGTTGGAATCAAGGTCCCCTCAAGCTAGGCACTGCATACTTACACAGTAAAGCTGCATCTACCCGGCACAGTGCAGTGCCATGGAGAGATACCTGACCTAGCTCTGAATGAGCTACCTTGTGTGCCAGAAACAGCATAGCTGCATGTGTGTCACGGCACCTGGACTAATGGTCTCTGCTGAGAAGCAGGTTCTGTATAATTGGCTTGGCTGTATCCATGATGTGCTGCATAACACCGGGAGCACGTGCTCTAAGAGAGAACCCTTGTCCCAGGGCACTGATGATGGCCTTTTGTGGGTATTGTTTGTTGCAGGACCTGTTCAAAAGGCATGTGGCCTCTTTGTACTCCTTCGCTGCCATCAAATAGCTCTTATACCTTGCATTTTCAAAGCCAGCAAGGATAGCTCTCCTATTACTGCTGTGCTTTCCTTGGATGGGTGTGTGTGCACAACAGTCCCATACAGAGCTCATTATTTTCTTCTCTTATTAGTGAGGCAATAACTCCCACGCAGGAAAAAGGAAGCATTTTTTTAACAGATACTGCAGCCACTTCCTTTAAAAGCCCTTCAGCCAGCTTGCTGTGTGCAGGCAGAAAGGCAGAGAGCAGCTTCTGATTGTCTCATTACAATAGTTTTTTGAGTTCTGCTCCTTACATCTGCAGGGACATGTTCCCTTACGGGAAGGTCCCAGAAGCACTTGGGCTTTGAGCTCCACTGCAGCCTCAGCTGTTCTGCTCCAGGACCCTGCCCACAGCCAGCTTATGTCCCTCTGTCAGTCTGTGTCTTTCCTCCTCTCTCAAGCCCGCTCCAAGAGTGTGATGACTGGTGATCCCATGGCATCCTGCCACAGACCAGCCTCCAACAACCCACTGGAGCGGCCCCTAAAGATTGGCTGGCTGAAGAAGCAGCGCTCCATCGTCAAGAACTGGCAGCAGAGGTACTTTGTGCTGAGGGGCCAGCAATTGCTGTACTACAAGGATGAGGAGGACGTCAAGCCCCAGGTACAGTGAGTGAACACATTGCTTTCTAGGCCAGTCCTATGTCCCCTTGAGACTCCCCACTGTTGTACCCTGACAGCTAGGAAACCAGATAAGGATACAGTCAGGAAAAGTTCAGAAAGGAGAGGGATACTGGGAGCATTTTGGTAAAGAGGAGGCAGTAGAAGAATTAACCATGGCTTTATGGTTCCAGGGCTCAGCCAGTGGCTTTAGTGCCTCAATGGTCTCATGGTGAAGCCTGTCCATACAGCATCAAGGAAAGGAGGGACTTCGGGCATGGTATGGAGATAGCTCTGTGGCTGGGGGGAGCTCCAGAGCAGCGTCTGTTTGAGAATTCACCAAGTAAGTGTGGGAGACTGCCATCCTAGACCAACCATAAGCGAGAGACCCATCATTTCAGCAGGATGAGCATAGCTTGCAAAGGGGTCTGGAAGTGAGGACAAGCACTTTGTGGTTGAGGTGGCAGAGAAATAGAGAGGAGAAATGGGTCTTGGAAGGAAAGGGAAAGTCAAAGCAACAGGTTAGGAAAAGGTCATTGATGACAGTTTTCTGAACAGATGCAGGTCGGGCAGAATCACATTGGTCAAAGCTAAAGACTAGGATGCTGTTGTCATTGGGATATGGGACAATGAGAGTTTTAGCTCCTGTTTGACTAGGAAAGGTTTTATTTTAAGCGGATAATTTCAGAAGACTCTGAAAGCGTTAGACATGCCATAAACATGAGGAGCTAGAGAGAGAGCCGAGCTGAATGCAATGCCCAGATTATAGGCCTGAGGGGGACAGAATGGTATTTTGACCATCACGGTCAAAAAAAGGGAGTGAGGGGAGGGACTAAGAAGGGAAGGTTAAGAGCTGTGTCATGGTGATATTGGGTGACAGCTAGACCTGAGCAGAAGCCCTCACTAATGCCCAGCCCCAGCCCCAGCCCCGGGGTGCTTCTGGTGCAGGGTTTAAGCTCAGGCTGAGCGGCTATGCAAGACCTGTTCTCTGTGAAATCAGGGCTGGGGGTGGGGCAGGGCTCAGAGGCGGGCAGCAATACAGAACAAATTATGCAGCCACATTTTCAAGCAAGGCTCCATCTTTGGAGGGAAGTTCTGGATCTAATCCCAGAGTCTAGAGCTGTGAACATAGTGGGAAAGGCTGCCATCCCAGCTGAGGGTGAGAAAGCTTGAGACAACTGTAGGAGATGGCAGGAGGGAATCCAGCCTCCAGAAGCACAGGAAAGTTGTACTATACAGTCCTGCAGAGAGCAGAGCTCAGTTATTGGAGCAGGTATCCCTGCAGAAGCAGGGCCTATATTAAGGTTTGAGTTACACTGATTCCTCTCACTCTCAGCTCACTGAAGAGTGTATTGCCATAGAGAGAAAATGAGAAGGAAGCTTAATAAGGTCTTTGCAGAGTGTGTTTATGCTATGTCACTTATCTGGCATCCTTCTCTACCTCCTCCCAGCCACATCCTTTGCAACAAACAAGAGTGGTATTAACAACAGCTATTTCTGTGGGTCTCTTAAATGGCCATGCTTGGATGGGTCAGGCATTTCCCTTCAACTGTTGCAGGCTAGAGGGGATTTCCTGCTGGCTAGTATCTGTACAGCTCCACTGACTGCAAAGGGCAGATCTGCTGCGGCTTGTGTCAATGGTAGTGGTTCCAGTGGAGGGCCACCTCTTTGCAGCATCTGGAATATAGCTCAGAGAGTTTCCTTTCAAGGAGCAGCTTGGTTGTTCCAAACTAGGTCTCTGGAACGGATTACAATTCTCATCTGTCACTTGTATCATCCGTACTCCTATGTCAACATAGAATGCACATGGCTCTGCCTCCTTCATTAGCTCCACTTCACACATGCATAACGAGCCCATTTCTGGATTCAGACACCCAGGCTTTTGATCCCCTCAATGCAGGTACCATCCTCTCCCCAAACTAGGGGGACCTGCCTCCTGTTCCTATGGATGTAGAACAGGGAGTGACAGGCTAGACTGCAGTACTGCAGAGAAGGACCTAGGGGTAACAGCAGACAATATGCTGAATACGAGTCAATAGCATGCTCTTGCAAAGGAAGCAACTCTTTCACGCTATTCCACACTGGTGAGGCCTCATCTGGAGCATTGTGTCTAGCTTTAGGTCCCACATTTCAAGAAGTTTGGAAACAGTCTAGTACAGAGCAACAAAAAAGATTAGGGGCTCAGGCGGCAAAACTTGTAGGGGAAGAACTAAGGGTACTGAGCCCGGAGAAGAAAAGATGAGGTGGAATTTGCCAACAGTCTTCAAATACCTGAAGGGTGATTACAGAGAGGATGAGGATGGGCTTTTCTCTGTGGTCCTAAGGGACAGGACTAGGAGCAATGGCCTCAAGCTGCAGTAGGAAAATTAGGGAAATTTTGGAGATTAGGAGGAACTTTCTGACTATGATGGTAGTCAAGCACTAAAACAGGGACACTGAAATTTCTGTCTCTAGAAGTTTTTGAGAGCAGGTTAGACAGACACTTGGCTGGAACAGTTTGGTCAGGGATGATCCTGCCTTTTGCTGGGAGATATCAAAGAAAGAATCTGGTAATGTCAAGAATTTCGTATGAGAAACCATTTCGTATGGAAATCCTTTTTTGATCAAAAGGTTCCTAGGCAAGCCGTGACTCAAGAATTACAGATTCTGTGAGGCAGGGCAGTACTACATATATGCTAGTGTTTGGGACACATTTGCCTCATACCTGGGAAACTTAGTTCTTTTCCCAGCTCCGTTACTGGCTTGCTGGGCGACCTCACCTTCCTGAGCCTCAGTTTCTCCATCTGTAAAATGGGGAATAAAGTAGAGTTCACAGCTACTGAGACCATTGGTAAAGCACACTGAGATCTAAAGGCAAAACACGCACTACGTAAGAACTAGATATTCTTATTAGGAGTCTGCTGTGTTAGAGCATACAGACTTGCCAGAGCTACCTAAGGGCTTTAGATATACCCTTTCCATTACATTTGAAAAGGGAACAATGCATTTAAGACTCCTGCATGCCTCAGACTGGAGCTGCCACCCCTCCTGCTTGGATCACAGAAGGTCATGAGGTTGATCCTTACCAGCGGTCTTAGCAAGGTCAACTGGTAAAGCAGAGACAGATTCCTCCATTTCCAGCTGTAGTATCACTTCATCATACACCCCCTCAAAGCTCGTTCGTGCTGACTCACTCAGTTGTTTAGACATCAGAGACCTCATGTGCTCTGGCCAAAGGCCACATGCTTTTTCTGGTGGCACTGTGTGATCTGATGAAATGGAACTAGAAGTCACGAGTGTGATGCTCCCTGTGATACCAAGCAGCCAAACCACAGCAGCCTGCGTTGTAATGTGACATAACAAGACAAACTTCCCCTCCTGCTACCTGACACCAACCCAGACATAGTTGAAACATGGCAGGACCCAACGCACGACTGGACAGTGAATATTAAGGGCTACAGGCTGTACAGGAAGGACAGGATGGGGAGGAAAGGCGGGGGTGTGGTGCTCTACATTAAGGAGGAATACACATCCTCACCAGGTAGCACAAAGTCAGAGAAGGGGCACACAGAAGTGCTTTGAGTTAGAATACAAGGCAGTCGTGGGGGGAAGAGATTTAACGGTGGGGTCTACTATAGACCTCCCAACCACGGGGAAGAGCTAGACCAGGAATTCTTAAGTCAGCTCACAAAGATAGTTAGGTCAAAGGACGTGGTCATCATGGGTAACCTGAACTTTTCAGATATCTGCTGGGAAGAGCAGTCAGCCAGGTCTGACCGCTCATGTAGGTCCCTAGCCAGAATGCAGGACCGCCATCTAACCCAGGAGGTGCACAGCCCCACCAGGGAGATGCCTTGTTGGA
>NW_017728933.1:682165-688290 GCF_001723895.1 Crocodylus porosus | reverse complement strand
TCCTGCCATGGCAGGGGGTCGGACTCGATGATCTTCTCAGGTCCTTTCCGACCTTAGAAACTATGAAACGATAACTGGCTCAGGCCCTTTGCGGGTGATGCTGGCCTAAAGACCTCTGTGATAAGCATCCTGAGGCTACTACTAACTGTTACATGGCTGCTTTGAAAGAAGGGCTGATGGATCTAGGCCTCATCTTCAGTGGATAGGCATCCAGGGCATACAAAAGACCCCCGCCCACTCATTGCAATATCAGCATGGAGGCCAAGAACTGGGTAGCTGGAAGATGTGTCTCTAATTTCTAGCTGTTTTTCAAGCAGAGATGGGGTCTCAGTGATGTCTCTGTGCAAATAGAACTCATGTTGGCCATGTGCTCTACTAAACCTCATCAGTAGGGCCTGTCAGAACAATGGGGGGAAAATGCTATTTTTAATGGACTTGTTTTTCACCAAGATGATTCAAACCAATTCTCATTTCAGTTCAAATAGAAAGTAACTCAACCAAAATGCTCTTGGGTTTTTGCAACTCCACTTTTCCTCTTATTCTCCATTCCAAGTAGGAGAAATACAAGAATTGTTCTCTTTGGTTTCAGGGCTGCCTGTTTCTCCAGGGAAGCACTATCAAGGAGGTAGCCACCAACCCAGAGGAAGCAGGGAAGTTTATCTTTGAAATCATCCCAGGTGAGCACCAAGTTCCAATTTGGAATAAAGGATGCTTAGTGTAATTTCCATAGCCAAACATTCTTCACTTCTTGTCCTAATCTGGTAGAAAAGTTACCATATTACACCCATAGTTGGCTGGTTTTACTAATGGCTAAAGGAATTCCTCTACAGTATATACACATATGGCCAGATTTTTTTTCTCCTTTATACCAGTGAAAGTCAGGTGCATCTCCACTGGAGTCAGTGGAACAGTACTGATGTGGACATTCAAGCTCTCCTTTGTAAGTCAGTTTGGAAGGTACACATTGCGAACGCCAACCTCCATTGCTTCCCTTGTTTCTATTCCTGCATAGAGTTCAGAGGAAAACTGGGATAACTCTTCCTTCAGCTGTGAGGTTAAGCAATTTTATCTTTAGTCCATTTACTTGTTGGAATGCTTTATATTGCTGGAGAAATGGTATAAACAACATGCCTCTGTGAGCCACTACCCTCATTCTACAGCTAGATAGAGATTAATGGGATAATGGGTTTCTTTCTTTTGGAGGGGAGGGCATAGCACTTATCTTTAAAAATCAATGCAGGTCTGTGTTTTCCTTCCCCCAATTCCCTTTATGAATAATTATTTCTGCAGGCATCTCAGGAGACCAGAATCGATCAGGGCAAGATTCCTATGTGCTGATGGCAAATTCCCAGTCGGAGATGGAAGAATGGGTTAAATCAATCCGAAGAGTGTTGGGATCTCCATCTGGAGGTAAATGGGAATGGGAATAGCACTTGGATGAGAGATGCTGCAGAACCATGAGATGTAGTTATTGAAGAACCTCTCCAAGGGATACTAGTTGCTTTATTTATGGTTTAATTGAGCCATGCAACATCCTTGTGATGTAGGGAAGTTATTGCATCTGGAATGTGGAAGAGTGGCATACTATCATTTGTGTATGTCATGGCATGGGGTCCCCAGGGATGGACATGATGAGCTTAGGGCACCTTCTAATATTGCCTACGATGTCTTGTTGGTTGAAATAATAAGCTGGGAGGTTGCCCATGAGTTTGTGTGGTTACAGTCTTGCTGAACCCCACTAGACCCTGCTGGTCTTAGATCCCTTGCTGGGTCTCACTCAAAGTCAGTGCCTCTCAAAACAGCCTAAGCCTTATGGGCTAGGTGCATGGCTTCAAAACTTCCCCTTTACCATGCCCCATGCCTTGCAGATTGTACCTAAAAATTATCCCTTTTGATGAGGCCACAGTCTAGCTCAGTCTCCTATCATCACTGGGCCATTAGCCCCAGTAGCAGCATCTTCTGGTGCTAGGGTCTTTTTGGTTTCTGTCTCCACACCCTGTCTGGTGCCAAGGTCCCTTTGGCCCTAATGAGGCCTCCTCTTCTAATAGCCTCATCCTGGTCCACCAGATTCAGACAACAATGTAAATACAAGCCACTGGGCTATAATGTAACAGCAACAATATCACTGGAGGTCGCACTCTGCCCCTCCTAAGGAGCCAAGCTTCTCCCTCAACATGTGCCTCCTAGCCCCAGGTACTTTAGGAGCTCCTAGAGTCCATTAGTCTTACCAGCAGCAGAAAAGGCAACCAAGCATCTCTGAGTAGTATTTGTGCAAGAGCTCTTTGCCTTCAACTACTGATAGAAAACTAACCCCCATACCAACCCCAGCCCTGGGGCTTATATGTGCCCAGGGCCCTGTTTCCTTCTGGTCAGCTGACTGGGTGCAGGTGACAGCTAATACCCTGATTAGCCTGCTTGCAGGCAACCTGCAGCTGTGGAGCCTTGCCTAGCTCTCAGGGCTCCTGAGCTAAGCTGCCTCTGCTCTTGAAGAAGCAGGCATACCTTACCACCCTACAACATAGTAGTACCTAGAAATCCCCAAAATGCCCTTGCTCTCTAAGAAAACTGTAGCCCAACATGAGCAAGGCTCTCTGGACCTGATCTGGAGTCCATGTGAAAGATTTCTTTTGGCTTGGGCAAGTGCTTGGCATCAAGAATTAGTTGCTTTCAACATTGGTATCCTTTCATGGAGGAGTAAACTCCTCTATGACAGAGCACTGGCCTGGGAGTTAGGAGATGGAAGAATGGGTATAGATACTATTCCTGACCTGGACAAACCTTGTCACCATTCTGTGCCTCAGTTTACCTTTCCATCCTCTCTCATCTTTTTAAAGAGTAAGTAGCTGGGGACAAATTAACAATCTGTACTGATGCCAGTGCAAGTCAAGTGAGGTTTGCCTCCTACCATAATTAACAGTAGATGGAATGACTTGTGACTGTTATTGCCAAGTGCTGGGCAGTGGTTAAACAACCTGGCAACCCCCAGTGCCAATGGCTTTGTGACAAAAAGCATCTTAGAGGGGGGTACTAGTCTTACCCCTGGTGGAGCAAAAGCTGTGGAACTGAAGTCTGATCTGTGATAAGTTTTACATTCAGTGAGCTGATGTCTCACTCAGCATCATTCTATTGTCCTGTGAGACAGACAGATGCCTACTACTAGTCGGGGACAGAGCCTGCTTTTAACTTCTTAAGTATATAGCGCTGAGCACTATGGAGCCCTAATCTCAGGGCAAACAACAGTACCCAGACAAGTGCCTGCTGTTTGCAGACAGTGAAGAAGTCCTCCACTCTGCTGTGGCAGCAGCCCTGGTATGGTTAAGCGTGATGCACTGAAACGCTTAACTGCTGGTTGCAGTAGGTGCACCACATCTTCACTCAGACAGTCTTAAAAATTTCTGTGCTCATGTTGGGTAGGGCTGGTTGTCCAAAACTGGCACGTTTGAGCAAGGGAGATCCCCCAGTACACTGTCTGATGTTTGTCACATAAAAGCTCCAGCCCAATTCTCATCCACACTAAGGAGACTTCACACTATTATGTCAGCTTTTGAGTGAGTGTAAATGTGAGGGGCAAAGTGCTGTACCAGGGCTTCAGCACAGATGAGAATTCAGGCATCTCTCCAGTGCCATGTTATAAATTAATGCAGGGCTTAATGGATTCCCAAACTCCAACATAGCACTGGAGCAGCGTTATTGTCTGTGGAAAGCAACTGTCTGCGCACTGTGGGCTTTGCTTCCCCCGGTGCTGAAAAATGTCCCACATGACTTGCACATTATTAAATAGCTGCATTATCTTGGTCTGTGGATTTGCTTCATGTGAAGAAAGCAGAGTGGCTGCGCTGAGTGAAATGAAACCTTTTAAAATGCCTCTGCCCCTTGTCTGTCTGCCTGAGCCAATACAACCCATGAAAGCATCTCTGGGTTGGCTCACATGCTAAGTGGAAATCTTGGAGCCTGCCAGATAGAACGACAGAGAGCGCTGTGTTGGGAGAGGGCTGCATTGTTGTTATTGTTTTTTCCTTTTTTAAAACCAACCTCCAGGGTATTAACTGAATGGCAGCCGATTATGAGCTACTAAGGGGGAAAAAAAGCCATTTACTTTTACTGTGTTCAGTGACAGGTTTATGTTCATTAGTTAAAAGCAAACGAGAGTCTTGTGTAAATGAAAAAAAAGAAGAAAAAAACCACCACCAGGCAGGTGCTGACAAGTCTTGTGGTTCCAGAAGGGAGGATTTATGAGCACAGTACTGATTTAGAAGAGATAGGGGGATTCTTTCAGCCTTGGGAGCAAGAGGCGAACACATTACAGGAGCTACTGGGGCAAAATATAGTAGCGGGCAGTGGGACTCTTTGTTGTTAATATTCGGGAGCTGATTGAGTCCAGGACTTCTTTGCTTTTGTTATCATGCCCAAAACACTGAGGAGGAAGAGCTGGGACATGGGCTGCTGCATTCCAGCCTTAGATCTGCTTTTTTGCTGGGAGTTCAGGAAGAAAAAGCCCTTGCTTCAAAGGACAGGTACTGCCCCCTCTTTAAAAAACAGCAGCTTTATTTATATCAACGACATCACCCTGGGGAAGACTGGAGCCCTGTCACTAAACTGGTTTGCTTCTATATCTTAGCTTTAGAGCCCTCTATTTAATTAATGGTATGTCTTTCCTGAATAAAAGTAAGGTAGGTGCATTAATAAACTCCATGTGAGCCTGGCAGCACGAACCTGTGTGCTTCAGCCTGGCTCTCTTACTTGATGTTATATTTTGTAAAAGTTGCTAGCAGCTCAGTTTACAGAAGCCCTGAGCCATTGACTTGTAATGGAGATCTGGGTGCTGAGCACCTCTTAACATTTCTGTCAACTCCTAGATTCCTTGTTATGTGTGCATTAGATACAAGGGAAAGAAGGATCATGTCTCCATCCATGCACATTTATATTCTCCGTATTCACTCTTGGCTTTCCTCAGCCTTTTCCTTCTGTCTGCATCTCTGCCATATCTCAGATTCCCCCTATATAAAGAAGAGGCAAAACTTGTTTAATACAAGAGTGTTGTGAAAATAGTTAATATTTGTATATTGCTTTGATGATGTAACATTTTACTGTTATTGTGGAGAAGTGTTTAGTTGGGTTCATTTCACTTATGTGAAAGTTCTTTTCTTTTTTTCTATCATTTCCTCAATACTTCCTCTGAGTTACACTCCTAGTTTTTCAACTTACATATATCCCATGAGTGTTCAGGAAAAAGAGCATGTCCTATTTATAAAATGTTGGTGACAAAGCATTTGATACTGAACAACACAAGACAATCTCCACATCTCATAGCAAATTAACTTTATCAGCTGCTTGATGTGCAGGGTTGAGGGGGGTCACATAGAGAACAGACCCTAAGCATAAAAGAACCCGGAAAATGGTCCACACCCCACAAGAACAGGGAAGTTTTTTCTCAATCCTCATTTCTAGTCTTAATGTTGGGGAAGATGCTCAGGAGAAGTTTGCAACAATCAGGGAGGCAGACTGATGAGCATCAAGGAGACAGCTCCCTGGTATAGATTTGCATGACTCAGTGTATTGTCTGGGTTTTGCCTCTATTTCTGAAGCACCCAGTGGCAGATCAGATGGACCACTGGCCTGGTCTGGGGTGTCTGCTTCTAAATTTAAAGATTTTAGAGGCCAGATTTTCACTCCATATAAAATCAAGCATAGCTCTCTCAATCAGGGAGCCTGAGCTAAGTAACTGGCTCCATATTTTCATCTAAAAACCAAACTCACATTTAATTACACCAGTTTTGCTTCAAAAGCATGTTCAGGTATAGTAGTATGGCAGAGGCATAGGGATAAATCCCAGAGGAGCTTCTGTGCCCTGATCCTTCCTTTAACTTGTCTTTTCTTCTATCCAGTGGTGTTTGGCCAGCGCTTGGCTGAAACTGTGACATATGAACAGAAATTTGGGCAGCACCAAGTTCCCATCCTGGTGGAGAAATGTGCGGAGTTCATACGGGACCATGGTATGAACGAGGAGGGCATCTTCCGACTACCTGGGCAGGACAACCTGGTGAAGCAGCTGAGGGATGCGTTTGATGCTGGAGAGCGGCCATCTTTTGACCGGTAATGTTTATATTTCCTGATGCCCTGCAGCT
>NW_017728933.1:677340-682065 GCF_001723895.1 Crocodylus porosus | reverse complement strand
GCATCCTCAGTGGAGAAGTAGGTAAGAGCAAACAGTAAAAGGGGGTTGAAAAAAAGGCTAAGCTCAATAGTAATCTAAGGCATGGGTGGCAGTGGGAGGCTGAGCAAAGAACCCCAGACCATGATGGCTGCTGCTTAAAACACTGCCCACTGGGGAAGTGACAGAAACTGAGGACCCCTCTTTAACTACAGCAGAGGCACCTTGCCAGTTTTCCCCAAGCCTTTGCCTTGACAATGTGCCTTAGTCCTAAGCAGGAGAAGCCAGCCCCAGGGAGAGTTCTGCCATGACTGATTGCTACTGACTGTAGTTGCAGATTGAGTAATAAAGATACCTATCCACCAGGGATCTGGCCGAGACCCATAAACTCATTTTACAGAGGGCCCCAATCAGCACAAGGCAAAGCCCAAACACGAGGCAACCAGGGAAGCTGCCAGTGTAGAGAGCTGGAGACGAGGTGTTGCTGACTTCAGTGCGACTAACAGGCTCTCATCCACGACTCCTCTCAGCAGGAAACAGGAGAGACTGGTGAAGTGGAAGTGAATTGGGGATTGAAACTAAGCTCAGTGGAGAGGCCAAAAAAAATGTAGATCTCCTATTCCATTCCCTGTAAATCTTTTAAGTTTCCTATTCTCACCATGCCTAGTTCCTTTTCTCACTGATCTTCCCCTACAAGAAAGATAAGACAACCTAACATTCCCTGGTTTTTAGAGCCCCGAGTTATTCCCTAGTTACAGTCTGTCAGAGGGCCTAGCAAACATGGGAAAGTGGTGCTGTGCCTCTCTTTATAACATTTCCTGAGTAAGCCCATTAGTTTCTGATTGCACCCAGACCTGGTTTCACTTCCTTTCCATCAGCTGCTCTGCCTCATTACTGCTCATCCTGCCCACTTGCTTGGAGCTAGTTGTAACCCCTTCTTGTAATTCTAGGTCAAAGGCTTGCTTGCTCTATAACCTAGATGTAAAAACTTTGTCTTTTATTGCCCTGCACCTCATATTGTCTTTGCATACCAGTGCAAAATACTAGCAAGTCAGAAGGCAGCAGATTTGAGCCCCTAGCTCCACTCTGGTGTAAGTGCAGGGCCAGCATTTTCATCCGGTTCTGCTCTCAGTGTGCATGTGTGAACCCCACTCCCTACTGCACTTAGCAGTGCCCTTCTCTCTAGCACACCAGCTGCACTAGTGGCTTGGGGTCAGGTTCAAATCCCATTCCTGTCAAGGGCAAAATTCCAATTGACCCTGATGAAAGTAGGATTTAGGCCAATATTTTTAGAAGTGGCTGTGAGCCCAGCTCAAGATACCTTGGACTAGATTCCCAAGGGGCTAAGGATCTGTCCCACTGATTTCAGCCTACTTAAGGTGTCATAAGCTGGGCCTTCCGAAGTGGAGGGGCCCAAAATGAAATACTTACAGTTGAGTCCTGAGACAGTTCCTTTCAGAGCTGAAAACTAGACCTCCACCCCAGGACTCCTAGTCCTGTCTTTTAACCGTGCAGCCCTTTCTCTTTACTCCCTCCCTATATATAGAAAAGAAAGTTTGCATAAAGGTAGCTACACAAAACCAGGGCTTATTTAGAATAAGCCATGGGCTGCTCTGAAATTTGAAAGATCCCTGTACTTGCTGGTTTTGAAGCCTGGCTTCCCAATGCATTGTTTTTGGATCTGAATAACTTATACGTTCTGAACTTTTGAATCGCTTCCTGGCTTTTCCATAGCCAGCTTTCCTGTTACAACCTGTGAAGCTTCATTAGGAGTTGAAACCCTTCTGCCAGACAGTATGGGGCATGGAGAAAAGGACCAGCTATCTTTTCACAGTGCCACGTGATGTTGGCTTTACATTGCGGGATAAACATTTCCAAGCAGCTACATGAAAATGTACTGGATGGTAATACCACTTTGCACTTTTGCAGAGAATCTTTAAGCTCATTACAGATGTGGAAATTGATTCTGCTTGCACTTAAGTCCATGACAAAACTGACTTTGAGTAGTATATGATTGTGGCCTTGTTTACCTGCTTTTGACAGTTAAGAAGAAGGAGTGTGGATGCATTTATATTGGTATAAACATGATTATGCTTGTATAGCTCTTCCAATCCTGAGAGGAGAATAGGATATACTGGTGCAGGGTATCTTTACACCTGTTTAACTTCTCTAATGGTTTTATTGGTACAACTGTATCAGTAAAAAAATCCTCTCATCTAACCAAACTGTTATCTTGTTAGACCTGTGTGTATGCCAGGCCTAAGGCTCAGGGCAGGCCTACAAAGGGCTGCCCTTGAACCACCCAAGTTCCCTTGCCTCAAAGATAAGCACATGGCTCAGTGTTGGCAAGGTCAGTGGGAAGTTGAGACATTGAGCAGGTAGACTGGCTTGCGCATCCTACAGTGAGTCAAGTGCAAAGATAGGAAAAGAACCTAGGAGTCACTTGCTCTAGCCAGCTAGTCTAGACTGGGCACATCTACACATGCAGCAGACTGTGCAGTCATTTAGTACTTGCTTAAGCAGTATCTGGTGTTACTGGGGAGTCCCGATGCTGCATGGCTATTTTTAGCTGCTACTGTGCAGTAGCTCACTGCTACTGCATGGATATCAGGGTTTGTGCCCAGTCTTGGTAGCAACGAGCTGCAACAATGTTGCTCATCACTACAGCAACTTACTGTCTCATGTAGTCACTCCCACTGTGTGTGAAAAAGACGCACTGCTTATCTAATATATAGCAAATGTAACAAGCACTGTTTAAAGCCTATTCCAAGGCTCAGTGGTACATGTACCCAGTGCCATGCCAAGACTGGCCTACCCAAAGCAATGTTAACTAAATTCCTCAACCAGTGTGTGTAAATGGGTCAGAATTCCAAAACAGTGACTTAAAAAACCCCTAAAAAGCAAGCCTCCAAGATTGCATGGGAGATTTAAAAAAATTATTAAAAAATAAATGACCTGAAGTGTTTTGCCACAAGATTAAAACAATTTCACAACTTGAAGGTAGGTCAAATGAAAGGCCTCCAATCTTAACAATGTCCTCCTTTGACATAATATAAACTCCTTGGTATGCAAAGCTGCAAACATCTGGCCAAACAGAACATGCTCAGTAATTGCTGTCAATCTTAAAAACCCACAGTGAGCTTTGCCAGCTCTGCACAGGATGGAAAATGCCTGCCAGACATGTGAATGCAAGAAAATATTTGCCTAAGTAAATCCAAAAAAACATTCATGAGTCAAATGTAGGCTGGGAAAACACTGTCTTGGTCATGAATTCTGGGGAACTGCCAACCCCATGGGGAAGCAGGAATCTGTGCTAGATATTGTCATTCCTTCCCTTGTCCCACTTGGTACACTCTCAGGCCAACGGGTACTCTATGGGAGTCTGCTTTGGTGCCCTCCACTGGCACTTGCCCCTACAATTTTGTTCTGCTCTCTCTATTTGGCTAACCTCTGTTCCTTTATGACCTCTGCCCTCTCCTGATGCTGTTTAGGTCAGAAACCTTCCTCTGCCACTAAATTCCTACCAAACAGCTCAGAATTTCACAAGTGGATTTTTGATTCAGATCTCACCTTTTATTTTATAGAGATACTGATGTACATACAGTGGCATCTCTGTTTAAACTCTACCTGAGGGAGCTCCCAGAGCCAGTTATACCTTGGATGCAATATGAAGGTTTTCTCTTATGTGGTCAGCTTCTGAATGCAGATGAAATGAAGGTATTCCTCATTTATTTCCTCCTACTTTCATTTTAAACCCAAGTGATTTATGAACCTTAAATATTTCAGATTCAGAGCTTAAATACAGGGCTGGGATGCACCACCAAAAAACTTAACTTTAGTAGATACAAAAATGCAAGCATGCAAATACAAAAACTTGTGACTGTCCCACTTTTGGTATTTCTGCTTTAGCTGAGTTTTTGCAGTTAATGAAAGAAGAGTAAAAAAATACCAGAGGAAGGAAGTGCAACAACATCCTGCAGTTCTCATGTCACTAAACAGAGAGCGTGGCTGGTAGGAGAGCTGTAGGGTGAGTGAGAAAGGAGACAAGGAAAAGGCTGAAGAAATGCAAAACATAGATGGGAACAAAGCCTTGGAGAAGCTTACAGGAGGCACAATAATGAGAACTTAGCAACTGCTTCCCAACAGAAAAGCTCATGAGGAGCAGAGCAGAAGGGCCATGAACCCTGAGTGAAGAGCCAGGCAAATTACTGCAGTATGTACAACAAAGCACACAGCCTCTCTGTTTGAGAGCTGAGGGAGCCCGTAGGTCTGAGATACAGAGAAGCTGTGAACTCATAGCTTCCCATAAACATTAAAATTGGTCAGACAGGAATACAGGGACTGCTGTACTGGCTCACACTAGCAGTCTATCAGCATCATCCATCACACTACTGCTAGTATGGTGTAGAAGTCCTTGACTTCAGGAAAGCTGACTTTGACAAGCTCAGGAGGCTTGTCGGTGAGGCCCTAAGGGACCACGACCCCAAGGGGAGGGGAGCTCAGGAAGAGTGGTTGCTTCTCAAGGGAGAGATCCTCGATGCACAAGCTAATGCTATTCTGGCTCAGAGGAAAGGCAGCAAAAGGGCACAGCAGCCCCCTGGCTCTCCAGGGAACTAGCAGACCTCCCGCAGCTAAAAGAAAGACCTACAAAGGTTGGAGGATGGGATTCACCTCCAAGGAGGATTATTCTGCACTGGTCCGGTCCTGCAGGGAGCAAACCAGGAAAGCCAAGGCTGCAACTGAACTCCA
>NW_017728933.1:650099-676480 GCF_001723895.1 Crocodylus porosus | reverse complement strand
ATTGACCACAAGATGACTATGAGCCTTCAGTGTGATGCTGCAGCTAATAAAGCAAGCAAAATGCTGGCTTGCATCCATAGATGCTTCTCGAGCAAATCCTGGGATGTCATTCTCCCCTTATACTTGGCCTTGGTGAGGCCGCAGCTGGAGGACTGCATCCAGTTTTGGACTCCACAATTCAAAAAGGAAGTGGAGAAGTTTGAGAGAGTGCAGAAGAGAGCCATGCACATGATCAGAGGTCAGGAAAACAGATCTTACAACGACAGGCTGAGAGCTATGGGACACTTTAGCCTGGAAAAGCACAAGCTCAGGGGTGATCTGGTGGCCACCTATAAGTTATCAGGGGTGTTCACCAGGATCTGGGGGAACAATTGTTCACCAAAGCGCCCCAAGGTCGAATGGTTATAAACTCCTGCAAGGCCATTTCAGGCTGGACATAAGGAAAAATTTCTTTACTGTCTGAGCCCCCAAGGTCTGGAATAGCCTGCCACCGAAGGTGGTTCATGCACGTACAGTGAATGCCTTCAAGAGAAATTTGGATGCTTATGTTGCTGGGATCCTATGACCCCAGCTGACTTCCTGCCCTTCGGGCGGGGGGCTGGACTCGATGATCTTCTGAGGTCCCTTCCAGCCCTAATGTCTATGAAATCTATGAATATACCCATAGAAAGAGAGAGACATTTCCTGGTTGACATTTCCTGACTTTCAGTATCTTGATTAAGCCATGTAAGCTTTTGGGGCATGGGCCATCATTTTGTTCTGTGTTTTTGTGTTTTGCACAATGGGGTTCAGGTGATTCTTGTAGGTTGTTTCATGTTGGGATCATTTAGGATAAAAGGTGCCATATTACAAATAATTTGATCCCGTAAATGCAGTATGAATATGTGTGGTCAAATATCAAGAGCTTAACCCACTGGAGAATCACTGGAAATCTAGCCATAGGACCTGCTGAGCCCTCAGCACTTCTGAAAGATCTGTTCATTTATTTTATTTGCTGCTGAAATGGGAGCTGAGCTCTGCTGAAAATCTAGCCCTGATGGAAACTTTGCATCTTGGCAACCCAGGCTTAGTCAGGTACTAGTACTTCCAGGCTAAGTACAGACAGTCAACAAGCTGAAGGCTGAATTGATTCAGTCTTCATAGTCTAAGCTTCATAGATAGAAGCAAGTGAACAGACATTCACTTTTAATTCCTGAAACGCAGCCACATGCCTACAATGGGTCAGGCCAGAAGCCAGGGTGTACTAGAGCATGCCTCCCTGCTGGCCTGGAGCACACAGCTTGGACCAAAGCTAGCCTGCCCACCCTGTGGGGGAGGTGCAAAGCATCCTGGGATGTTGGGGGGCTATGAGTTAACTTGAATCTGGAGGGGATCTGGGATAGAAGTTCAATAAACCGATTTAACCTAAATCAGTTAAGTTCATTCAGGTTTATCGGTTCCAGCCACTTTGGAAGTGATTTATACACACTGAACTTCTGTTGTGTTACCGATCTGAACCAGCTTCCAATCACTTACACTGGTTTATGTGCAACGTCTGTCCCCAGCCGTAAAGACAGAGTGAGAAAATGAGTGAGCTTATGGAGGGTTTTGATTTCATGTATATACATATGAATCTTTACCAAGCAATTCTTAAATTATCTTCAGGGTCATCAGGAGTTAGAGAAGCAACTGTCCCTCCTTCCCCGAGACAATTACAACCTCCTCAGCTATATCTGCAGGTATGTTCTCCCTGTAGTGTGCACACAGCACAACTTTCATCTTGGTGGCTGGAAACTTATGGGTGAAACCATAACTGGGCAGAAAGGAAACATCAGGCTGCCTTGGGATTTTTGCATGTTCCCCTTAAGATTTCAGATGCCAAAGCTGCGTGGGGAGCATCTGTTATAGATCTGTACCAGGAGAGAAGAGATAAATGAATTTGGGAAAAAATACCTTCCAGATTGCCGCAGGGTTTTCTTACAGTTTGAAATTACAGGCATAAGTGGTGAGAAATGGGCTGTAACCACCCTCTTTGATCCAAATGCCCCAGGACATAGGGGGAGTCTGAAATCTGACCCTGGATTTGAATCTGAATATTAAAAATGGGCTCTTCTCTTTGTAAAATCCCAGATCTAGGCACTCCAGGTTTTGTGGTTTCATGGATCTTTTAATAGAACATACTTTGAGCACCGGGGCAATTTAGAGATTTCTCCCAAAGCCTTCTGGTATGTTAATAGTGTGTTTCCATGTGAAAACAGCTGAAGGGTTCTCACTAATTTTGAATGGCCTGTAAGTCAGAGGGAAACTCTTTAGGTTTAATTTAGCTCTGGCAGATGCAGACTTTGGGCTGGCTGCTGGGAAAAACTGAAGGAAATTCTCTGGCCTGTGCCATGCATGAAACTAGATGATTGGAATGGCCCTTTCTGGTCTTAAAAGCTAAGGACTTACTGATTTCAGCAGCATTCTGTGGGCAATTTGCACCAGAGTTTATTGCTCCTGAGCATGACGTTTGCACATGCTCCCGGGACCGCAGCATGTTGAGCTGTGGCAAAGCAGCCCTGGCTGGCAGGGGGCCCTGGGGGAGTTAGCCAGCAGGCAGCCCCCACACTGAAGCACCTTCATGGTCCAGCCAGCCCCCTCAGCGTCTACACGTACATTGTGGCAGAGTAAATAACTCCATCATAGGATAGCACTTGTGTCTGGCAGTACCATCCTACATCAAAGTTAATTAGTTTATTCCATCCTAATAGCATTGCACGTGTAGATGCTGACATTTTGCTGCAGAACTAATTAGGCAACTCAGCAATGTCTTGTGTAGATGCTCCCAGTGAGTATAATTTTTCCTGGTATGTGTGCTCACATGTTGAGTAATGTGAACCAGTGAGAGTCAAAACTGAGGACAGCACCAGCCAAAATCTTACACAGTGAAACTGTTGAGTTTCGCCCAGCCCAACCTGGCCCTGGTTGATGGTTCATTTTTCTCTGGCAACATCATTAAGAATCAAACCAGACTTTGTTTCTTTTTGTTTGTTTCTGAGGGGACATGTCTTCTCATTGTTTGACAGTTTTGGCTTCTGCAGTGATGTCTTGCAGACAAAGCCCCTGTGTGCACTGCAGTGGAAAGAGCCATGTAGCTAGATTTCTGTACTGGGGCTTAGAGGCAGAGCTGGGGTATTGTTAGGATTTTACAACCCCAGCTTTGTAGAGTTTGTCTGCAGACTATTCATTTTCCAACTTGGAATGTTTTGCGTTTGGATCCTGGCAGGTTCCTACATGAAATACAGCTCAACTCCAGCGTCAACAAGATGAGTGTGGATAATCTGGCAACTGTGATTGGAGTGAATCTCATCAGGCCAAAGATAGAAGACCCTGCTATTATTATGCAAGGTATTATGGACTCCAGTAACAGGTCAGGCAGCCCCCTCTCTGCATTTAAATGATCCCTGAATCCAGAGTCTTAAAACAATAAACTTAAGTCAGACACATGAAGCTTAAAGTCTATCTTTCCTGGAGACAGTAGGTTCTGCCCAATAATATTTAGTCATAATAAGGCAGTCAGGCTATAAATACCTCTACAATAATAAAACTTAGCACTTACACTGTGCATTTAAAATACTTTATAAAAGTGGGTTAACAGTGTTTTTGGCCTCTGGCTGAAAGGCTTTGGGGAAGCTGTGGGTAAGCTTCCTTACCTTTAAAAACACAAGAAGCTCATGGAAATAGCAACCAAGCTGACCCGTGCAATTGTACTTGCAAGCAAGGGGAAAAGTACATCACAACTAATAGAAAATAGCTTTTGATCTGCACAGAGGCAGACCTTTGCTCTTTAGCAATGTAGTTGGCCTGTATGTTATGTAAGTCCCAGTCTCTCTCCAGGGGTGAATTTCACCCAATGCCCAAATTCCACTCTGCTTTTAACAACATATGGTAGGATAGGAAAAATGTAAGCCTGCATGCCCCATTTAAAATAATGGCATGAATTCCTTCCTCATCCTCAAGTGTCAGAGGCTGCTCAGCCAGATATGTTATTGGCTTTGGTGTAACCAATACTGCATTTTCCATAATAAACCATAGAAGTAGAACCTCTCTTGGTTTGCTTCCGCTCAATGGATTCCTGGCTCAGTTGCTCAATGAGTTATTCCTTGTTGCTATAGGCCATGTCCGTTTTCCATTGCAGGCACACCCCAGATCCAGAAAGTGATGACCGTGATGATCAGTGAGCATGCCAATCTCTTTCCCATGTCTAAAGATGTGCCTCCATCTCCACCCATGCAGAAGAATGATTCCAAGAAGGCCCCCATACCACGCAGCTCTGTGGGCTGGGATGCTGCAGAAGACCCACCAGCAGCTAAGCCAGACACATCAACCCAGGGCCAAATGGTAAGACATGATCCTATGGGAAATGATCATCAGGTGTTTTTTGTAAATGCTCTCTTAATATTAAGGGGGTTTAGGTTCTGGCTGTGTTGATCTAAGGCCATAGGCAGACAAGGTTCTTTGGGTAAATCTGATATTTTTTATTAGACCAATTCAAATAGTTGGAAAAATTCTTCTTAGCAAGCTTTTGGGTTTAAATACCCGTTGTTAGGCAGAGGAGGCATCTGCAGTAGGTGTGTGCTTTTCCTGGATGTTCTTAAGTTATTTGATTCTCTAACAAGTTTACTATTAAGTCAAGATGTTCCCTGGAAAGCAGACAGTACCCAGAGAAAATTCAACTTGATGGGAAATTGAATTTACAATTAAAAATGTTTTGGTAGAAAAATTTGAAGAAGCATTAAGAAGCATTAAGTGTAATGTATTGGCTTATTATTATGTGACTTTAATAAACAGTATGACTGCATGTTTACCTCAGAAATATGTATCTTGGGTGAAATTATCCTAATGTTCATCACTCTGTTTCAGAGAGAAAACCTAGATGTCAGCAGTTCCACTGCTTCTGGAGAAACTGCCAGGTTAGGCATAGCTGTGAAGGATAATTGTGTGAACCAACCCACAGATACTTTAGGAATGTGGAAAGCACAATCGAGGAAAAGAACTCAGACCCTCCCCAACAGGAAATCTTTCCTAACTTCTTCCTTTAAAGGGGAAAAAGCCAGCAATGATAAAAATAACATATTCAACAGTGAATTTTGGAAATTTTCTGCAGGGAGTCCACTTTCTCCCTGTTCTCCAACAGAGGGACATAAGAGAACATTGTCTCAAAGCCTTTTTAGGCTGATTGACACTCAGCGTGCTTCAACCTATGATAATGTACCTACATCTCAGACAGAAAGTGGGGAATGCACTAGCCTGCCAAGCACAGCAAGCAGCAGTTCTGAGAAAGATTTTTTATCAAGCCAAAGCCCTAGCCATGTGCACAAGGAGACATCAAGTCCAGCCTCTGATCCTAAGGACTGTTGCTCTGATCAGGAGGATCACGAAATCCTACAGCTAAAAAAAGAAATGGAGATGCAGAAAAGGGACTATGAGGAACAAATTAAGAGGTAAATGGTTCAAAGTACAGTCTTCTAGAGGTTGTAAAGACCTCAGTTCACATGAGCATAACATTAATACCTTATGGGAATGCTTACTTGCAGTACTACAGTGCCATGTAATTAGATTTACCAAATTTGATTTTGATCATTTGGAAATATTTCATTCTGATTTTAAAAAAAAGTAACTGTAGCTTAAATTTCTACATAAAAAGTCATTTTGAACAAGAAAACAACATTTTCCATTTTGACGGTGTTGAAATTTGGCGTTCTGAAATGCTCAGAACTTTTTTTAAATCCAGGAGATTTGTCAAAACTCATTCTTCCCCACAAAAAAAGTTTTTGGCTTTTATGAATCTGCATTTTCTGACAAAAAAGATCTCTTGTAAAATTCCCAACTCACGGCAGTTAGGGACAAAATTCAGAGTCAGATCACTGCTTGCCCCTGTAGGAGTTTTCCAGTGTGGCATAGTGGAAGAATTCTTGCCCATATTCAGGAAACACAGCATGGCCTTACAGTAACCCACAGCCAACAAACCACCTGAAGCCCATGTTTCCTCCCATGGTTCCACATGCATTTCCACCTACTGGTGAAAGGCAGAACACCCCTTTATAGGGATACAGTACTCCATCTAGGCCATTATAGCTTTAGTTTATTTTCAGTACTACTTCAGTAGGCACAGTTTGCACCTTAGTTATCTTCTCCCACTTGCCCTATTGTTTTAACAGGGCATTTTTGTTTGCTATGGGTTTTGTGGGTGGGCAAAAGCATTAAGAGAGGAGCTGTTGAGGCTGAGGGAAACATCCTGTTCCATATCACTTGGGAAGGAAGCTCTCAGTATTGTATTGCTTAATGACGTGGAAGCCTGAATTACCAAGAGCTGAATGCTAACTTTCTACCACTGTCTCCTTTACAGCCTCGAGAAGGAAAACTATGATGTCTGGGCCAAGGTGGTTAGGCTGAATGGAGAACTTGAGAATGAGAAGAAGAAGTCTGCAGCACTGGAACTGAAGCTTCAGAATGAGGAGCGCTCACGGGAAGACGTGGAGAAGAGGAACAAGGTGCTAGAGCAGGAGATCCAAGACTTTGTCAAATCTATGAGTAATCCAGAAGCCAAAAGCAAATAAGAGTATGGCCGCAGATGTGCACATGCAGAGTGTATAATCTTCCCACTTCAGAGAATATAGGAACTGTGAGACTGGATCAGAGAAAGGGTCTGGGTAGCCCAGCATCCTGTCATTGAGAGAGGCCAGCATCAGCTGCTTCAGGGAAAGGGGGAAAGTTCCTTTCTCACTCCCAGAAGTTATGGTTGGTTTGTGCCCTGCTGCAGGAGGTTTGCATCGCTTTCAAAGCTCCTCTTCCCTTTTTTGTTGAAATCCTGCTCTGGATATTCATGTTGTCCCTATAAATGGCCATTCTTTTTTCCTTGGTCTGACTAATATCCTGTGGCTAGTAGTTCCACAGATTAATTGCACATGACCTATGGAGGTCCCTTCCAGCCCTACTTCTCTATGACACACAGCCCTAGATTCTATGATTCTGTGACATCTTTTTAGTGGTAGCCCTGAAGAAATCCCCTTCAGTGGCTTCAATGTAGAAAAACCAGTCTGAAGGCTGAGTTCTTCTCTGGTGTACATCATTGCAACTCCAGATTTATGCTGAAGCAGTATACTTCAGTACTGGTATATCAAGCTAGTCTCTGCCAGCAGTGCACACACGGAGTTCAGCGTAAAGACTGAGGCCTTATGTTTTTAGTTTGACTGCTTGTAAATCTGTTGCTTTTTCTGCTGCATTTTCAGCTGATCATCAGTTAGTCAGCTTCTCTCACAAGCAAGCCCAGCTCTTGAATGTGACCAGGACTTTTATGCTGCTAGAGGCTTTATGTATAAGACACAGGTCAATTACGTATTCACTAGACAAACACATGGGATTGATGGGCTACAGTACAAAAATGTGCTTTGGATGGGTGCCTTAATGGAAATAATGCAAAAGAACTGAGGTATGGATTGGCTAATTACTTTGACTAATTTGAAATTAAACACCTGGAGCAAACTGATCAGCTGGAGTAAATCGGTGGTAGTTCCACTGCTGTCAACTGAGAGCCCTATATATAGTAGAGTTAATGGAACTACCTTGATTGAGACCAGTTGAGCATCTGGCCTCATAGATCAAAGAGTTGAGCTCAAACCAGGTTCAAGGTCTGCTTGGGAGAGACAATAAAAAACAAAAAGAAGCTGAGAGGAAAGCCACACAGAGAAACTGCATGAAAAAGAGTGGGTTAGGAGAATGGGAAAAATGCTAATAAAAACCCAAGTTTTCTATTCTGCATACGTGTGTGTGTGTGTGTGTGTGTGTGTATTCCACTAGCTTCTGCTAGACTAGCTTTTGGAGAGTAATTCTTACTCTAAAATGGAGCTGAGCCTCTTTATCCAGAAGTCTAATGCCTTTAGTTTCTTTAAATGTAATTAACCTTGGTACAAACCTGGTTTTAAAGTACAGGGAACAGAAAGGTTCTTGAAGAATGCCAAGATACAAATATAGGGGCATAGGTTGTAGCCATATTGGTCTAAGGACATAGGTAGACAAGGTTCGTTGGGTAAACAGAAAAGGTCCACGGGGTTTACAATGCCTTGGACTCCAGGGGCATGTCTTTTGAGAGGACCACAGTGAAGCAGAGCATGCCTTCTCCAAGCACACTACAATCTGAAGTGGAAGTAATGTAGAGAGGCACCAGGCCCATGATAATAAGTCTTATGTATGTACTGCTTCAACAAGGTGCTCCCTATCAGGGCTCTTTGATGTAGCTATGCCTCATAAGCTTCAGCTAAACGTAGCAAGCGAACCTAATGGCTCCCTCAGAAAAAGCTTACATGAGGGAAGCAATATTTGTTGCCCTCACTGGTCAATGAAAGCTCAGTACAATCATTCAACATTTGTGCTATATGTTCTGTTGGCCTGGTATATTGTCACCCAGTTAGTCTTTCTGGGGGACCTGTGAACAAGCCATAATGTTTCTGTTTGTGTGTCATCTGAAGTAAGCATAGCTGCATTAAGCTTCTTAATTAAAAGCACTTGTTATTTTTTCTAACTGAGCCTCTGATCTCAAGTGGTATAACCATAAATACAGCAGTCGCTTGCCTCCTGATAGAGGCATTGCATCCACAGCAGAGTGTTATAACCCCGTATTAATCCATCACACCAGGAATTTAGCATGTTTTAAACCTAGCACTTGAACTATGGTGAATAGGGCCACTCTCAACCAGCACTGCCCCATCAACACATACTGCTAAGCAGCTGGCCTTCAGATAGCAGAATGGCTGCTTTGATCATCCCCTCTGCATTTGAGACACCAAATTCCACACAAACAGCCTTAAGTGCTTCCCTGGCACCCAAAATGTCACCGTAGCTTTGTGCAATGGAGCCCCCTCATTTTTGTATTATAAAGAAGAAAGAGAAAGGGAGCAAGGCCCTTTTAGGGGGCACTACTGACTTGGGCGTGGGACAGGGGGACCTTCCCTGGCATGAGGGAGACAGAAAGGGCAGAGGAGATTCAGCAGTGTGAGGGGGTGCCTGCTGGACCCTGAGTGTGGAGGGGGACAGAAGGGGCACGTTGCTGCGAGAGGGTCTCAGGGATTCATAGTTGTTAGGGTCAGAAGGGACCTCAGTAGGTCACTGAGTCCAACCCCCTGCCCTGGGCAGGAAAGAGCGCTGGGGTCAGCCAACCCCAGCTAGATGCTTGTCCAGCCTCCTCTTGAAGTCCCCCAGGGTACAGGAGAGCACCACCTCCCTTGGAGCCTGTTCCAGATTCTGGCAACCCTCACTGTGATGAAGTTCTTTCTAGTGTCCAACCTACATCTGCTCTTCGTCAGTTTGTGGCCATTGTCCCTACTTACTCCAGGGGTGCCCTAGTAAATAGAGCATCTCTGATTCCCTGCTCCCCTCCCCTGATGAATTTATAGGAAGGCACAAGATTACCTCTCAGCCGTCTTCTTGCGAAGTCTGAAGAGATCTGGGTCCCTCAGTCTTTCCTTGTAGGGCTTTGCCAGCAGGCCTCCTCTGAACCCTCTCGAGATTCTTCATATCCCTCTTGAAGTGCGGCGCCCAAAACTAGATGCCACATGGAGGGGAAATTTCTAGAGTTTTCTCAAGGATAGAGGTGAGACCAACTGGCCTATAGTTTCCTGGTTCTTCCCTCCTCCCCTTCTTGAAAATAGAGACCACACTGGCCCTTTTTAGTCCTCTCGGACCTGGCCAGACCACCATGAGTCATGCCAGCAGCTCTGCTATGACATTGGCCAATTCCTTCTGCACCCTTGGGTGAAGTTCATCCGGGCCTGCTGATTTGAACACATCCAGGCCATCCAAGTGCCTCTTCACTCAGCCTCCACTAACAATTGGTGAGTTGGTGTCCCTCCTGTGTCTGTCTACGATCCAGCTGGGAGATTTGTCTTGGTCTGTGTCTAGGAATACAGATGCAACGAACTCACTGCAGAGCTCTGCTTTGTCCCCCCCTCTCTGTCACCAATTGGTCTAGTTTGTCCTGTAGGGGTCCTATGCTACCCTGCGCCTTTCTTTTGGCTCCCTGAAGAAGGACTTTCTGTTGTCTTTAGTTTTTGCCCTCAGCCTAAGTTCTAATCCTACTTTGGCCTTTCTGACAGACTCCCTGCAAGTGTGAGCCAAGGTAGCTCCCCTTGTTTCCACAGTCTTTGCCCTTAGGCTTTCCTGGACTTCCCAGTTCAGCCAAGAGGGCTTATTGGCCCCTTTGCCCCCTTTTATGTGCAATGGGATTGTCTCCTTCTGTGCCCATAGGATCACTCCCTTGAGGAACGACCACCCTTCCTGGACTCTCGTTTTGCCTATGATGTTGAGCTTTAACACCGCACTAACTAATCTCCTGAGCACACTGAAGTCAGCCTTTCTGAGGTCTAGCACTTCAGCCCTACTGGTTAGTTTACCCACCCTTTGCCAGATAGTGAATTCAATCAATCGGTGGTAACCATCCCCTAGGTTACCTTGTACCTGCAGATTCCCACCAGGTCATTCCCTCTAGCTAACACCAAGTCCAGCAAGGCATTTCCCTCAGTGGGACCATATACCTCCTGCGTTAGGCGGAGGTCCTGTATGCAGATTAAGGACCTACGTGAGCAGGATGCTCAGGGCTGAGGGGACCTTGACTAGGACTGAGTGAGCTGAGGAGAAAGCCAGGGCCGGTGCGGCCAACATTGAACTGGAGACACTATGAAAGGAAAGACCCTGGCTAAGTGGGGCTGCACCCCCGTGAGGAGGCACCAGCCTGCTACCGCTGTGAGGAAACACAAGCCGAGCAGACAGCCCCACAAGGTAAAGCTGAGGTAATTTCTATTTCCTCTCAGAGTTCGTCCCGGTGGATTTCACCACGGCAGTAGTAGCCCCTTACTTTTCAGCGAGGTGAGAAGAGAGTCTAAGGAGAGGAATCAAGCTTTGTTCCCCCCACCGGTCTCAGGAAACACAAGAAAATGGAGCCAGCGCCCTCTCAGCAAGGTTCCTGGGCATGGAGGCAGCCCCACCTGGAAAGAGACAGCAGGGCAGATAGCATCTGATGCTGCTCCTCAGTGACTGAAACACTAATTAGCTAAAAAGAGATGGGGATTGTCTTAAATAACCCACAGATATCTTAGGAAGGGGCCTTGTGGTTATGTATTTTCCTACAGCTATTTACGCAGCTGGCCATAAGTAATAGAAATCAAGATATAACACCCTACTAGCTTCTGAGTGAAGTACCTCCAAAGAGATACCTGCTCTATACTGCCTATGATAGAAATAAGACATGGAAAAACCCTACTAGTTTAATTTTTCTCATTGCAAGGGAAGCACAAGATCCTTCTGTTCAAAGGAGTCCTGGCTGCAGCCTTAACTGCATAATTATAGCCCCAATTGTCTCTATAGTATGGATTTAATTTGTCTGAGAGCTAATTCCAGTAGGCCAAAGCTTCAGCCAAATGCAGTTGAATGGTTCTTTTTATATCATTTCTAAGAGATTTAGTCCCACTAAGTCTGCTTACAGGAGGACTTTATTCTGGGAAATCTTTCCTGGACACTAAAATATTCTTATAACCCATGTAACTTTAACTGGCTGTGAGTAATAGCAAGGGCAAGAATACTTCCCAAGGTTTCTGCAGTCAGAAAAGGTAAGCATGGACGCCTTTAGCACCTTCATTAGCAGGAAAACAAGTGTGATTTTTTATGCCAATGTGCTGGGGTCAGCTAACATGACAGAGCTAGGTCAAACTGCTGGAGTTAGCACTGTTTTCTCTTCCCGAGGAGCGCACATATCCGGGGTGCTGATATGAAAGTCACAGTAGGGTCATCTGGGCTCTCAATCAGGATTCAAAAGAATTCATATAGCTGCTTTGCAAACCCAGTCCATAGGTCTACATAGCTTTAGAGCACTATTGTCTGTACACAGCCATTCCACTCTACTATCCAAAGATCCCGTCTACACCTGCAATAGAATACAAGTGCTATCCTGCTGTGGAGTAAAAAACTCTGCAGCAGCACACATGCAGATGCTGCCCCAGCTGGCTGGGGTATGAGGGTGCTTCAGTGGTTGGGCTGCCTGCCTGTTAGCCCCACACTGAACCACCCTTGTGCCCCAGCCAGCCCCTCCTCAGCATGTTGAGTCAGGGGGCTGGCAGACTGACCCCTAGGGCTGCTCTGACCTGGCTTAACATGCTGTAATCCTGGGTGCACATGCAAATGGCAATAAACTTTGGAGTTTATTGCTCTCAGGCACAATAAACTTTCATTAGCTTCACATTAGTTGCATGTGTAGACATACCCAATTTTTCTTTCATGGTCTCAACATACTACACTGCTCCTGATGGAAGAATGCCAAGCGATGGTCACTCCAACATAAGTTTTTTCTATGGTTTATCATCTTCACTGTTAAATGATTGTGCCTTGCTTCTCATCTGAATTACTCTAGCTTCAGCTTCCAGCCACTGGAACCAACTCTTCACGCCTTTTTCTAAGAGGTAATTTTGTCTCGGGGTCAAGACACATTTGGACAGCAATGTTGAGGAGGAGCATGTGCTAGAGTTACTCCATGTGTTGGACAAACAGTGGAATTTTGTTTCATTAGCATGAAATGGGCCTAGAAGAAACATAGCCATCTGTGCTGGAAATGTCACACACTCCTCTCAGCTCAGATCAAATGTGTGAGGAGGGAAATAGACCAACAGCCGATCTTAATGACGTGAGAAAGCTTGGCTGGGTCACTGAGGTCTTGGAGATCAGAACAAGTGCACATTAATTTAGTATAAACTACAAATTCCTCCACTTCCTCTGCAGATAAGCAAGAAGGGCTTCTACTGAGCCGCATACGTTCCTAAAGAGTAAAGTAACCATTTTGAAGATTTTTCTCCCCATTAAGATTTGCAGTGTTTTCAATGATCATATTTAAGTGATGCACTTTTCAATCTGGAGGTCATGTGATCTGGAAACTCCCAGTGCATCGGGGAGGTGAAAATCTGGGAAGTGATAAAGTCATCTCATCAAATGGTTATTGGTTGTGTTATGGATTTAAAAAGGATGTTACCAGTACAGTTCTCTGGAAATATAATAAGACTCTGCAGAAAGTACTCTGTAAATATGCAGGGTCCTTTTCTGTGAGGGTCTTTTACACCCATGAAAAGCAAGTATCAAATGGTATAAGAACAGCATTTTCCACATATTTTGCCCTTAAACTGCACAGACTTATGTGATTGAACAAGGGCAATTGAGAATCATGCCCACAGAGCATAATCAAGATGAATCTATCTTTTTTCTATAGATGACTGAGGCCATCCTGTGGAATCATTTGGCAATTCTCTCTGGTTCCACTGAATAAGTAGAGAAAGATATAGAAGGTTCTCATTCAGCATTAGATTCTACAAACTTTTCCAATGTGAGGCAACTATATTCCAGTGGATCTTAACCCTTTTAACCAGGAATAAATGAGTGAAAGGACATTACCTCTGCCGCTGCAAATATCTGAAACACAACTCTAGGTCTGCTTTCACTTTTTGGCACAATCTCATTCATGATAGACATTTGTTTTCATTACTCCCATGTATTTGTACCAGTGTAACGGGGGGGGGGGGCGTTACATTGGGCATGAGGGTTGAAAATGTAAAAGCAATTTATCCACAGAATGCTCTTTGTATAGGAACCAGTGACAACCAGATGAGCTTTTCCTCTCAAGCTTTATCAATGTTGCATTTTTGGCACTATCACAATGGTCCTTTTTAAAGCTTAGTAGCTATATAAAATTGAAAGCTATATGTTTCTGCAAGAAACTTCAGCTGCATATGTGGGAAAGCTGTCCAGACATTAGCAAGTGTAGCTTGTCCATTAAAGAGGAGGGAGACGTAGTGCGAGTGTGGTATTTTGTCTGAGAATGACTGAAGAACTAAAACCCCAGTTATTCCTTTCCTTTTACATGGCTGGTGCCCACCCTTCTCCCTGGTACTCAAAAATAGCCATAAATGACTGGTCCAAATAGTACTGGACTGGTACCATATAGTACACCAAAACTGACAGTATTTAAATCAGACTACTTATGTGAGTAGCCAGAATGAGTAATGAATTCACAAACTGGTCCCTGATGATGTCACCGGCTGCAGTTAAAAATGAATAGGAATTGGGTACCTACCCATCTGTACCTTTAGTAGTCTGCTTCTCAGACTGAGACATTGATATCATAATAGTTTTCCTCAGCAATGTGCTTCTACAGACATATCAACATGGCAAACTTACTTAAAGGAGTAAGCTCCTTTCATGGTTCCCTGACAACTCCCTCCTGATCCAGAGTGTTTGCATGACACTGTGCCTGGGATTATTGGCATGGGAGCAGCCTGTCCAAAGCAAAACGGCACTTTGAGGGAGCTGCTACTCAGCATGGATAAGTTGCATAGAAAATACCTCACAGCCTTGGTTATTTCACGGCACATAGTTCATACTACAACAATACCTTTGGTAACTTGTGCTGTGAATTTATTCTGCAAATAGCTTACACTTGGAAAAGTTTGCACCATGGATAACTTACATAGTTCACAATCTAGATGGTATGCACTGAGAATATTTTGACCTTCAGGCAGTTTAAACCTACACTGAAGATAGTTCACCCCAAGAAGAAAGAGCTCACCAGGGATTTTTTTAATACCTCAATACTTCAATCCATTTCAGGCAGAGTCTACAAGCAAAACCAGTCACTGTTTATGTACAGCCCTGTCAGAAATGCTCACCATTTCCCTTCCTACATAACATATCTTTGTGACCCTGGTTTGGGGGATGCTCTTACATACAGTAATATCATCGCTGTCTGCTAGTGCAGCTTGTGAAAATTTGCCTTATCACACATAAAAACTTGATGTGATATTTAAACCCTCTTCACACAATGTACTGATAATAGGAACTGGTAACAGGAGAATGTTCTTTTAATCTCTTTAGATGGCTGAGTTGCTGCATCCAAAGAGCTGTTTTCAAATTAGTGTATTTAACTATGTGTAAAACAGCTGGAGCACGGAGGAGCAGAATGGATAGGGGGTTGGTCTCTCCTATTAAATAAATGATAACAAGCATAAGGGCATCTGACAGCTGCTGCTTAAGTCTTCTTTCCCCAAATAAAGTTTCCTTGCCTTTCTTCTCACTACTCAGATAATTGGTACAGGTGTCACATACCTATTCACCACAACGGTTGCATTACAGAATCATTCTCTCCAGTGACATTCTTATCCTGCAGCAATTGCTTATATGAATTGTCTCCAAGCTCTCAAAAATAGATTTCCCATTCCTCATATCTGTGTCCAAAAATCCTGGACACTCAACATACATGTAGCAAACTGAGGTCTTCTCAAAGTCTATCTTCATTTGAAATATGAGCCCAAAAGGAGAAGGATTCACCTGATAGCACCAAGATGGTCTGTTTATTAACTGTGACCAACAGATGAGAATCCATGTGGAAGTTCATAATCATATTAGTTGGAGATCTCAGTCAAGTATCTAGTAGACAGTGTTACAGAACACAACAGCTAACACCCTTGTTGGCAGGCATAGCGGAGAAGCAAAAGGCTAAATGTCTTATGGAAAGTGAAATATTCTCACACCTTCACCAGAGTTCTTTCCATAGCAGGGGTGACGGAAGAATCTTGCTGTGACAGCCAGCACGGGAAAAATTTGTTGCCAAGCTGTATATGTTATTTCTACACAGTGACCATACATTTCCTGTACTACTTCTTTAAGCACTGAAATTTTCTGGACAGAGAAAACAGACAGGATACATTTCCCATAACAATCAAGAGCTGCAAACAATATCGTCTCACCACTTAAACTGTCCAGAATACCAAGGGCAGGTGCAAGGTTCTTGTCAATTAAGAGCCAGCTTCACTGCTGATTGGTGTGGGACAGCTCAGCACTTGCATCTTTCCCTTGCTCAGCGGATTGCATCAGCATTTGCCACTCACATTTATAGCTCTATTATTTAAAGCTTTAAGGTACAGGTTGTGACAGAGGGCAAAGGAAAGCCTTAGGTGCTGCAGACAATGGCTCAGTGCATTGCCATTGTCTGATTTTCATGGAGACCAAAGGCCCTTGACTCCACTTGGACAGTATACAGTACAGGTAAGTTATGTTTCTACCCAAACAGTGCAAAGTGTGAGGGAGACCCAAGCCCTGTTATAGCTAGAGCACACCTGGCAGTGTCTGATTCATTTTATTTGTACTGAATATTCATTTTTCCCTCCTTATCTTGCAGATTTGGAAATGTTTATATTCCTGTTCAAACCATGCCAATAAGGACCAGATTCAGTTCTCATTTAGACCTGCCAAAACCCTGTTGACTTCAGTGTACTTACTCCTGATTTACACTGGTGTGGATGACAGAAAAATCAGGACATATTCTTGTCTTCTTGTCCCATCCATTTGAATTGAATGCTGTTGTTATCACTGAGGTAAGCAACACACCATCATACATGGGGGGCGCAGGTTCAGAAGCACATTAGCGCAATGAGCTGGCAGTGTCAGGGTGTTGGCGGAGGTCAAGAACATCACAATTCTGGAAAAGCACAGGGAGATTAAATTGCTTTCACCCACTCCTTGCCACTTTTACTTATTTAAATATAAACCCTCCTAGATAATGACAAGCAGGAAGGATTTCAAAAATAAAAACATGGTAGATTTGTTCTTCTGTTATATTAAACTGCCAGGAGCTCAGAGTGAGGGCCAAGCATATCAATATGCTAATACTGTCTGCAGTCTGAGATGTAACATAGCTTGCATGAGTACTTGTAGTGATGAAAGCTGGTCCAGTGGCCAGGCCACTGGGCTGTAGCCTGACAGATCCATGTTCAGGTCCCTGCTTAGCTATACACGTCCTGGGTGACCTTGAGCAAATCAATTCCAGCATTTTTGTGCTGCCTTGAAACACCCAACACCTAGCTGCTTTGGCTCTGCATACACCAAATCTCAGGCATGAGGCATCTCTGAACCCATGCTAACAAGCCCATCTGAGACAGTGCAGGTAACAAGAGTGCTGGGTGGCTGCTCTAAAGCAGATATAATACATTGCTTAGGGGAGCAAATAGGTACATTGTGCTTTACAGCAGCCACATGGGTGTAGCACGGGGTGGGCAATTATTTTGGGTGGAGGGCTGCTTACTGAGTTTTAGAAAGCCATCGAGGGCCACATGATAGGCAGCCAGGGGCAGATAAATATTAGTTTTCTAAATTTTTTAGGGGCCCCGCAGGCTGGATAGAATGGCCTGGCGGGCTGCATCCGGCTCTTGGGCTGCATTTTGCCCACCCCTGGGTAGCAAAGACAAAGCCTATCTATGTCTCAGTTGCCAACCTTGCGTCATCACTACAACACCTGAGTGTTTAAATGATTTTCTCTGTAAAATACCTGTATGAAGCATTTCACAAGTGGAAAACAGAGGTACAGAGAGTTCACAGAGATGTGTGATAGTCTGGAAGAGAACTTGGGTCTGCCAAAGCACAGGGTGTGACAGGACATTAAGGAAGATGAACACAAGGCCAATGTGTTTTTCTCTTGCTCCAGAGCTATTTATTGCCTTTCTCTTTTGTGGCAAAGACTGCAACTCAACATACTACAACCATTCAGTATCTGCACTTCTGTAGTGCTTTTCACAAGGGAACCCATGTATAAATGTGAATATACGATTTCTTCATATAAAGACCTCAACATATTACACAATAGATGAATTCCCCAGTCATCTAGGCATTTTTTCAGTAAGGGTTAAACAATTGTCACTCAAAACTCCAATTCACTTCCACACCTCTAAAATCAAGCCCTTAACACATAAGACACAAAGGCAAACACAACAACTTGCTCCAAGTTATACAGCAGAGGAGCAGCAGATCTAGAAAAGGATCCAAGAGTCTCTGCTTTAACCAGATACATGCGATTTCCAGAGAATCCCTAGCTCCATGCAAAGATGCTTCCTTTAAGATTCAGATCTACTGGCCAGTGAACAGCCATTGGCTGATGAACAGATAACAAGACATTGCGCATGCCTATACATACATTTAGGTGCAACTAAATTTAATGCACATTAGCTTAATGCGCATTAAGGCAATGTGGCTACACATGCACAGATTAAAGCACACTAACGCAGTGTACATGGGCTGATATGGAACTGAAGTTAGTCCCAAGTCAGTCCGTATATGGTATCTACAGATGCTTTAATGTCCTTTAGCTATAAATTAAAGTACAAATAGCCTAAAATTGCCATTTTCAAGCTGCATTAAGGGTGCATACATGTAGGCACATGCCCTTAATGCATCTTAAATCAGGCTAAAGCTTAAATCAGGCTTAAATCGGCATGTATAGATGCATCCATTGACAACTTGTGTTTCAAAGGGGCAAAATCAACTCCTGTGAGCCCAAATATGTCTTTCCAGGTTGCAGTAAAGGCAACACAAAGATTCTAATATTATAAAAGCCTAAATCTGTCTGTTTCTCTGTCCATAATGCTTTATTTGTGCTCTGATTGGCTGACAAACAGCCAATCAGAGCACAAAGACATGGTCTGACAGAAGGCAGCTCACCACCATGATGGTGGGGACATAGCGGGTGGAGAGGAGTGAGGCCTCTCCCCCCCCCGTACTCTGCTCCCTGGAGGTGGCAGCAAAAGAGCAGACAGAAGCAGAGGGCAAGGTTAGCTGGCCTTGCCCTGTCCTGCCCTGCTTCCTGCAGGTAACATGGGGTGAGGGATTGGGCTTGGTCTCAATGCAGCGGGGAGGGGAGCGGGCCTAGACACCAAACAGCAGGAGGGAAGGGGGAGCAGGCCCAGACTAGAGGGCCTGGGCCTCCGTCCCTGCCCACTCCCCCTTCCCATCATTCTTGATGGGAAATTGGCTCATCATACATAGAAAGGCTGATCATCTGTTCTGCAAAAATGAAAGGAAAGGATGGTGAATGTCCATCAAGGGAGGAAGTATAACATGAGCCAGATAGTCATTTCATTGTACTAGTGTTTATTCAGTTATATGTAAACATGCATGAGCCTTGGCCTATGGTCAGGGCTGTCCTATCTCAAAAATGTTTATGAACTATATGCCTGTCAAAGTTATGCATGCAAGCACACGTGAACCAGCAAGGAAGAATTCACCATAAATCACCTCAAAAGCGTGACTATAATTTATATTTCTAACAGGGTCAAATCCAGTCCCTGAAAAACACTCAGAGTTGTGATTTATACTCAGGGAAGCCTGTTTAGCAGCTCCGTGTGTGTGTGTATGTGTCAGGGGCTGTCTAGGGGAAGGTGATTATACTAACCATTGGAGTTTTGGGGTAGGAGGCTGCCCAAGAGAAGCACTGGCTCAGCCCATCTCCTTTCCCTTCATTCACTTACTTTAGAGGCTGTTCTGTCCAACTCAGAGGCCACCCCCAGGATAGCCAGGGCTGTGGTTTTCTTGGCAGCATACCCCAAATATCTCTATATTGGAAAAGACCCTCTCCACCAAATCCAAATCATGGTAGTTAGCTCAGCCTTCCATCTTTCCAAGGCAGTCAAACTGGAGAGGAACAATTCCCCAGTGGATAAGACTTTTGCCCAAGACTTGGGAGATCCAGGTTTAATTCCTTGCTCAATTGCAAATGCTCAGTGTGACCTTGGGCAAGTCACTGAGTTTTTGTGTTGCAGTTCACCAGTTCTCTTCTGCAATAGGAACAAAAGTACTGTCCTGCCTCACAGAGGTGTTTTAAGGGTAACTACGTTAAATCTTGACAGGTGCTCAGATACTATTGTGATGGAAGCCAGGTGAGTCCCTTAGACAGAATTGCTACTGCACATAGCTGGCTGGGAAGAGAACTTGCAGGTAAGACTTTGCAAAGAGAAATTCTGTGGCTACTGTGGGACTGAGTTAAAAAGAGGGAACCTTAACAAGTATCTTGTTACTCAGTGCATTGCCTATCCCAGTGGTGACTACTTTCCCAGAGTAAGCAAGCTGTGCCTTTATCACATACTGCACGATTCTCCTGGGCGGAAGGCTCTATCTCAAGTGTTTCGATGATTCTTCAGCACACACAAAGGCACAGGGGTTAATGCATCTCTGGGGAGAACCCTGGCCTGTCTAAATTGTTTGTCTGGCTTGGAGCTCATTAGTGTTACACATCATGCCCTGAACAATGTCACTGAGGAACGTGTGCTTATAGCCCATGTACAGAAGGGGCTCCTATGGGTTACACTTCACAAAGAATGCTCTCCCCATCTCCCTTCTCCTTCCTGGTCATGCCATTAGCAGGGTGAGCTCCTTGCTCAAAAGGCACTGCTTATCTTTGATGTACTAATTAGGGATGAGGGAGGAAACCAGAAGAATTCTGTAGCCCAGGAATCACATATGCAATCAATACTATTGGACCACATTCAAAACAGGCGCAATTTATACACTGGTAAGTGAATGTAAATAAATGAGATGTGATGTAAGATGCAGAAACTTGGAGGGATGAAGGAAGAGAGTAGCAGGAGAAACAATGACAGTCAGGCCTACATCCCTGTCTCACAGTGGTGGTTTAAGTAAAGGTGTGATTTTAAAACCAGGAGATTGAACTGGTAGAATGTTGTGTATGGACTCTCTTCACATTATTTGAATATGGATTAATAATTTACACCTATTCCTGTTGTGGCTAAATTGTTCTAAATCAGATTTAAACTGATTAAACTGGGTGTTGAAGTGATTTGTGTTAAATTGCTGCCACTTGTGTGTGCAGAGAAGCCCCCAGGGGACAATATACGAACCTGTAATTTAAAACAAGGGGAGTTTGTCATCAGCCTTCATCTAGGGCAGGCTCTCAGTTATGCAGACCACTCTAAACGGTGTACTACACCATCAAGAATTTGGGCCACAAACCTCTCCATAGTGGAGTTTTCTTTATCATAGGAGGTAACTAGCACTTTCTGTAGGTACTAATCGAATGTCTGTTTTTTTTTTCGTGGGCAGCCTCACTCTCTCTTGAAACTTTATATTTTCTTTGCCTGGTTAGCCAGTGGTGACAGCTCAGAAACTGGATTCCACCTATCTCACAATTACCAATCTAAAATATCCTAATCTCCAAGATAAGGAGTTGCTACAGCAAAGTCAACATAAACCTGAGAGTTATGGTTTGTTGTTTAGCTGCTGTTGCTAGTTAGCTACTGTACTTACTTGCAGAGACCACCCTGCATTTAAACCTTCTCACTTAACTCAACACATATCTTTTCAACACCATCTGAAGTTCACATCCTGGATAGCCTCATCAGCACACAGCTGTATGACAGAATTTGGGGAGTTCCAAAGAGAGAAATTAAGTGCTGTGTGTCTCTGGGCCTTTTGTAAATTACCCTAGTGTTAGATCTATATATTTTGTTTGATCCCAGAACCCTTTTGCAGACACCTGCAAATTTAGAGAAACAGAGCTTTGAAAACAGAGTTCACTAAGCCACTTTGGATTATTTGCATCCTAGCAACCTGAATTGTACCAGCAGTTAATGAGGAAAGCAATTTTTCTCTCTGTGTCTAAGGAATGGACTACTGCCCAATTTACCTATTGCTTAGTCTGGTGCAACTGAAAAAGAACTCTCCTGAACTCAAAGGAGCCATAGCAGAGCAAAAGTGGTGTAAGCTACAGGGGAATGAGTTTCATAGCATCTTAAAACTCATAACCCATGTATTTCTGCTTCCTGGAAACTTGAGAAAAATCATTTTATTTTGAAATATTGTCAGCCTGAAATAATGTACACTGAGTGTGTCTACACATGTAGGCTATTTTATTGCGCATTTAAACGTCACATAAAAACCTGTGTAATTACTCTAATGTGAGGTAAAATAGGCTACTACACATTAAGCATCACTTAAAAACTATGTGCATTCCTTACTGAGCATTAAAGCAGCCTAATGCACATTTCTTTAATACCTCACACTGGAGGTACTGAATTTAATGCACATTACAAAAGGCGCATTAATGCATGTGTAGATGCACTCACTAACTACTAACTGGAGTCTATTAACTTCACCTCAGACCCCATCTCAATATCCAGATGTTGGGGAACTACAAATCTTGGACCCAGAGGAAAACAGCCAGGCTTTTTAGGAAGTCTTGTTTTGTGTTAAGGAAATCCATTCCTGCCCTATCACTTTCCTTTATGGAAAGTTAATTACTTTTTTAACCTTTAAGTTTCTGTTGTTTATGAGAAAGAAAGTGCAGTCAAAAGTCCTGGAAAGCCCATAAAAAGTTGAACAGATTGATCAATATGATTTTTGTATGGCATTACACCAGAACATAAATCCTGGACTTTGCAGAAATAAGACACAAAAATTCTAGTCTCTACTAAGTTCATTTTGGTTGAGTCAGATGTAATTTATCACCCACCAACTGCTGTCTAAACACTAGGGATGTTCCTGAAGGTCAGTAACTTTGGCTCTGCCAGCTCTGAACAAGTGACTGCTTTGCTAGGATAGATACACATACAAGCCAATGAGCCTTGGCAGCAAAATGTGGTAGCCCAAGCATGGGATTAAAGCTGTGACAGCCAGTCAATATGTCAAATTATTCTGTCATTGATGGTGGTAGATACCTAGAGTAACTCCTCAGTCCTTACAGGATTTATTCTGTATTTGTAGCTGTATATTGAAAGCAACATGTTCTCCTATGCTATAACATGTAACATGTCCTCAAGAGTGAGCATGATCACAGGACTTCTTCCACTGCCAAACTTTTTAATACAGAAACCTATTTGTAGTGAGATAGAAACTTCCTTGCTTTTTTACCCTAAAAGGAAGTGATCCCTTTGAGAACAGTCCCAGATTATGGTTGATCACAGGATGAACATGAGCCACCAGCGTGATGCTGTAGTGAACAGAGCTCATACCATACTGATGCATCACGAGCAGGGCTAAGGAAGTGATACTTCCTCTGTGCTTGGCACTGGTGAGACCTTACCTGGAGTACTGTGTCCAGTTCTGGGTGCCATACTTCAAAAAAGACATGGGGAATCTTGAAAGGGTCCAGAGAAGGGCCACAAGAATGATTAAGGGCCTGGAGGACAAACCTTGTAAAGAAAGACTAAGGGATTTGGGACTATTCAGCCTGGGTAAGAGAAAACTGAGGGGGGACTTGGTGGCCCTCTATAAGTGTGGAAGGGGTGAATATTGGGAGCTGGGAGAAAAACTGTTCACTAGGGTGCCCCAGGGGAGGACAAGGAGCAATGGCCATAAACTGATAGAAGATGATTTCAAGTTGGACGTAAGGAAGAGTTTATTTACTGTAAGGGTGACTAGAATCTGGAATAGACTTCTCAAAGAGGTGGTACAGTCCCCAACCTTGGAAGTCTTCGAGAGGAGACTGGACAGACACCTTGCTGACATCAATTGATCTTAGCAATATTCCTGTCCAGAGCAGGGGGTTGGACTCAATGATCTTTTGAGGTCCCTTCCAGCCCTTAATTTCTATGATTCTATGAACAAATTTTCAGGGATCGAGGGCTAATTAATACTTCAACTTAACAACGTTTGCAAAAGTAATGCGTGTACCACTGTTCCATACCTCGGGCAACATAAGCCCTCTGAGCTACCTCTCCCTCCTTAATCCCTCTGTGCCTGAAAACATACAACTCTGGATGAACTAACTAGGCCCAAGTCTTATAATCAACAACAATAAATTTCCTATAATAAACAACTTCCAAGAGGTTCTAATAGGAATTTCCATTTTTTAGCTTGGCACAAACAAAACATATTGCCTTTCTTTGTTGCTACTGCAGCTAAAAAAAGAAACAGAAGCTGATTTTTAGCGGTTCCTGTAAACAGTGCGTTAATGAAGACAGATGGGTCAACAATATAAACAAACCCCCTATCCCAGGCTAGTTTTTTTCTCCTGGCTTTGGTTCCCAATATAGTAAGCAACAGAGCATCAACACAGTTCCCATCCTATTAACTGTGCTTACACTCCAAATGTTGAGCTGGGTTATAAGGAAGTTTAAATTAACACTCAGCTGTAGTTTTTCAAACACTTGCAGCAGATGTCTAAATGCCAGAATTTTTTTTTTTCAAGAAGAATTTAGTTTGTTTTTGACTTGATGTTGTGCACAAAAAATATTTCATTGTGTCTCATCTGTTTCGCTGTTATCTAAGGCAGGGCTTGTCAAATGGATATAGGAGACAGAGGTACCTTATTAGGAGTGATTCTCAATGCTTATCATAGGCAGAGCTTTCCATTTTCTTTAAAGTATGCTGCAATTGAATATGGGTAGAGTACGGCAGGAGAAGTGAGTACTTCTGGGGTTTTACTCCTGGCCTCTGAGTATACGATATTGAACAAGTTAAGGTCCATATTTTTACAATTGCCTCATTTTTGACGTTAACTGAAGACCCCTGAATCTTCAGAGGGTGTGAGTAACCAGCATTCCCTCCAAGTCCTGTAAGAGCTACAGGTACTCCACACTCCTGAAATCACACTCCCTTCAGTGCCTTGAAGGGAAAGCACCCAAATTTAGAAGCCACATTTGGAATTCTTGGACTTAGTGCCTCCCTGCTCCAGTCTGTCCCTCTGTAAAGTGAAAGTAATGATATCACTTACCAGGCCACCATGGTATCACCATGGTCACCATATGCAAAGTCTTTCTAGGGCCCCTACAGGGTGCTATAGATGTGCAGGGTGCTATAGAAGTGCAGCATGTTTTCAACTCAAGTCACTTGAGCTAAATCCTCAGATCTGCATGGAAGAGTTTGGGCTGCATGAGGGATTTTCAGGAAACAACTCCATTTGTTTATGCTCATGTCTTTAGCTGATAGCTGATCCAAAATCCTCAAGGCCCAACCCTTCTTGCTGTTTCACAGAGGGCTAATACAGGTTTTTCAATTCCACCTTTCTCAGGTACACCTCAGGCAGCCGTATCAAAGACCTTGGCTCATGGAAGAACACTTGCCTCTCCCCTACCTAGGATTTAAAGGGAAGTACAAGAGTCTTTCTTAGGGGAGAATGAGGTGACAGTGAAAACTTCTCACAGGACGCGGAATGGGAATCTTTGGGCTGCAATACTGGTTTTGGCTGTGTGTGTTGTTCAGGATAGAAAGAGAGGGAGAGAGAGAGAGAGAGAGAAAGCTCATTAGTAGGGCCAGAAGCAGTGGATTAGGTGATGAACAGAACTCACAGAGTGTGAATTGCTGAAAGGCACTGCCAGGTTTGCCTTTGCCTGACCCAACAAATGGCCAATGCTAGGAAGAGGGAATGTTTTCATTTCCTGCCAGTACAAAACATAACTCTGCCCTGTCTTAGCAAAACACCCCAACCTATCACCTCCTTAGGCATTACAATGGTGGGTTGCAGACAATGATGAGCTGCAAATTTATGCTCTGTGTCCAGTCATGAGGATGGCTGGATCTGCCAAGTACCACGAAACCATGGAACGTTTGACGTTGCTGTGGAGAAGAACATGGGACCAGGAGTCAGGACTTCTGAGTTCTTCCATTGGCAGCTAGAAGTGTGAGAAAACTGTAAAGTCTGTTCCTGAGCAGTTTCTGGTACAGTTTTGCAGGCACAAGAGACATGATAATTTAAAGAAATCTCAACTTTTTGAGCTGCTTGTTTGAGTTCAGTGTGGATTCAAAACCTTGTCACCAAGTTGAGGGTCAGTCAAGATTTTCATAAAAGGATAAGAACATAGTGTAAGAACCACAGTTGATGGGAACCACACTTATTCTCAGTGTGAACCAATATGTGTGTCTCATTTTAAGAGCAGAACTTCACAACCCTCCATGACTTGAGTCCCTTCTGCTTTCTATGCCTCTGTTCCCTACCACCATCCTGTGTTTTCTGCCTTAGAATCATAGAAACTTAGGGCTGGAAGGGACCTCAGGAAGTCATCTAGTCCAACCCCTTGTTGCAAACTGGACCAGCCCCAACTAGATCATCCGAGCCAGGGCTTTGTCAAGACAGGCTTTAAAAACCTCCAAGGATAGATTCCACAACCTCTCTATGTAACCTGTTCCAGTGCTTCACCACCCTCCTAGTGAGAAAGTTTTTCCTAATACCTAACTTAAACCTCCCTTTACTTGAACTTGAGACGGTTGCTCCTTGTTCTGTCATCTGTCATCACTGAGAACAGCCCAGCTCCATTCTCTTTGGACCCACCCTTCAGGTAGTTAAAGGCTGCTATCAAATCCCCCCCTCAGTCTTCTCTTCTGCAGACTAAATAAACAGAGTCCCCTCAGCCTCTCCTCATAAATCATATACCTCTCTGCCCCCCGCCCCCCTCAAACCATTCCTCATTGCTCTCCACTGGACTCTCTCCAACTTGTCCACATCCTTTCTGCAGTCGGGAGGGGCAGAGTCCCCTCAGCCTCTCCTCATAAATCATATACCTCTCTGCCCCCCGCCCCCCTCAAACCATTCCTCATTGCTCTCCACTGGACTCTCTCCA
>NW_017728933.1:631063-649999 GCF_001723895.1 Crocodylus porosus | reverse complement strand
TAGACACAGTAGTCCAGATGTGGCCTCATCTGTGCAGAATACAGCAGAATAATTACTTCCCTCCATCTGCTGGCAACACTCCTACTAATGCAGCTCAGCCTGCTGTTAGCTATCTTGGCAACAAGGGCACACTGGTGGATCATATCTATCTTATTGTCCACTGGAGCCTCCCCATCATTTTCTACAGAGCTGCTGCTTGGCCAGTCGGTTCCCAGGCTGTAGCAGTGCATGGGATTCCTCCATCCTAAGTGCAGGGCTTTGCACTTGTCCTTGTTGAACCGAGCCTTGTCTAAGGTGTGATCACTTTGGGGCATGTGCTGTCTCCCCTTTGTGGTAGAATCTGTTGTGGTTTGGGGAACATTGGTATTATTGTATCATAAATAATAAACAGGCAGTATCTGGAATCTAACTGAAGCTGCTGTGGTGGGTGGCTACTTTGCAAAGATTACATCTCTGGGTTTTGTACAGCAGATTAGGGCCACTTTGTATAATTTAAATCTTTGCAAAAAGAAAACATTCCAAAATTGAAGTTGTTCCTGTAGAAATATTTTTTGTTTTTTTTAATTCAGCTTTAAAAAGTAAGAGTCAATGCTGTGATTTAAATAGGTAAAAAAAATGGAAGAAAAGCAACTTATGGGAATGGGAAAGGAAAAAATAAATGTTTTTAAAAATCCCAAAGGGAGGAGAAGTAATGAATTCTATTTTTATCATCAATATATTTTGTATCTCTTATTTGCACTGGGACATTTTTCAAGAGGGAGGTCAGAATGTGTGGGCATTCACCAAATATTGAGTACCCAATTATTTTCTGCATAGAGGTAAAGCTTTTTGAATAAAATTAGGTGTCTTTTTTGCAACAGAGCTGTGCTAATAAAATTCCCGATCAGATAAGTTAAACTCTCAGATTATTAGCAGTATTTTGATTAAAAGTTAAAACTTTTTAAATAGTGGAGTTTTAAAATTTTTTTCCCCAAAACTACTCTAACAAGGTATTCCTTATTCCTGTTATGTTCACTTATGAACATTTCTCTGACAGTTTGATACTAGCCTCAGCTAGAGAGAAAATACAGCCGTTACTTTAATATAAAGTTGAATACATATTATTGATTGATTGGATGACCCAGTGGTCTAATTTGGCTTAATACCTAAATTCTTATACGCAGAACCTCTAAAAGCTTGTGAATATAACTTTAGCCACAGAGAAAATCATACCTGTAGATAAGGGATTGCAGAACTGGGCCCTAGGTTCAGTTTTTCTTAAGAGTAGCACATGGAACATATACTGCATTTAGAGTCCAGGAAGTAGGACTGTTTTTACTCTTTTTACAGTGATATCACAAATCACTGGCAATCCAGGAATGCTGAGGCAGTCATGATAATATTTTACATACCCAAGTGGAGCTGCATAAGAATGATGGGTGATTACAACATAGACTTTTCTACTCCAGAGTATAAGCTAAAGTAAACTTATAATTGGATATTATTAATAAAAGTCCTACAACATGCAGTTGAGTAATTCTGACACTGTTCAGTAGAGGAAAAGTTTGCAAATAATGTTTACCAGGTCATTACACTGTGCACAGCTGTGGAAAAGAGATAAGAGTAAAAGATGGCTTATCACAAACCTAACTGATACTGTTCTAACATGGTGAAGGATTTTTATGGGTAAATGCCTTTATGTGACATGCCACATGCATTCATATAGTGTGACCGAAAGGAACTGAGAGGTTGCCCATTACCCTTTGCAGTCTGGTAAATGTGCTATTCACCTTCTTTGAAACTGCCATTTTTCTAAGGTGAAAACTGAAAGGTGAAAGCTCTACAGTGGAAATGCCCAGATGGTAATGTGGCCCATCAGCCTACTTGTTAGACCAGATCCTCAGATGATGTAAATCCATATAGCTTCATTGATGTAGACCACTATCTGGAAGCACAGCCTGAGTTGAGACTGCCCTTCTCTGTAATAAACTAGTTAACTAGAGCACATAAAGAGATTCTACTCCTTGAAAGAAGTTGTTATACGGTGGGAAAGACCATATGTGCTCCAAGATGCATTCTTTTATCATTGCTATGTCCATATTATGTAATTAGAAAGATCTCTAAGGCTAAAACCACAGCATTTGCAGCAGATTTTTTCAGAATGACCCTACATAAAATCTGTTCAGTATGAGATTTTTATCAGAGTGGGATTACAGACAAGCATTTGTATTCTACATTATATTACAAAGGTGGACATCAATAAATAGATCAATAAATTATGGGAAGCATAGAAGGATTTGCGTGAACCTAGGTGAAACTGGCTTCAACTGATAGTCTTTTAAGTTCATTCCCACGAAGTGTCAGAGTCAGTTCTTTCAAAGACAAGTCTCTTATCACTTCCAGTAAGGATAACTTTGCCTTAAAAGAGTAAAACAGATGCAGGGACAGTACAGTAGGCTCCGGTTGGGGTTGGAAGAGTCAACGTCACTTACACTTTCCCAAGAATCTGACAAATTTGCAGCTTAGTATAAATAAAGTGACGGGTCTATTGTTTCTCAGCTCTGACACCTTCTTATCAGCACGATTTGTTGCAGAAGAGTGGCGGAAACATGGCATGTGACTTCATCATATATAGTTTAAGTGGGGGGTGGGTAGCAATATCTTTATGAATTGACAACTTCAACACATACATAAAGGAAAGAGCCTCTCTGTAACTAAGTTTCTTTTCTGCCTTGGTCTACATAGAGTAAGCGCAATGGTACACTGCCTTTTTCTTTGCCTTACATAATTTCATGATGTATAAAACAGACACCGGTGAGGCAGATTTTCAGCTGGTGTGAATCCATGTCTTCAAGGACTTCAACAGAGTTATGGTGTTGATTTACCCTAGCTGAAATTCTGGCCCTCGATAGATAACATGCACCAAATGTATTGTATTTCCAAAGCCAGGATTGTTATGTACAACATACTTCCAGAATAAACAAACAGTAGGAACATTTCTTACCTCACATGTTGGCAAAGGGGCTGCTTGTCAGAGCAATGGACCTGCCTAACATTGCAAATGGTCACATTATTTGAGTGAGGAAGGTAGGAAACAGGGAAGTTTCCATCTGGTCTTTGGATAGTGGTAAAACCATCCCGTTAAAATGACTTTTGTTTGTAAATCTAGGCTTGTGCAGATACTTCTTAAAGAGCAAAGTATCCAAATGACTTAGGAACCTAACTTCACTCGGTCTCTTGGTATCAAAAAACCCCTCCTGTGTTGCAAATTAACAATGCACCAAACACCTGCATGGGTAGCGTATGTAGTTTGCGGCACCCAAGATGGATCTGCAGCTCCACAATCCACATGTGCAAAGTCATCTGGATGCACCCACTGTCACTTAAGAGACGTATGGGGGTTTTCAAGTGTCTGATGAGGTTAGGTTTCAGTTGAGCAGGTTACTTAACTTTGGTGCATTTGAAAATCTTAGTAGACACCTGTCTGCATCCTTGGAAACCTGAATGACTTCGAAGCTCATGTTCCCAAAACTCAAGAGTCACAAAGGTGCTTAACTTCTATTGAAAACAACAGAAGTTAAGCATCTAAAATATCAATTAACCACCCAGATAACTTGTTGGATATGGACACTGGTCTCTTTGTCAGATAAGTGATAAGCTCTAAGCTTAGTCACTTTTGAAAATTCTGCCCATGGTTTTCAGCCTTTGGAAATATTCTGGTTTGCACCTTTTTTGTGTTTTGTTTTGCATATATTCATAATATTTAGCTTATTATTCAATCCAAACACCCAAAGTGAGTGTAATTACACTGTGCTTGCAATTTCATTGATTATAAATTGTGTAAATGTAGTTATTTTAAAATGTTATAACTGATTCCAAGCACATCAGTTGGAAATTTTTGTCTATGAAAATGAGAAGTTGTGACATAAAGCCAGAGGAATATTCTGAGAATAAAAATACTAACTCAGTGGATGAAGGAAGGATGGGAATGCATCTATCAGAAAATATTATAATATAATAGATGATTCATACCACATTATTTTATCCAATTCAGTCCATGCAAAGGCTACATACTATCCTAGATCACAGGACAGAAACATTTTTAAAGAAACAAAGCTCAAGCATTATAGTATGGCACCTTGCCATACCTAAAAATCCTCCATACCCAAAGATTTGGTTTTTGTTCTTCAATTTGTTTATAAAGGAAGCTTCTCATAATTTGGACAAGTTAAACAGTGAGAAGAAGCAAACACTGGAGCAAAATATACATTTCTCTATAGTCATATGACCTGCCCATTCCCTATGACATGAAACATAGAATTATCTGTACACACCTCATTAAATAACCTTATTAAATAGGAAATCCAAAAATGTACAAATTTACAGTTTGAATTATTAAATACTCCCCTCGTGCACCCACTGACTTTGCATTTCCTTCTACTATCTGCAGCCGCACTCTGACACGACCATACCCTCATACTTGAACTTGTAAGTAACCACCCCTGCATCTAAGTAGAGGATAGAGATAGGATCAAGTTTGGTAGGCACACAGCAGGCTTTGGAAGCTTTCTGGGGATTCTTCAGGTGAACCAATGTCTGGACAATGGCGTGTTTCGTTGGTGTGACATGTTCTGTTAAAGGGTAGGAGCATACTCCGCGACATTCGTAAGCTTCATAGCCTGTCGGGGCAATTATCCAGGAATCCCATCCAATCTCCTTAAAGTCTATATAGAGTGGTGTCCTTTTGCAATAGTTGCCCTTGGCGTTCCTCCGGATCCTGGCAGTAGAATCATAAATGATGTTGGATCGCATTTGGAGAAGTGCTTCTTCTCCTGGTCTGTCGTAGGAGCTGCCCGCTCCCAGAGTCTCCAAGTCCAGCAGCTGCTCATGGTCTATCATTTCACTGAGTTCCTGCTTCTCCTCTTTTTTGTCGTTGCTTTGGTCATTTGAGAACACAATCAACAATGGCATATGCTTGGTCTCAGAGTTGATGTCGATATCGAGTTTCCCCTCGCCATTTTGCTCCTCCCCTTCTCTGCTCTCTATTTGCACCTCTAGCCTGTGAGTGGTCAGCTCCAACCTACGCCAGTGCCTGATGGCATCCGTGATTTCAAATGTTTCCCATTCACTGTCAGTGCCATAAATCTGCCTGGATGCTAGCACCACTATTTTTCTCTCCTTTCCTTCTCTTCCCACATGGTCATCCTCCAGTACTTCAAAAATGGTGACTTTCCTGTCCAACCCGTCATAAAGCATTCTGTCTCGTTCCACCAGTGTGTAGAGTCTCAGCTCTGCCATGGTGATGTCTTCGTGGTGAGGGATGGATACATTGAATAGAAGAGGGTATTTTCGGATTCCAGTAACAGCAGTGGATTGAGAAGTCAAGTCTGGAAATGAGAGAAATCCTTATAAACACTTTGGAATGTTTCCATCAGTACACACACATGACCCAGTCTTTTCATGCCTTATGTTTCTAGGTTTCAGTTTGAATGGTTACAGGAAAATGATAATTGATTTTCAAACAAAATTATAATCAGATCATCAAAGAAGCACGTGGTTTGTATTGGATCAAGGAAGCAGGCTCAGACCAGGATAACGCTAATGAACTTAGCTTCTCAGATCTCATTTCCACCAATGTAGTTACAAATGTCCTTTATGATACACATTTACAGGTTATACAAACTATAAATATATTGGCCTCACTTACCCAGCACTGAAAGGAAGGCATTTTTAGGGTGAAATATAACAGCTACTTAACAAGAGGATAACAACATTAGGCAACATTTATACTACAGGCATTGAAGAGTCTTGATCCAGCTGAAAATGAATGAGGGACTGGAGATAGGCAGAATGTTTCACAAGGTGTTTATGCAGCAAAGGCAGGTTGAATTGTATATTTTTATTAACACAGGATCTATGGCTGCGTGGAATGGGTGCATGCTTCCCACATTAATAGCACAATCTTCTTTCTATACCATCAGTTTTTAATCTTTACTTTATCACAGTCCTAGAGTATACTGTGAATTCAGACAGTCACTGGAGACTTTATACAATGTGGTGAAAACTACACCACTGAGCAACTGTTTCTTATGATGAGGCATTGCTGGAATTTCCTGAAACAAATTTCTCAAAGCTCTGACAGTGTCTTAAGGGAGCAAGTACCAAAGATGAAGACATATTACGAGGGATGAAAAAATGCATTTTAGAGTAGGAAGAAACTGTGGCCTGATTCCAAACCTAACAAATAGCAATATACCTATTGAATACACTGGGCTTTCACCAAGTCAGGTAAAATATCTGTATTTATTCAGAAGCTTTTGATATTATTAATTTACAAAACATTCAGCAAACACATCCATTTCTCTATTCTGTCTTCATCACATATTTCTATAGCACCATTCCTTCATAGATACAGGTCATTTAGTAAAATGTTCTGTATGTAATGCTGCATTTCTCCATCAAAGTTATAACTCTGAAGCCAGATTAGGAGATTAGAAGACATCCCTGCAAGGACTGGGGGGATGGATGGTACTGGCATCTAGACATTTTTCCATCTCTGATTTCTATAGCTCTGAGATTTCTATGTACTCCATCTGGCAAAGCTGATATATTTACCCTGATATAGACAAGTACTTGAGCAAATGGTGAACTTGAAGCAATGAGTAGGTCTCTTGACATCAGTGGGACCCCAGTTTTTTTGGAGTGGCCTGATTTCATAGTTTAAGATTTCCAGGATTGGGTTCTTGGATTTGGGCTCAGCATTATCAGCCATCCTGAAAACAGTGGTTTCAGAACTAGAATGGCCTTGCTGATTCCCAAGAGGCAGGATGCTAGAAAACAAACCTACTGTCATGGGGATACCTGCAGTCTCTGGGCTAGAAAAATCTCAGCTGACCACATAAAAGATATGCATGAATAATTCATCAAAAGGGGTGGGTCACACCCTTGTGGGAAAATGAGTGAATAATTCACAGACAAAGGAATTAATGTCTTTATAAGGAAGTCAGGATGGACATTTGCCCTACAGACTGAGAAAAAACCTTTGAAAGGGCCAAATTTCCTTCTCAATGCTGCTAGATACACTGGGAAGAGAATTTAGCACAGAAATATTCTTACAGCTTTTAGGCAGTGGCCATAGTACAGTCATATCTGTAATGGGGTACAAATTTCTCCTGATAAACAACTGCACCCAGACACACAAACTTAATTAATACCGTCATGGAATTATGCTAATAATTGAATTAATAATTGATTTATTGGGTTTAATAGATAACAAGGAAATTGTGATTATCAGCAGCTTTCATTATTATAAGTAGGTGAATATAAGGGTTGGATAGTGTGATCTCTTACCAACATAACTACAGAGTTAGTTTTCATTAGATGTTCTAGACATGTAAAGGAGACAACTACAAGAATCTGTCTAAACCCTGAGTGTATAGAAAAGGGTATTTGCATTAGCATAGGAGTGTCTCAATCTGTGCTCATAGTTCTGGATAAAAAGGACAAAAACCTTCTGAGAAGGCCAAAAGTTACACCAAGTTTATATAGCTATCACAAAACGTATGTGACAATGAAAATGTTATTTGAGATTGCTGCCTCATTTCCATAATTAATTGAGTTGCACATTGCTACATTGACTAACATTAAAGGATCATACTCCAAGATCATTTGTAATGATGTAAATCTGGAATTATTACATTGTTGTCTGTTAAATTACTTCAGCTGTATACCAATAAGCCATGCAGTGCTCTTTCCTCTGCTGTACTGGACTGCCCAAAATTACATTAATTATTACTTTTTCACCTTAAATTTGCAAGAGTCAGAAAAGAACACCATCTGGTATTTCTTCAGGACCAGGTTGTGATTTTTTTAATTTACAACGATGAGCAGTTATTCTTACAAGAAAACCCATCAATTTCCATTGGGAGGCTTGTCTGAGTAGTGTTCACCAGTGAATGTTAGTGATTTGCATTCCAGCCCTCCCTTAAATGTAATTGCCAAGCTGAAGAACTGCACAATTAAATTAGATCTGGTTCTGGAAGGCAGGGTCCCTTCACACAAAAACCATCTTGCTGCATAAGAATGCACATGCCTGAATGAAGTATAGCATAGCTCATGACTAGCCTGGATTCAGTTACTAGCATCTGGCTGTGTGGCTGCATCTACATCTCTTACAAAGTATTTGCTGTCACACAGTAGTGCACTTCATTATATGGGGGATGATCCATTTTTATTGGAATTCTCCCCCATAAAGCTGAATTGATCAGAAAAAAAAATATCAACTTGCTTATATTTTTAAACATAATCCATGATTTGTTGAAAAACATTTTGAGTATATAACTGCAAAGCAGGTTGCTCATGCGTACTTACATACACACTGTGAACTAGGACTACTCATATGTGAGCAATACTTTTCCCTCATTAGGGAATGTTGAATTTCACAATACTCATAATCTTCTAAACCCAGGACTTCATGGGGGTTTTTGGTTAAAAAAGTTGAACAAATACTTTATCTATTTAAAATGATTCCATGAACTTTAGCAAAGCTAAAGCCTGCTAGCTGTATACATTCCTATAAATTGTGTTGACCTTATTTCACACACCAAAGCATGAGAATTTTGCAAAATACAAACAAGTTCAGTAGTAAGTTTAAGTGAATAGAGAAATAACAATAATAAAAAATCCATGTTTAATTAACTGGTTAAAGATGTATGAAGACCAAATACTTCCCAAAGGATAAAGGTTTTTACTAGAGTGTGGGTTGTAGAAGACATTTTTTTCCATTAACTGAATGGACAAGAAAATTTGATGGCTGAATAGGTGGTATGGAAATGGTACTTAGGTTCCTGGGATGATGATAATCTATTTCACTTATGCATTCAATAGATGCTAGATGCTGTACAAATATAAAAGGAGGCATTGTTCTTGCCTGAAAATACTTACCATCTGGATGGCACACACAGGCAAAGGATAGGGGAAAAGGATACATCATGGGAATGAGATCTGAGTAGAACAGGCACATGGCAGGTTAGTTTCCTGTCCCCAATGGCCTCTCTTCCAAATCACTGGTAAGTCCTTTTGCACCAATGCAGCCTTCATGCTCCATGCACTGTAAAGGCATGCCTGGCTGGTTATAAGCAAAGTTTGCTTAGAGCTAATGCACTGAGAGGAGCACAGATCTTACCTTCATTCTTGAAGCTTCTAATAATATTTGCTGATGGCATTGAGGTACTGTCAGTGGCGAACCTGTTGTACAGCTCTAACATGTACTCTGGAGGGTCCACCTTGGCAGTGTCATACAGCGGAATATCAGAGAGGTTCAGTGTCTTCAGGAACTCATTTTTCATGTTCTGAAGCAATGCGCTGAAATCAACACCGTCCTGCTCTGAAAGAACCTCATCGAAGAGGGGGACATCTTCCTCCAGGGAAGACTGCTCCAGGCTCATGATGGGACTGCAAGCTGCCAGGTGAACCAAGAAGTAGAGGGCTGCCCACAGTGGAAGGGCAACAGAATCCATTACTTCTCTCTAGTCTCCAACCAGACTCAACAAGGTTTAACTCTCGTGTGGGCTAAGTGGCTATTTTATCTTCTGGACTGTATGCAGCTTGTGTCACAGAGAGATGACAAGTTTGGAAGCCCTTGCCTGAAGCTTGTGATCAGTTCTCTCTCTCCCTCGCTCCCTTTCTCACTCCCTCTCAGCCCCCTCCTCCCCAAAACTAGGTCTCAGTAATTGGATATAACATGCTTTCGCCTATGGTAGCCTTGCCTCTCTTATCTCTTGTAGTGTAAGCTGTGCACCAGATTTCTGTTGCTATCTCACAATCCCCCTCTCCCTTAATGAGCATTTTGTAAACATTTTGCTAAAGGACACTATAAGATAGGACCATTTTCGCCTTGGACATGATCAGCCTTTTCTTTACCCCACTCAACTGACTTGCATATGGCCAACTTCCATGCATGCCACAGTGTTGTGATTTCATGCTATCATGCAAATGCCACATAGCTTTAGGCTTCATACCAGCACTAAACAAAAGCCCCGCTAAGGTACCAAGGATTAACAGGGTTACACCAATGTCCTCTATCAAGCCTGTGTTGGAAACAATGCTTCCAGTTCAAGGCTTGTCTTAGATTGTAGCCTCTTTGGGGCAGAAGCTGGCCTTTTGTTCTATACTGATACAGCCCCTAGCACAATGGAGTCTTGGTCCATTGTGGGTCCATGGCTTGGCCTCCTAAGAGCCAAAAAAGTAGAAAGGATCAATTACAATTCAAAGTGCTGGAGAGATGCAGTGGAACTGGTGTGAGCTAACTGTCAAGGTGCATAGAGCTTGGTAGTTGTGCAGTCCTGTCAAGCTAGAGATCCACTGTAGAACAGGATCTTGTGGGTCAGGGTGAACTCAGGTCAGGGAAGGAGCAGGGCAAGAGCAATCTGGGCTGAGGTTCCCCTCTCTTTCATATAGGTACCGTGCAGCTGTAGTGATGCCTGTAGGCCTGGCCCTCTATGGGAGAATGGCAGTTAGATATTCTTTAGTAGCAGCTAATTTAACACTGCACCACTGTTCCCATTCAAACCAAACCATAACACTAGCAAAATGGCAATGAGTTCTGTGCTCATGAGCATCATAGAAGAACTTACAAATAAAGTGTGAAGGGAGGTCTGGAACATTTACAAATGGCTTATAAAACCTTTGTCTTTATCTCTCATGCCCGGCTTGCCAGTTTCAATTTACTGGCCAACTATATTCCACTGAGTGTCAGCACCCAATCACCAATCAATGAGCTTTTTTTTATAATTGTTTTAAAACCCAACCTGAAGACCCACAAAATGCCTTCAATTCACACACATAACCTTCAGTTGCACCAATACTGGTGGCTCACTAAACAGTAACTAGAACTGGCTGAAAAATGCAACGACAACAACAACAACAATAATTCCAAATGTTTAAGTTAATCTTCATGTTTTCAAAAAAATTTGAGCACTGCACCCAAAAAAGGGTAGCTGAAGTTCTTCCACAAGATCAAGTAGTAACAAATCCACCACTATCTGAGATATCACAGCTGTCTCAAAAATGACCCAAGAGGGCACAAGGGACTTGTTAATAGTAGCAGTTAGAGATCAAAATTTTGCTCCCAAAGCATAGTCATTTCCCTCCTGAGGCAAAGAGGAATCATTGCTTGTACAACTCTAAAGGTGCATCTACATGAGATGCTAAATGCACAGTAGCCTAATGATATTGTGCAGTAGCATCACAAAAAAGGCATGCACTGGTACTAATGTGCAGTAGTGCCTGTTACTGCTCATTGATTTAGTACTTGGTTTTACAAGTACTAAACTTAATGCTTAATAAGTACAACATATTAATGAAGGTTTAGATGTGCCCTAAGTCCTCTAAAATGACTGCATGCAAGGACTACAAAGTCTGACCTAAATTGCAAAGCTCCATTGTTTTTCTGAGGTTTCTCCAACTCTATGAATCTGTGACGGTTCTACACATCTCTAGCATTCACTCCACCTGTTATAAATTCCTGCTAGACCTAGTGTTTCTTTTTTCTAGACCAAGATCTTCACTGGTGTGTAAGCACAAGTCAAGCTGACTTCATTAGAGTTGCATTCACTCAATCCAGCTGTGAATTGGGGCTTTTACTTGTAATTAGATTATTTTCATGGAGAAAATGTATTAACAATTAAGACTTGAGTAATACATATACGTGGCCCTTTATTCTCTCACTCTACTAAAGTACCTTTCTTCTTCCAAACCAGCAGTACTTCACAATGAAAGGTTAACCCAATTATCAAAGTACTTTTTTATTACGTATGGCCTCAAATAAGAACTGGACTGTCCTGAATTGGGAAGAAAATTCAAATCTGAATCCACATTTCATAGCTATCTATAAAGCCAAATGATCTCTCTAACTTCAGCCCTGACTCATATTTATGTTTTGTGGTTCCCTGGATCTGAATGCACAAAAAAGTTGGGCACTTCTGGCTCCAGCCCATCTCAATTTTTTGGCTAAAAGGCAAAAAGTTCAACCCTTCTTTTTTCATGGACTCATCTCCTGACTGGGCTACCCTCAGGGGTGACTTTATATCCACAAGGACAATAAGACAGAGGCAATCAGAAGTAATCACTTGTTTTTAAAGATGTGGGAACATTTTATGTTGCAAAATAACCCTTCACAGATTTACCTATTGTAGCACTTGGCTCTTCCAAATAGAAGATCTTTAAAGAGGTTTGGAAAAATGCTCTGAAAGACCCAGCAGATTTGCAGCAAGACATATTAGAGGTGTTTTCAAATATTTTGGTTTATTCCAGAGATGTCAAATATTGCCCATACTCTGGGCGTGTCCTGTAACTTGCCAGAAGTCTGAGAGTTTGCTCTGATTTTACAGAGAAATGCACATACTTTTATGTTTAGGAGCTGAGCATTTACCAAGAGGTTTTTCACACTCTCATGCTCGTAAACTGGATTTCATGGTTCCATATATTATATTTGCCCCTTGGCCACCCTTTCAGACAAACAGTTCTTTCAGTCAGGCTGGGGTTAATTCAGAGTAGATGAAATTAATGGAGTTATTCCATTGTAACTGAAATAAGAATCTGGCCTGCTGTGAAATGTTGGCTTACTTGGTGACCAAATGGCAAAGCATGTAATTAACTATAAAGTTTCATGCCCAGTGGACCAAAATGCATACATTAGAGCTGGAGCACAGAAGGTAATCTGACATACATTTCATAAACCCCCACTCAATACCTAATTAGTTGCAGAACTACTGCTGAGACATTCCAACCCTCTTTGCAATTCCTCTCCTGTTGGATAACTTTGTGAGCAACAGCACACCCAAGGGCAATGCCTTCTATGCAGAAAGCCACCAGTGAGTTTCTTTTCACATACAGCTCAGTCCTTGTGTAGCTATTGATGATTTTCTAGATGCATAATATTACTCAATTGCAACTAGTGTTCCCTGTTTTCCTTTGCTTGCAAGCTGGGGAAATTAAGAGATGCAGCCTTTTTGCTGACTTAAAATGCTGCATTGGGCAGTGTAACAGTAAGGTTGTAATATTTTTTCTCTTTCTTCATCTACCTTATACTTTATCTTGTGGCACAGTGAGAAGAAAAGGAAACCTCCCCTGAACTAAACCTAGTAAAATCACTACTGAATAGACTATCCCTGCTAACTGTAGAGGAATATATTAAGAATCATCAATACATGATACATCAAGCTGGCAGATCTGGATGTGGATTTGTTTTTGATCATGTGGGGAGACCAAAGTTGCATTCAGAAGGGCCTGGGTTTCATGGGTAGCATCCTAGCACAGCTACTGATGGTCTGTCTTGCAATCTGAGCTTCTTTTTAGGTCCTGTCATGAGGAACTGTTCCAAAAAATTTACAGCACCTTTTTCAGTTTTTCTTAATTTTTTTTTTTATTATTATTATTTTTGGAGTCAGTAGAACACTGAAACGATCCAGAAAAAGCAGTGAAAGCTGATAGATTTTCTACCGAAAACCAAAAACCAAGTCCCAGTCTGCAAAGTTATTACAGGTCTCAACATTTTTAAAATTCAGATCTGTCAGATTTTAAACACAGGAAGGAGTTTGGATGCAAGAATCTTGGGTCAAGACCCATCTCTTATCAGAATAATGGAAAGCATACGACACACTGTTCCATGAGCACAAAGGAGCAGCATGAGCCAGAATGATCCAATGACTGCCATGTGATTTGAAGTTTTCTAAAATATGTGTATGAAATTATTAAGAAAATTCCCCACAATGGGCTCTGTAGGAAGATAACTGCAGCATGAGGTAGCTGTTGGAAGCGATATGAGAGATAAAGAAGAGTGTGACACTGACAGTGTGATGAGCTTGCAATGGAATAACTAAAATTAGTTTCCATTCCTACATCTCACTAAGGCCCTATTCACATCTGTCATGCTTCATGGTTGCTCTGGGTTTCCTTTCCATAAATGGAACAGGTTTCGGTCCTGTTTTTTCATGTCACTGGAAACAGGAAAGATGGTATTGGGTGGGGAGGGGGGGAGTGGAGAAGGATTGAGAGAGAGAGATGCAACAGTGTGTTACAATAGGAGTGAGTAGGAAAAAGTCAGAAGCAAGGAAGTCGGTGCGTGGCCATGTTGACAGAAAGGGATTTATGCAGAGTGCTGTATAACATGGGCTTGTAGTGTCCCTTAGAAAAAAACAGGGAGGCTTTCATCAACAGATTTAGCAGAAAGTGCCACATTTTCACAGGCAAAGCCACATGTGAGAAGGATGGGGAATGTGCTCTAGGGAACAAAGCACTTGACTGAAAGTCATGGTATTGGGGTTGTTCTGGCTGTTTGCATGACCTATGGCAACTCACTTCACTTCTCTGTGCCTCCTTTTCCCTTCCTACTTTTCATCTGTTTAAGTGGTAAATTCTTTTTTTCTACAGTACCCAGTGCAAGGCGGCCCTCATCCAGGCTGAGGACTCTAGGTGCTAGAGTAATGCAAATAAATACGAAGAACAATAAATCCTCAGGCCAGCAGAGAGTCTGAGTATATGAGGTAGTGTTATAATGGGTGTGAGAGGAAATTCTGAGGGCTTTCATATACAGGAACACTCAGGAAAATCAATGCATGGTAACTAAATGTGTACATTTAGAGTGGACTAATTAAACTAAATTAAATCCCTGCATGGATACTCTTATTCAGAACTCAAGCTGCCTTCAACTTATTGAACTTAGTTTACTTTGGAAGCAAATTCATTTAAGTTAGATTAAGGCTGCTTTAATTGTGTATGAGAGGATCTACATGGAGGTTTAATACAATATCACTAAACCACTTTAAAGGTTAATTCTGGTGATTTTGAGTGTCTCCATGTAAACAAAGACCCCTTGAGAAAGAGAGGCATGTGGTCAGTTCCAAGAAGATGGGGATAGGGAAGGGGGACTATGCTTTGGGCTACACACAAACCAGGGACAGGGACAGAACAATGGTTCTTCAAGGACACCGATTGCTCTGTCTCCCATACTCTCTTCCCAAATCATGTGCTACTAGTTATAGCTTTCCTAGAAGCAGACTAGTTGGAACAAAATCAGGATCTTTGGTAGCTGCAGTAGGGGAGCTAGGATCTATCCCTCATGCCTATTAGAGGTATTACCAAGTATTAATAATTGCCCAGTATTAAGACTTGAGCTTGATCTGCATATTATATTTATATTAATATTTATTCTTCATTTGTCAGCAATCTGCTCCATGGTCCATTGCTTTGAAAGAGCTAGCAAGTAGCAGACAGAAATGGAGATGAGATGAGCTGGGAAGCCCAGATAGAGGAATGCCCCACACAGCAAATTTTTCTTAGAGGGATGGCTGTTGTTAGTCTTGGGCCACACACATTTACTGTAAACATGTTGCTGAGCTGCTATAACAAAGATTTAAAGGGCTCCCAGGATGTCCATTTCCATAGTTATGTGGAAGAGTTGCTGTTTTGTACACCATTTCCTCTGTTGTTGTTTTAACAACCCATTACCTGTTTAGTCTCGGGAATCCAACCCCAGTGAGAGAACCGTGCAGTTACCGTCAAAGCTGGATGCTTAAAGTCTTCAAATAAATTATTATGGCTTAATAGAAGAATGACAGAAACCATCTCTTTCTTATCACTCCTGCCGGAAGGTTTAGTATTAATTTTTTAAAGTCCTTACTAAGCCCTGATCCAGCAAAGCACTTATACCCATAGTTAACTGGTAAGCACATCTGTAACAGTGAAGCCATTTGCTAGATTGGCACCTTGTTCATGCAATCTAATGGTTCCAGTCATGCATGCGAGTGTGTGTGATGGAAAAACATCATTTTAAATTTCACCCCCGTACTCTTTGCAGATGTTCACAAGTCCATGCCCTTCCATTGAAGACCTTTTACTGTTTCTAACAAGGAAGAAGCCATGGTACAGTGCTCACAGCAAACTGCTGGGAGCCAGAATTCTGGTTCTGCTGTTGCTACCAGTGAAATGCTGTCTAGCGTAGGGCAAGTCAGTTGAATCCCAACCTCTGTGAATTGTGTCTGATAATAATACATCCACAAAGTTAGGTTAAATTAATCAATACCTGCAAAGTGCTCTGAGATCTTCAGATACGAGATGCACTGCTGCATTGACAAGCTAACATAAAATGAATATAGTGTGTTGCTTCATTATGCTTTAACTATTTTCACTCCAGTGCCTTGGCAAGTTGGCAGACAGGAGTGTCTTGTGAAGCGTGGATGGCAGTTTATCTTATTGAGAGCATGGAACAAGCCCTTAGCAGGATCTGGTGTTAAAGGGCTCTACTTATCTGAAATAGTGGCAGAACGCCCTGGCTTTGCTCTCAGTGTAGTGCCCCCAGGGACACCACTTCATGTGTTACTGTCAAACACCTCCTAATATACTCAGAGCAAATTTCTGAACCATGGGAGCTTCTCCAGAGGAAAACTGCACCTATTTCTCATGCAGAAGATGGAGGAGTTCACTGCCTGCTGCTGGGGGCTCTAGCGTCTGATTCAGCAGTGTGCTTCTGTATAAATTAAGTGGCATTATTTTTGTTCCAATTTAAGACATACATTTTAGCTAGTCTAGTTTTTCCACCTATTCCAATATCAACTATGCACTGGCACTGGCTGGAGAAGAAAGCTGAACTCCAAACTGCTATTGAGGGGCATCCCAGTTTTGATTACTCTAGCATTAGAGTGATGGAGCTGTGATGGTCCAGGAATTGTGCAAGAAGCACAATTTCTTAAGGTGATATCTTTTATTGGACTAACTGCATAGCTGGAATACAGCTAGACAAGCTTTCGAATGCAAGACATTCTTCACCAGGTCACTGATTACTGTAATAATTTGCCATCTAGTGGCCAGTGAATATTACATAAGTTATCTGGTACAATTAGAAGAGAAATAGGTATCATCAGGAGTGGACTGAATATCCCATATAATCTATTTTGGGTTGCACTGCAGGGAATTAACTTTTCTAAACACATGCAAAAGCTTACATACATCTTGGGCCAGAGAGTTCCAAACTCTATGCTGAAACCATAGCACTTATATTCAATTTTTTGTAAATACTGCCACTTTATTAGGAAAGTTCGTATTTTGTATTGAACATAAGACGTTTCTGTTAGACCCTGACTCCATGCAGCGTCCAACGACTAGGGAGATGATGGTCCAATTACCCATGGATCCTGTTACTCATTAGCCAGAGCAGAGCAGGGAGCAAACACCAGCACACATTGCTCACAACAGCTTTATTCAGAATGGAGACAGCTTAGGACTAGCTCCCACACCGATGGAATACGGGGAGCCGCAATGAACAATAGTTTTTTCCTGTATTTATACACTTTGGTTTATACTTAACATTTACTCTACTTCTGTACCACCTTCTGTTCCACGCATTTCTCCTCGCATCTCAAGCTCCGCCTCTGTTTACTGTTTGTTTCATTAGCATGAAATTGCCTATGCATTTCATTCATTTACATGCCTTTTTGCTATGAGTCTAAGACCTTGACTTTTCTTCTTTGGTCAATGGGCAGATTTTGACTAAAACTTGGAAGCTTCTGGAGTCTTCTTCACCAATCACCATTCACCTTTTTGCATATGATCATTTTGGATTCTGTTACCAATTAGGTGTTGTTTTTCACATTCCAGTCTGTTTTCTTGTCTCAGGTTATGCCATCTTCCACCCTTTTTTGGGCCCCTCTATCTTATCTCATTCCTTACTGTAGCTGGTTCACAGCACACAGACTCGCATAGATTCACTTGCTGCTTTTCTCTCAGAAAATAGCTGACACGGTTAAGATGGTTACTTAGCATAAGCAAATAGCTGGCATGGATATCATTCTGCTTTGTGGTCAGCAGCTCTGCTACGTGACAGGTAGAGCCTTGTATTTAGCTGCAAATGTAGCGCTTCATAATAATCCAAATTATTGTCACCCTAACAGTTGCCAAATCATCCATGCCTTCCCTGCCTCCAGGTTAAACTGTTGCAATTTTTTTCCCTAATTAGGCATTCTGCAAACACAGAAATTCCTTCTATATCCTATAGATTTTTTTATGTAAAGCCTGGGTACCTGACATTTACCACTCCCTTGCAGCAGTGTGGTCATTTACACCTGGGCAAATTTTGCATAAAGTGGACAGGTCTATACCAGATATTTGCTGCAGCACTGATTAATTAGCTCCACAGTAAAAAGTCGCTGTCTACATGTGCAGTTCTATTAGGATGGAGTAAACTAATTAACTCTGCTGTAGGATAATACTGCCAGACACAAGTACTATCCTATGGCAAGAGTTTACTTCTCTGCCATGCACTTGTAGACACTGATGGGACGGGTTAGGGCTTGAGGGTGCTTCAGTGTGGGGGCTGCCTGCTGGCTAGCCCTGCACTAAAGCATCCTTGTGCCCCATCCAGCCCCTCTACAGTTTGCTAAGCCAGGTCAGAGAAGCCCTGGGTTGGCAGGCTGACCCCCAAGGCCCACTGCCAATCAGGGCTGCTCCACCCCACCTCAGCATGCTGCAGTTCCGGTACACATGCAGTCATGGTACCCAGGAGCAATAAACTCAAGCACAAACTGCACTGAAGTTTATTCAGCTGCATTAATTGCATGTGTAGAAAATGTGTAGAAAATGCTACCATGTCAGAAAGATTGTGCTTCATTCCAACTTTGTACTGGGGCAAATAATTGCACTAAGCGTAAAACGTCAACTATTTTAGTTGCAACGGATGATTAGGGCTGGAAGGCACATCAGGAGATCAGTGAGTCCAGCTCCCTGCCCAAAGGGCAGGAAGTGAGCAGGGGTCATAAGATCCCAGCAAGATAGAAATCCAAATGTCTCTTGAAGGCATTCAAAGTAGGTACTTGAACCATCTGTGGCGGCAGTCTATTCCAAACGGTGGGGGCTTGGACAGTAAAGAAGTTCTTCCTTATGTCCAGCCTGACATGGTCACGGAGA